>NC_135327.1:229721283-230023463 GCF_023851605.1 Tamandua tetradactyla | reverse complement strand
TTTAGGCTTTGTTTTTCTTTGTTACCTATATCTAATGTTGTTCAGAACTATATTAACTTATCAAGCACTATTCTTTTCACTCCCATGTCACATCCATATAAGAAATAGGTACTTGGGTTTCTAATCTATTTAAGAACAGAGTTTTGTATCCCTCATGTTACCTGAGGATGTCTTACCACTTAAATTATAAATAAAATTTGTTTGAAGCCTGCTCCATTCTCTCTGAAGAATGGAGAGGGTGCATTTTCACGATTAGCAGTCATACTTCTTCTGAATTTTCTCAGTTTCTGGGCCATCTCACAGCCCTGCCTATACTTCCTGCTCTTTCAATATAATTGTGAAACTTCTCCTCAGCCCCTAATCCCCCGGCCCCAATATAGCATGCGTATAAGACGTTGTGGGTGGAAGATGTAACTGAACACTTGTAGACATTGAGACAGTGGGAATGGCCCTGCAGTTGGTTATTCTGTGCACATGTACACACCCATGCACACCTTCACATGCACACCCACCCATACGCACAGTACAGGCCCTTCCAGACACATGCACACGTGCACACAGATGCATTTTAAATCAGGCTGGCAGATGCCCACAGCATGCACCAGTAATTTTGCCTTTATTATTTAATTTTACTTTTAAAGAAATAGTAGACCTGTGGCTCACAAATCAATACCACACAAAAAGCTTATCTTGAGAAGTCTTGCTCCCAACTCTGTTACTACCTGTCAAATCTACTTCACCCACCCACAAAGGCAATCACTTTTATTAGTTGTTTATATATCATTTCAGGGTTTGTTTTTACAAGTATAAGCAAATATAATATATATGCTTGTTATGTTACTTTCTTAAACAAATGTTAGATTCTGTATACACCACATCTTGCCATTTCCATTTAATAAATACTGCATACACTGTTTGCACCTTGCCATTTCCATTTAATAATACTGCATACAGTGTTTGCACCTTGTCATTTCCATTTAATAGATACTGCATACACTGTTTGTACCTTGCCATTTCCATTTAATAATACTGCATACAGTGTTTGCACCTTGTCATTTCCATTTAATAGATACTGCATACACTGTTTGTACCTTGCCATTTCCATTTAATAATGCATCCAAGAGATCTTCCTCAATATTGCATGAAGGTTCAGAAGTGGGGCAAGATGGCAGCATATGGAGGTGTGGAATTTAATTAGTCCTCTAGGGCAGCTAGTAAGTAGTTGGGAACTGTCTGAAACAACCATTTGGGTTACTTCCATAACCAGACATACATCATACACCAGTCTGGAATGGGTGGAAGAGCTGAGTAAAGTGTCCAAAACAGTGGATGCTGGCCCCCTTCCCCACTGTCATGGCAGGCTGTTTTGGAGCCACTTTCCTATGGGGAAAAGAAGCAGTCTCTACCAGGAGCAAGGCAAGGAGAGCTCAAGCAAGCTCCAGTTGTGGATTTAATTAACAAATTTGGACTGCTAATACAAGCTCTGAGCACAAATAAAACCAGAGCAAGAATGAATTGAACCCAGAGATCTCTCCAGGGAGAAAGGAGGTGGTGCTGACAAAAAAAACAGAGGCTTTTGGAGTCTTCTGTGCTCAGAATACTGGAAAAGGGCTTTGCCCCAAAAGGGGTACACAGAGCCAAGCACCAACTCCAGCTCTCGATTGGCAAATACTGGGAGCTGTGGACTGGCTGTGAAAAGAATTTTTAAAAAACGTTTTTGAGCAGCACACTAAAACATAAACCTCAAGTATTTTCAATTGTTGGCACCAACCCAGGCAAGGGCAGAATTAAGATAGGTCTGAGAAACAAAGTAACAAATCAAGTGAAGGATTTAATTCCCTAAAGCATGTTTCTTCCCAAAGAAAAGGGCAGGGCCCAGCACAAGTGGCAGGTATCATTCAGAGAATTCATATTCCAGGGACTGGAAAAGAGAAACAGTTTAAGCCTGCTTCCACCTCAGCCTCTGTCTCAACCAGGGCAGGAAAAGGTCTACTGAGAATTAAAGGCACTGCAACACTTTTGTCATTGGGGAGCTGTGCGTTGACAAACACCACGAGCTGGGCAGGATAGGAAAACTACAGAGTCAAGAGCCTTAGCAGAAAAGTTAGACAACTTACTGGGTCTCTTTCCCAGGAAAACTTGATGTTGACTACACCCTACTCCTGAGACTTGGGCTTGTCTTGTCTGGGAAAATCTGATTGGGGTTGATCATATCTGGGGAGACATCCTTTAAAAGATATTCCATATAGGCAGGGCAAGAACAAGAAAAACAAGAGCTGAAAAAATTCTGATCAGTTGAATAGAAGCTATGCAAGAGGTATAGAATGTTGAACTGAATATCAAAAAAAAAACAAAAAACAGGTAAAGAACAAAGCTAAGCAATAAGAATACCCTGTGTAAAAGAGAAATGACCTCCAGAATAAACCAATCAAGGAGATCAGATACTGGGCATTAGCAAAACATCACGAGTCATACCAGGAAGAATGAAGATGTGGCCCAGTCAAAGGAACAAAGTACCACTTCAAATGAGATATAGGAGTTCCTAAACTAATAAGTTCTTCAAACTAATATTCTAAATCAATGAGATGAGATGAAGGAAAATATGACAACAAAGATGAAGGATATAGAGAAGACACTGTGATCATACAGAAAAACTTAAAACCCTGAAAAAACAAATGGCAGAACATATGGGAATGAAAAGCACAATAGAAGAGATGAAAAACAAAATGTAGCAGCGGATTTGAAAAGGAAGAAGAAAGGATTAGTGAACTAAAGGACAGAACATCTGAAATCTACATACAAAGGAACGCATTGTGGTAAGAATGGAAAAATATGAGCATGGTTTTAGGGACCTGCGTGGTAACATGACACACATAGAACATACATGTTATGGGCATCCCAGAAGAAGAGAAGGAAAAGGGGGCAGAAAGAATAATGCAGGAAATCACCACTGATAATTTCTCAACTCTTATCAAAGACATCGATTTTCCGACTCTTATGAAAGAGATAAGATCCAAGAAGCACAGTGTTTTAGTTTGCAAAAACTGTTGGAATGTGGAATACCAGAAAGAGAATTACTTTTAAAAAGGGGAATTTATTAAATTGCTAGTTTACAGTTCTAAAGCCATGAAAATGTCCAAATTAAGGCAAGCCTATGAAAATGTCCATATTAAAGCATTAATAAGCAATTACCTTCACTCAAGAAAGATCAGTGAAATTCAAGGTTTCTTTCTCATCTGGAAAGACATATGGAAAACAGGACAAAGTTTGCCAGCTTTCTCTCCTGGCTTCTTGTTTCATGAAGCTCCCCCAGGGGTGTTTTCCTTCTTCAACTCCAAAGGTCTCTGGCTGCATAAGCTCTAAAGCTTTTTCCAAAATGATTCCCTCTTAAAGGGCTCCAGTACACAACCTCACCTTGAATGGATGGAGACATATCTCCATGGAAACCATCCAATCAAAAGTTACCACCCACAATTGGATGGATCACATCTCCCTGGGAACAATAAAAAAGTTCCTACCCAGCAATATTAAATGAGGATTAAAGGACATAGCTTTTCTGGGGCCCACAACAGATTCAAACTGGCACACTCAGCATATTCCAAGCAGATTAGATCTGAATAGATATACTCCAAGACACTTACTAATCAGATTATCAAATGTCAAAGACAAAGACAGAATTCTGAAAACAAGAAGAGAAACACAATCCACCACATACAAGGGAAGCTCCATAAGACTATGTGTGGATTTCTCAGTAGAAACCATGAAGGTGAGAAGGTAGTGGTATGATATATTTAAGATATTGAAAGAAATAAACTGCCAGCCAAGAATTCTATATTTGGAAAAATGTTCCCTCAAAAATGAGGGAGAATTTAAAATATTTTCAGACACTGGCAGAATTTGTGAAGAAACCTGCTCTACAAGAAATACTCAAGATATAACCACAGGCAGATAGGAAAAGACAGGAGAGAGAGGTTTGAGAACAGTGTAGAAATTAAGATTATCAGTAAGGCTAAAAAGAGAGAATAAAATAAGATATAACATATAAAATCCAAAAGACAAGTGGTAGAAGAAAGTAATGCTTTCACAGCAATAACATTAAGTGTTAATGTATTAAACACTAGAAAGAAAGATAGAGGACAAAAACTGGGACTGTATCACTTAGAGAAACCTAGAGTGGACAATGATGGTGATTAAATGTACAAACATAAAAATGTTTTTAAATGAAGGAGAAGAAATGAATGGCAACATTGCAAGGTGTTGACAATGAGATGGTATATGGAAAAAATACAACCAATGCAAACTAAGGTCTCTATTTAACAATTACATTGTAATATATATCCGTTAATTGTAACAAAGGCAATATTCCAAAGATAAATGTCAATAAGAGAGGGGATTTAAGGGAGGGGTATGGGATTTTTGCTGATGGTATTGATTATTCTTTTTATTTTATTTTATATTCTTTATTTTTTCCTCTTCTTTCTTTGCAGAAGAAATGGAAATGTCCTCATATAGATCATGGTGATGAATATATAACTTTGTGATTATAACAGGAGCCATTGATTGTATACTTAAGATGGATTGTATGGTGTGGGAAAAAACTGTTTGTATTGGTTTGCTATGCCAGAAATGGAATGACTTTTAGAAAGGGAATTTATTAAGTTGCAAGTTTATAGTTCTAAGGCCAATTAAGGCACCTACAAGAGGTTACCTTCATTCAAGAAAGGCTGATGCCATTCAGAACACCTCTGTCAGCTGGGAAGGCACATGGTGATGTATGCTAGCTTTCTTTATCAGCATCTTCAAACGGTTTCCCTGGAGGCGTTTTCTTTCTACATCTCCAAAGGACTCTGGCTATGTGGACTCTGAAGTTTTTTCTAAAATGGTTCCCTCTTAAGGGACTCCACTAAGTGACACCACTTTGAATGGGTGGAAACACATCTCTATGGAAACTACCTAATCAACAGGTCCCACCCACAATCGGGTGGGTCACATCTCCATGGAAACAGCTTAATCAAAAAGATCCCATCCAGCAATATCAAATGAGGATTAAAGGACATGACTTTTCTGGGGTATACAACAGTTTCAAAGCAGCACACTTTAAAAAAAAATAAACAGAAATATACAAGTGCTAAAGGAAATGTGAAGAGATGGACCTATTCAGTGTTGGTTGGGAGGTAGAATGGTGCAGTCTTTCTGGAGGACAGTGCTGTGGTCCCACAGTTGGCTAAGTATAGAGTTTCCATATGATCCTGCAACCCTGTTATTAGGTATAACCTACTTGGGAGAACTGAAAGGAGGGACATGAATGGACATTCGCATACTGGTGTTTGTGGTGGCACTATTCATGATTTGCAGTGAATAGAGGTGGCCTAAGGGTACATCAACTGGTGAATAGAGGGGTGAATTGTGGTGCATATATAGAATAGATTATTGAGTGGCTGCAAGAATGGGTGAATTTGTGAGGCATACAACTAGGAGAATGAAACTTGAGGACCTTATGTTGAGTTAAATAAGCCAGAAACAAAAAGACAAATATTGTAAGGCCTCACTAACATGGTCTAACTATAGCATGCAAACTCTGAGAATTGAATTTGAGAGTATAGGTTAACAGTGGATGGAATGTGGGGAGAGCTTAGGCAAGCAATGATTAAGGAGTACAGAATGATCAATAAGGCTTATTGTGAAGGTTCTTAGACTGTAAGTTCTTCAGCACTCATATATATTCCTGAGTTTTAACTGTTATTTCTGAGTTCTGAGATGCTGAACTCTTTGTGTACAATCTGGTCATTCCCTGAAACTTTGGATATCTGTGTGACAACTGGGACTCAGAGTTAGAGTTCTTCAACCCTGAAAGTCAGCATTACTCCATACAACAACTGTTAAAGAAGCTGAAAAACAGATCAGACTTCAATTAGAGATGTGAATGAATCTGATCTGGTTGGGACTAAGGCAAATCAGAATACAGGGTAAAGAATGATATTGACTGTATTTAAAAACCTCAACTTCTATGTAAGTTCAAAGGCAGAGATGTTTATTTGGAACAAAAGCCATATATTCTGTAGCACACTGTCTATTATAACCTGTATGGTCAGTTTATTAAAAAACATAATTACATGGAAACTTGTAAAGGGAGTGAGATCTTGCTATTTTGTACAGACTAATGTAGTCACCCAATACATCCCAGAATAATTTGGGCAGAAAACTAAAAAGTGTTTGCAAAATCCCCTTGATGGACTAGGGAAAAATGTGGAAATATTATACTTCCCCATCTAAGGAATTCCTTATATTCCTCAATATAATAAAGCAAGCCCTTGATCTTGGGGCTAACCCTTAGGAACTTTATTCCTGCAAAGGAGAAGCTAAGCCTACTTATAATTATGCCTGAGAGTCATCCCAAGAGAACCTCTTTTGTTATTCAGGTATGGCCTCTCTCTCTAAGCCAACTATACAGATAAACTCACTACCCTCCCCTCTACATGGGACATGACTCCCAGGGGTATAAATCCCTGTGAGATCTGTGTGACAAAGTGTGACCTGACTCCCAGCAATGAGCCTGGCCCTGGCATCATGGGATTGAGAAAGTCTTATTGACCAAAAAGAGGAAAATAAAGGAAGCAAAATGAAGATTCATTGGCTAAGAGGTTTCAAGTAGAGGAGAGAGGTTATTCTGGAGGTTAATCTTATGCATCATATGGACTTTCCTTTTTAATTTCTAGTGTATTAGAATAGCTAATACCTGAAAGTTTTGAACTGTAATCCAGTAGCCTCGATTCTTGAAGATGATAGTATAACTACGTAGCTTTTATGGTGTGACTATGTGATGGTGAAAACTCTATGACTAACACCCCCTTTATCCAGTGTATGGGCAGATGAATAAGAAAATAAAGACAAAAAATAAATTGTAGGGGGGATGAGGGGTGCAGGATGTTTTCAGTGTTCTTTTTTAATTTTACTTTTATTTTGGAGTATTGAAAATATTCTAAATTGGTTATTATAATGAATGCACAACTATATGATGATACTGTGGGCCACTGATTGTATACTTTAGATGATTATATGAAATGTGAATATATCTCAATAAAATTGCACTAAAAAATGTTGCATGAAAAGCTTCCCCACTCTTCCCTACAGATACACACTATTCCATTTTGTGCATGTACCATAATTTTTTTAAATATTCTCCTATTACTGGACAAATTGGATAATTTCCAACTTTTGCTATTGCAAATGTTGCTGCAATGAACACTCTTTGTTATTCACAATTTTGTAGACACACCAACATATTTGTAGGATAAGTTCTAGGAGTAGAATTGCTAGGTCAAGTAATGAATGCATTTGCCACTTATCTATGAGCTGGCTGTCCACCGTGGTTGTTGCTTTGTATAATTCAGCAAGATACAAGAGAACCTGTTCCTCCACAGCTCTGCCACCAAAGACTGGTGTGAAACTTTTGCATTTTTGACAACCAAATGCATAAATAGTGGTTTAATCAAATCTCAATTTGTATTCTCATATTGTGTGAGAAGCTCTTTGTTTCTTTTCTCACTATCTATTCATGTTCTTTCCAATGTTTCTATTGCCTCACTGGTCTTTTTCTTATTATTTCTAATAGTGTTTATATATTGGGGAGATCAGCTCTTGACAGGAGTATTAGTTACAAATGATTTTTGTAGTCCTTTGTCTCTCAAATTCATATAGCCATGTAGAAGTTGTATTTGTTTATTTGTTTTTTCATGTAGCAGAATTAATCAGTCTGGGGTTTTTGTTTGTTTGTTTTTAATTCCTTCTGGGTTTTGAATAATTAGGAGAAAGTCCTTCCTCAATCAAAGGTTAAAAAAGAATCCACCCATGTTTCAACATAGTGCTTTCATCCTAACGTAATGATTTGAAATACAGATTCAACGAAATCATTTTCCGGAGAGCTACATGTTTCTCCCAATATCATTTTTGGGGAGAGAAATCCATCTTTACCACAAGTATTTGGGATATCACCTTACTCATGTACTGAACCCTGAAATGTGTTTGTATGGATTTCTGAACTCTGTATTCTGTTGCTTACGTCACCTCTTCATGCACTGGCACTATACTGTTTTGATGAGAGAGTCTTTATACTGTGTTTTATTATATGCTAGGAATAAATCCCGTCATTGCTCTTATTTTTAATAGTTTTCATGATTGTCCTTATATAGTTATTTTCCCAGATGGACTTTAGTATCAGCTTATTTCATTTGAAAAAAATAACTATTAATATTTGAAATTGGGATCAAATTAAATGCAAACCGATTAACTTAGGAAAATTTGTATCATCCTCTGGAGAACATAATGTGTCTTTCCATGCTGAAAATCTATCTTTGAGTCCTTCAGAAGTGTTTTAAACTTTTTTAGTCATATAGGTTTGGTACATTTCTCCTTAAGTTTATTCCTCAGTATCGTCTCTTGACCAGGCTGAGTTGGTCCTTTAGTAGTCACCTTCAGAAAGACTCATGTGAATTACATTCCATGGTTCTTGTGGGTCCAGCCCCAGCACTGGATGAGCATATTTGTGCTTGAAGACAATCTGTCTGGGTATAAAACTCTTGGCTTTCACTATCTTTGCATGAAGCTCATTCAAGTATGTTTGCATGTTTTTCTAGCATTAAGTAGTGTGATGGAGAAATCTAATGGCAACCTGGTATCTTCCACTTATGAGAGACTTAGTCTTTTTACCTGGCTGCCTTGTAAGCCCAATTATCAAAGTCCCAAATTCTGCTAGACATGTCACAGTATTGGCACTTTGGAAATGATTTTCTCTGAAATAGAGTCTGCATGTGTCAGGGGTGCTCCAGGGAAATAGACCTGATAAGATATGTGCATGTATGTATAAATATCATAATATCATAAGACTTACAGAAATTAGCTCACACAACTGTGGGGACTGGCAAGTTTAAATTCCGAAGAGCAGGTCACAAATTGGGAACTCCCATGAAGGTTTCCACACCTTCCCCAAGGGAAGCTGGCTGGTTGAAGAAGAGATAGAAAATCTTCTCTCTGACTGCTGAAATCATCACTTCTTTTCCCTTTATGATCTTCAATTGATCAGATGAGACTTCTCTCATTGCTTATGGGAAACTCCTTTGTTGATTGTAGATGGAGTCAACTGACTAATGATTTAAAACTCTGTAATACCCTCACAGTAGCCATCAGGCCAGTGCTTTCTTGACCAAGAAACCGGAAAAACCTGGCCAAGTTGACAAATGAACTTCACCATCACAGGGTGTAAGTTTTACAATATGTAGATCCAAGGCTTCTTTAGTTTCAATAAATTTTTCATAAATTATAGTTTTAAATATTCAACTCAAAAGTCTGCTTTATGCTCTGCTCTGCCATACCATATTTTATATTATAGCTACAGGGCAGGTGCTAACATTTGGGAATTCTATTTTGTATGAGGCCTTATGAGAACCGTGTTACACATGTTATCTCACTTATTTCTAGTAACAACCATTTAAGATGGGCAATGGTATTCTCCTTTTACATATGGTGACTATGCTGGTTTGAAAATGTTGTATACTCCAGAATAGCCATGTCCTTTGATCCTATTTCAATACTGGAGGGTAGAAACTTTTGATTAGTTCATTTCCATGGAGAGATACCCCCACAACTGTAGTTGTGGCCCTTTGATTAGATGGAGATGTGACTCCATCCATTCAAAATGGGTTTTGATAAGTTGTGCAGGGGTCCTTTACCACTTTTAGACATTTTAGAGAAAATACAGTTGCTTCAGAGACAGCAGAGACATGGATATTTAGATGCTTAAAGAGTATCAGAGAGAGCAGATGCCTAGACACGGATGTTTGGAGACACAGAGCCCAGCAGAAGTCTCCATGTGCTTTCCCATGAGATGATAAGCACACCAGAATCCAGAGCTGTGTTCCAGAGGAGCTAAGTGAAGGCCCATAGATGCTTAGAGGGGAAACCACTGGCATCAGAAGCTGGAAGCAATGGATCCAGGAACAAGGACCAGCAGACACCAGTCACATGCCTTCCAAGGTGACAGATATCAGCCTTTCTTGAGTCAAGGTATTTTTCTCTGGATGCTTCATTTGTAAATGTTTATGGCCTTAGAACTGTAAACACATAACTTAATAAATTTCCTTTAAAAAGCCATTCCATTTCTGGCATATTGCATTCCAGCAGCATTTAGCAAACTGAAACAATGACCAAGGCTCAGAAAAATTAATTTCCTACCCCACAATCTTATAGCTAGTAGGTGTTAGAGCTGGGATTTGAACGTAGGTCTTTTTGCCTCCAAAAACCATGCATTTTCTACTACATCATCACAAACAAAAGGTGGACCTGCAAAAATTGCATATTTCATAGAAATTTATTTACACACACTCATTATTAGATGCACAATTACCTGAATTCAAGGCACTGAAAAAGAGTCTGGAAAGAATAAAAATGGTGATTTCTTAACTGCAGAACTAAATGGCCCTGCTGGTCACAACTACAGTATAATTTGATTATAACGGACAAAGTTCTCCTGGCGAAACTTTGTTGGTCTTTTGTAATATATCTTCCTTTTAAAAAGAAAGGTGCAACAAGACACTGTTCTAGATGTGTGAGTCTGAAAACAACGGTACACATATCTAGTTCAACCTCCTTATTCCACAGATAAAAAGAAACAGAAAATTGAAGGCATTGTCCAGGGTAACAGAACAGCAGATCTGACTCAGCTGAAGCGTCTGTGAGCCTTTGAACAGTCTGCAGTGTGAAAAAAGAAAGCTAGGAAGTGGAGGAGTTTGAAACTATTCTCACCTTACAAGACGATTTTCCTTCTTCGATTAATTTTGATCTTTGAGAATTGGATAGAATGGAGGAGCTATTCTGTAGCACTTGGCAATCTTTTCCATGTTTATTGTTTTACTGACAATACTTAAAGATTGAAAGATTCCTACTTTGGCCTTTTGTATCGAGGCCAGCAGTGGGTATATGACTGAACCACCAGCACATTTCACTAATGGGCATCTTAGTGGTTTGTTCAGAATCTCGCACTGTCCCTTTATTATTTAGGATGGCTACAATGTAAACCACATCCAGACAAGAATAAACTGTGTGATAGCAGCATTCTCTGAGGCATTAGAGAACCTGGTTCTCTAACTCAGGTGTTTATAAAGACAAAGACAGGATTCCTTTAAAAAGCCAGAACTTACTCAGTATAGAATGAGATTACAGTTTATAGATTCTTAACATTAGAAAACCTAAATATTACCAGAAGTACTTCTCTTCCTGACTTCCCATGTCTTCTCATAAGGAATTGATGAGGATTTTAGGCAGGTAGGCTAAGGGAATTGTTCCTTATTGGTCTGACCCGGAATTTATTCATTCTTCCCTTGAAGCACTGGTTTGCTAATCTTCTTCCTTTTAGTGTTATGGGTTTCCTTGTCCAGTCTAGTATTATGTGAAATTGCTGCTTTCATATTTGGGGAACATAATGTAAACCACAGCCATCTTTCATTTCCTCAGTGTAAGATTCAGGCTTTATGTATTCTGTGGTTAAAAAGGGCACTCTGGCCTCTGTGGGAAAGAGAGTCCAGGGACCAGGGTAAGAGTGGACCCAGGACCCCAGCGTGCCATCACGCAAGACTCAGAGGTGATGTGCACCTAGGAGGTGGAAGTCTAAATACAGGCAAGAAACACGATAGACGTTTCCAATGAGGTGGCCACAGGACCTGCTGGTGCCAGGGGGAAGGTGAGATGGGGGTCCAGGTAATACAAGGCTTCTGACTTGAGCAAAGTGATAAAAGGTGATGCTTCTTGCTGTGATGCATAAGAATAGGTTTGGGCTTCATATTGGTACATTATTTAAGAACCTTGTGTCCATGATGGGCAGGTGTCAAGTAGATAGTGGCATAAATGAGTCTGGAAACAGAGACATTCCAACTGGGAATACACTGAGCATTTACAACATCACATGCATTTAAAGTCCAGGAAGGGGGTGGATATAATGAAGATAAAGAAAAGAAGAGAACCCAGATAGAGGAATGAACTAGCTAGATTGGCCAACATGAAAAGAACTGGTGATGCTGATAAACACAGTTTGGCATGACGGGAACAGAATTAGTATCACATAGGGCAAAGCATGAAAGGGAGGCAAAAACGTGAAGACAGGAGTGGTCAACACCTCTGGGAAGTTTGGCCATGAGAAGCAGAAAAACATAGTGTGCCAGTTTAAAAGAATTATGTATAGAAAAACCATGTTTTACTCCTGATCCATCTTGTGGAGGCAGCCGTTTGTTTTTATCCCCATTCAGTACTATAGGTTGGAATCTTGAATAGATTATTTCCATAGAGATGTGGCATGTCAATTGTGGATATTAACCTTTGATTAGAGGGAAATATGACTCCACCCATTCCAGGTGGGCCTTTATTAGTTTACTGGAATCCTTTAAAAGAGGAAACATTTTGGAGAAAGCTTGAGAGCCACGAGAACCACGAGAACCCACACAGCCAGAGACTTTTGCAGATGAAGAAGAAAAATGCCCCTGCGGGAGCTTCAATGAAACAAGAAGCCTGGAGAGGAAGCATGTCACCATGCTCACCATGTGCCTTTCCATGCACATGAAAGAAACCCCAAACTCATCGGCCTTTCTTGAGTGAAGGTAACCTCTTGTTGGTGCCTTAATTTGGACATTTTTATAGACTTGCTTTAATTGGGACATTTTCTTGGTCTTAGAACTGTGAACTTGCCACTTCCCCCTTTTTAAACTGTTCTGTTTCTGATATACCACATTTCAGCAACTAACAAAATAGAACATATGGCTTTTGAAGAAGGAGATGGCTTTCTATTTGGGTCTAGATTTTACCGTGGTCCTTGGGATGCTTTATAGACTTTCCTCCCTTGGCTGCAACTATGTGGTATATTCACCACTTATTCGTTTCTCTTCTGCTGCAGATTCAGGCCAACATTCCATAACAACTGGGTTGCCCCAATTTTCCTAGAGCCAGTAGGTGTTTACCTTTGATGAAAAAGCTTATTTTATGTTGTATTAATAATAATGCTAATCTCGAGTCCTTGTGCCCAGCAGTGTTCTAAGAATCTCATATATGTTCATTTCATTCTCACAGTAATGACAAAGGTAGAAGCAATTATCATTCTCAGTTTGTAGACAGTGAAACTGAAGCTCAAGAGAGATTTATCTAAGGTCAAAAAGCCTGAAGGTGGTGACGCCACTTATTTCAGAACCCACATGTAAAGCCAGTGGCTTTGGCACATTTTTGGAAAACAGGAGGGCCCTTTTTATTGTTTTGCATGGGCAGGCACCGGAAACCAAACCCAGGTCTCCAGCATGGCAGGCGAGAACTCTGACTACTGAGCCACCGTGGCCCACCCAACAGGAGGACTCTTTTATATTTAAGTATCACCCAGTATTAAAAAAAAAAAAAAGAAAAGAAAAAAGAAGGGCTTGAAGCCAAGAGCCTCAGGGGCTCAGACACCCACTCCCCTACATGCCCCTCCCCACTTCCCTTCCCCAAGGGAGCCCCTGACACGACTCCAGGAAAATCGAGAGCCTGTTGAACTCCATCTGAATTTCACTCTTGCAGGCTCTGTTAACAAACTCATATTTAATGCATGATTTCTAATTCATAACTATATCATTTCCAATTTACCATCATTTCTTTCTAATCCAGTCTTCTTATATTTATGATTATTTTTGGCAGTCTTCCTTCAACTACTTGGGACCCTTCTCTAAATGTTGCATTCCGATATTTTCTCCACTCTGAATACCAAAGTGATGAAACAAATTTGAAATTAAATTTCTCTGAAATAGTAATCTGCTTTTCCAGTAAACAGCATTCACAGAAGGTTGTGGTTTCTCTTTCAAGTAGAGCATATACATGCCACCATCTCTCTCTAGTTTTGTAATTATCGTAATGTGTCATCGTAATATATATGAGCATTACCTATTCCAGCTTTAGAAAATTCTTTATAAGGGTTTTTTAGAATATATTTTATTGTCTTTAGTTTGGAACTGTGTGTTTGAAAACTTTTACTGTGAAATTATTTTTCATTAAAATGAGTTGTTACTGTCACTTTAAGGGCAGGAAAGTATATTAATTCAAGAACAGTCAAATGAAAGAAGAGAATAACATCATGTTGAAGGAACCCATAGCCCTAATTTCCTGTCCTCGGAGGTACCCACTAATGGATGAGGTCATTTACTCCCTGTCTGCCAGAGCTGCTGCAACAAACAGCACACACTGACTGGCTTAACAATAGCAATTTATTGGCTCCTGGTTGCAGAGGCTGGAAGTACAAAGTCAACTGTCCACAAGGCTGTGCTTGGGAGCCCTTGGCTGGCATCTCTGTCTCTGCCCCCTGTCTCTTCTTAGGTCTGCTTTCTGCTGCCATTTGGTCCCTTCCTACACTTTCTCTCACGAACCACACCCACATCCCCTCTCTTTATAAGGACCCCAGTTATGGGGGGTGAAGAACCACTCTGATTAAGCTACCACACCTTCACTGATACTAACATCTTTAAAAGATGCTGCTGGAAAATAGGTTCAGACTCACAAGAATGCAGATTAAGAGCCAGGATGCTCCTTTGGTTTGGCATGCATGATTGAAGGCACCACTCATGCCTCTTCTCTCGTTACTCTTGGAGAGGCTGCGGGGGTTGTGCAGTGAGCACACACGTTGGAAATTTCATGGATGGGGGTGGCATAGACTGAGTTGGAGAAGAGAATGAATCAGCCAAATCACTGCAGAAGTAACACCATAGCCTTATAAATCTTGCTAATTCAACAAAGCTACATTTTCACTGGAAGAATTCCAATGATAATTACGAATCTCTGTTTTATTGGAATATTATGTATAGGATTATAATTAGAGCTAATTATATACCACTGGTACAAAACAACATAGAAGGGGCATGTTGCTTTGTCTTAAAAGAAACTCCAATACTTGTAGGGATTCATTTAACCATTTTTTCACATCAATAGATTTGGTGCAACTGAAGAGGCAAGGGTGCCCTTTGCTTTTTCAAATATGAGATACAGCTTTGTTTGTTTAGGTCGGACTTATTCAAATTACTGAACGCAGTCTTGTTGCTCTTACATGGCTCTTCCCTGTTTATCTGCAGCTTCTCAACAGGATACCCATCCCAAAAGAAAGCTTGATTTGAGGGTAAACGCAGAGTCTTCTGGATTTCTGAACAGAGGTGGTGCAGACGTTTGTCTCACACAGCTTCTTGTAGCCTCACTTCATGGTGCCCGAGGGATCCTCTGCTTCCTGGGAGAGCAAACTTCACTCCAGGCATGAAATGTGAATGAAGAAGTTAGTATTTGAATTTTTGAATCAGCCGATCACTATAAATAACTGAAATTTGGCAAAAAAAATAACTAAATAGATAAAAGTAGGGTTTTTGAAACCAAAAACATCATTCAAGGTTTTGAAAAGTGGTTTTTTTTTTTTTGGTTTTTAAAAATGTTTTCCTCAGCCTCCCCCAAACACTCTCCAAATATAAGGACCCTGCCTGTTCTAGTTT
Source organism: Tamandua tetradactyla (assembly GCF_023851605.1). Classification (NCBI taxonomy): domain Eukaryota; kingdom Metazoa; phylum Chordata; class Mammalia; order Pilosa; family Myrmecophagidae; genus Tamandua; species Tamandua tetradactyla. The sequence continues at coordinate 230,007,936 of NC_135327.1, read as the reverse complement.
GCTAGCTGCTGGAATGCAGTATACCAGAAACAGAATGGCTTTTAAAAAGGGGAATTTAATGAGTTGCTAGTTTACAGTTCTAAGGCTGAAATAATGTCCCAATTAAAGCAAGTCTATAGAAATGTCTAATCTAAGGCATCCAGGGAAAGATACCTTGGTTCAAGAAGGCTGATGAAGTTCAGGGTTTCTCTCTCAAGTGAGAAGGCACATGGCGAACACAATCAGGGTTTCTCTCTCCTGGAAGAGCACATGGTGAACACAGTGTCATCTGCTAGCTTTCTCTCCTGACTTCCTGTTTCATGAAGCTCCCTGGGAGGCATTTTCCTCCTTCATCTCCAGAGGTTGCTGGTTAGTGGACTCTTTGTTTCTCATGGCTATGTCATTTCTTCTCTGCTCTCTCTGAATCTCTTTCATTCTCCAAAATGTTCCCTCTTTTATAGGACTCTAGAAACTAATCAAGACCCACCCAAACGGGTGGAGACACATTTCCCCTAATCCAGTTTAACAACCACTCTTGATTGGGTTACATCTCCAGGGAGATGATCTGATTACAGATTCAAACATATAGTATTGAATAGGGATTATTCTGCCTTTACGAAATGGGATTCAGATTAGAACATGGCTTTTCTAAGGGGCATGTATCCTTTCAAACCAGTATACTGCCCTACAAGCAAAGATGTTATAGCAATTCAGCTGACTGCAAATTCTTCAAAACTCAAAGGTACATTTGTGAGGAAAAAGGGACTCAGAAGCACCCTGGGCATCTGGAGCCCCTGCCTTACCCTTCGCCTCTCCAAGGGCATCTGCAGGGCTCAGCGGCAGAGCCACCATCTCTGTCAGGGAAGGAGGAGTGAGCCAAATCCTCCCTGGCTGCCTCTCCTCCCCACGACCAGCGTCTCCTGGGGACTTCTCCACCAAGCAGGAAGCCCTAGGGAATCTCAGCCTGAAGAGAAGGGAAGGAGCTGTGTGCTCACATTAAAAAGGTGATGGCAAGAATATGATTTATTTTAGAGTTGGGAGGCATGGAAATACGTTATCATTTGTCTTGAACATTAATGGTCTCCATACACTAGTACACAACGTGTTTGTTGTACTAGAAAGTGACAACTGTTAAAAACAACAGGTCTCCAGGGGCAGGGGTGTGGGGAAATGGGGAGGTAAGGTTAATGTGCAGCGTTTCTGTTTGGGATAACAACAAAGTCCCATCGTGTACATCTGTGATGGCAGCACAACCCCATGAATATAATTAGTGCTCCTGAGTTGGACACTTGAAAGTAGTTAAAATGGGAAATTTTCAGTTGTATAATGTTACTACAATAAAAAGTGTTTTTATTGCAGCTAAAAAGGAATCAATAGGTAAATCTGACTTAGTAAAAATTAAAAATATTGTGCTTCAGAGGAAATTACAAAGTGAAGAAGTGACTTACAGAATTGGAAAAATTAGTAGCAAACCATTTATCAGATAAGGACTTACTATCCAGAATACATACAGAAGTTTTACAGTGTAACAACAAAAAGGCAAATGGAACAGGGCAGGCCATGGTGGCTCAGCAGGCAGAGTTCTTGTCTGCCAGGCCGGAGACCTGGGTTGGTTTCCCAGTGACTGCCCATGCAAAAAAAAAAAAAAAAAGGCAAACAGTATAATTAAAAAGTAGCCAAAAAATTTTATATTTTAGGTAGCACATTGCCTAATTTAACTTGTATGGTGGTCAGTTTAGTTGAACACCATAAGTACCTGGAATCTTGAAAAAGGAGTGAGACTTTGTTGGTTTGTCCAGATTAGTGTGATGCCCTGATAAATCTCAGAGTAATTTGGGCAGTGAATAAAGAAGTATTTGCAAAATCCCCTTGGGGCACTGGTGAGAAAGGAGGAAATATTCAAATTCCCATTTGGAGAATTTCTAATATTCTCATAAGCTGTGGGGACAACCAAATCAACAGGCCGAACCTTCGATCTTGGGGTTCACCCCCATAAAACTTATTCCTGCAAAGGATAAGATAAGCCTACTGGGAATTGTGCTAAGAGTCACCCCCAGAGAACTCTTATGTTGCTCAATGTAGCCTCTCCTCTAAGCCAACTCATCAGGTGAACTCGCTGCCCTCCCTCCTACGTGGGACCTGACTCCCAGGGTTCTAAATCTCCTTGGCAATGTGGGACAGAATTCGAGGGATGAGCCAGGATCTAGCATCATGGGATTGGCCAAGAAAACCTTCTTGACCAAAAGGGGGAAGAGAGAAATAAGACAAAATGGCGTTTCAGTGGCTGAGAGATTTTAAACAGAGTCGGGAGGTTATCCTGGAGGCAATTCTTATGTATTATATAGACATCCCTTTTTAGTTTGTGGTGTACTAAAGTGTCTGAAGGGAAGTGCCTGGAACTGTTGAGTTGTGTTCCAGTAGCCTTGATTCTTAAAGACAATTGTATAAAGATATAACTTTTAGAGTGTGACTATGTGATTGTGAAAACCTTGTGTCTGGTGCTCCCTTTATCCAGGGTATGGAAAGATGAGTAAAAAAAATATGGATACAAAATAAATAAATAAAGGAGCAGATAAAGGGTAAAATAAATTGGGTACATGGAAATATTGGTGGTCAATGAGAAGGAGGGGTAAGGGATGTGGGATCTGTGAGGTTTTTTTTCTTTTTTGCTTCATGTTTCTTTTTGGGGAGTGATACAAAGTTTCCAAAAAATGATCATGGTGATGAATGCACAGTTGTGTGATGATGTGGTGAGCCACTGATTGTGCACCATGTGTGGACTGCATGTGTGTAAAGATTTGTCAATAAATTTTTTTTAAATGGGCAAAAGACTTCTCCAAAGAAGACATCAAAATAGCCACTAAGCTATGCTAGCATTTGGTCTATATTTATTAGCTGGAGTTTTTCTTTAATGAGGTATTTGATTAGAGAACATTGTTCCCAACTAGAAAGATGCCAATGAATAAATTCAAATGATAAATGATATATGGAAAGGAAACAATTCATACCAGAGACAAAGGGATACTTTAAATATTTTAAAACGATTCCTAAAAATGACCGAGTTACTTAATCAAGAACCCAATGGAAAAATATGAAAAGAATATAAAGTTAAGGTTCATAGAAAAAGAAAACACAAAAGGCTCTTACACCACGGAAAACTATTTTCCTACTTAGAATAAGATAAGCACAAATCTAAACCATAATGAAGCCATTTTTTCACTACTAGAGGGAGTAAGATTTAAAAAGCAATTTGGGGGGACTTCTGGGAAGATGGCGGGATATGATAGGCCAAGTTCACGGCTGCTCCAAGGAGCAGCTAGAGAAGGAACAGAAAAATGACTGGGACAGAGCTGTGGCGGGTGTGAGTGACCTGGGAGGGTCTTCCAGACCACGTAGGGAGGTCCTGGCTGAAAAGGCTGAGGAACTGAGCACAGAGAAGAGGAGACCCTCTGGCTAGGGAAGAGTCTAACCACCCCTTTCCAGGTGGAGGCCCGGAGCCCTCGGGAGAGCACGGGGAGGGAGACAAGGACAGGATGGAAGCTCAGCCACCTTCATTAACATGCCACACCCACACGCACTGTCCCCATCCCACCAACCCACCTGCCCCCACCCAGCCCTGCACCCCACACCCCCCCCCGTGACCCACAACCTGTGGCACGCCCCCCGATGCACACACACATCAGTGCCCCAGCCCCACACTGTCCCCAGCCCCATCCCAGCCCTTACACCACACCCAACACACCACATGTCCTAGCTCACTGCCCCTCCCACCCCATGCACACTCACGTGCATGCCCAGCCCCCCCAATGAACGGTGAATGTGTGCAGCCATGCCCCACACTCCCCAGCTCATGCCATGACCCACGCACCTGTGCCCCGTCCCCTGACACCTGAACCCCACACCTTGTGCCACTCGCATGTGAGCCTCCGTGACATGTCCTGCCATGCATGCCACCCTCCTGCACACCTGCACCCTGGTAATGACGTGCCCTATACCCCTGAATGCCCCCAGCACATGTGCACAAGCACATAAGTGCCCTGTCCCTTCCACCCAGCACAGTCACACATGTGCATTCTGCACTACTACACCCACACCCCGCCACACCCCATGACCTGCACATGAGCACAACTGTGCCCCATGACCTGCACATCTGCACCCATTCCCCCCAGTTCCTGAACCCCACACCCCATGCTCTGCACATGTGAGCATCCATGCCCCACCCTCCCGCACCCATTCCCCATCCCCCCCATTCTAGTTTGCTAGCTGATGGAATGTAATATCCCAGAAATGGAATGGCTTTATTAAAAAAAGGAATTTAATAAGTTGCTAGTTTACAGTTCTAAGGTAATGAAAATGTCCCAAGTAAAGCAAGTCTACAAAAACGTCCAAATTAAGGCACCAACAAGAGGTTACCTTCATTCAAGAAAGGCCAATGAAGTTCAGGGTTTCTCTTTCAACTGGAAAGTCACATGGTGAACATGGAAACGTCTGCTAGCTTTCTCTCCAGGCTTCTTGGTTCATAAAGCTCCCCCAGGGCGAATTTCTTCTTCATCTCCAAAGGTCTCTGGTGACGTGGACTCTCACTCTCATCATTTTGAAGCTTTTTCATTGCTCTCGTGCTTTTTCAATGTGCTTCCTCTTTTAAAGGCTTCCAGTAAACTAATCAAGACCCACCTGGAATGGGTGGAGTCACATCTCCTTGGAGACAACCTAATCAAGCCTCCAACCTATAGTACTGAATAGGGATGAAAAGAAACGCTGCCTCCGTGAGATGGGATCAGGTTAAAACATGGCCTGTGTAGGATACATAATTCTTTCAAACCAGCACGTCCCCCAAACCCACCACCCCTGCCCAACTGCCAGCTTCTGCATTAGCACACCCACACCCTGCACCTGGACCCCGACCCCTAGGCCCCAAATCCCATGTATCTGTACCCTACACACCCATGGCGGATGCACCCATGCAACCCCATGATCCTTACCTTCCACTGCACCCTGCCTCCAGCTACCCTGTGGCACGCCCTGCCCTTGCATTCTGAAGCCTGCCTGAGCTGCACCACACCCCATGGCCCCTGCACTGCACCCCACAGCACCACTCCATATACCATGCTCCTGGGCACTCACACAGCATCCCCATCCCATGCCCTGCCCTGTGCTGTGCCTCGTAATGGTGCCCTGCACCCCACCCCACACCCATCCCACATATACAAAACCTTAAATGACTGAGGGAAATGAACTTCCAAAGTAACACTATTAAGATAATTAAATGCTTCAAAGTCAACAGAGAATCACAGAGCATATGAAGATACAAACAGACATAGCCCAGTCTATGACCAAATTAAAACATCAGAGGAGAAACAGACTTTGGAACAACTAATCGAAGATGTTCATACAACTCTACTAAATAAATTTTATGGCTTGGCTAATAAAATAAAGGAGATCAAGAGACACTAGAAGAGCATAAAGAAGAATTTCAAAGAATAAATAGAAAAATGACAGATAACTTGGAGATGAAAGATACTGTAGACCAAATGAAAATATACTAGAGATACAGCAGCAGATTTGAAGAGGCATAAGAAACATGCAAACTAGGACAACTGATTTCAAATGCACAAAAGAACAAATGGGAAAAAAAATGGTAGAATTTGAATTGGTTCTCAGGGAAGTGATAGACAACATGAAATGCACAAGAATCACTGGTGTCCTATAAGGAGAAGAGAAAAGTAAAGTGCTAAGAAAATTAATTAAGGAAATAATGGGGGAAAACTTCCTAATCCTCATAAAAGACATAACTATGCAAATCAAAGAACCCCAATGAACCCCAGATAGAATAAATTCAAATAAGCCTACTCCAAGACACACACTAATCAGTCTGCCAAATGTTGAAGAGAAGCAGAAAATTCTGAAAGTGACAAGAGAAAAACAATCTACTACATACAAGGGAAAACACATATGACTGAGTTCAGACAACTTAACAAGCAACATGGAGGTGAGAAGGCAGTGGTATGATACATTTAAGATCCTGAAAGATAAAGACTTCCAACCAAGAATTCTGTACCAGCCACATTGTCCTTCCAAAGAGATGGAGGGATTAAAATTTTCACAGACAAATAAAACCTGAGAGAATCTGTCAACGAGAGATGAGCCCTACAAGAAATACTAAAGAGAACCCTATCAGCTGAAAAGAAAAAAAAAAGGCAAGAGATGGAGGTCTGGAGGAGGACACAGAATTGAAGAGTACCGGCAAGGGTAACTTAAAAGATAAAAAGAGAAAGAGGGAAAAGAATATATAGATCTGTGAAAAAATCCAGAGGGTAAGCCAATAGATTCAAGAAATGCTTTTATAGTAATAACTTTGAATGTTTATGGATTAAAATCACCAATTAAAAAACACAGATTTCCAGGATAGATTAAGAAATATGATCCTATATATGCTGCTTATGAGATACTCATATTAGACACAAGGATACAAATAGATTGGAAGTGAAAGGATGGAAAAAAGATGTTCTATGCAAACTGTAACCAAAATCAGGAGTAGCTCTACTGAAATCAGATAAAATAGACTTTAAACATAAAGATGTCACAAGAGACAAAGAATCACTACATATCAATAAAAGGGACAATTTACCAAGAGGAAATAACAATCATAAATGTTTATGTTCCTAATCAAAGAGCTTCAAAGTACATTGGCAAAACTGAGGTAAAATTAGAAGTTTCAGCAATAATAGTAGGAGACTTCAATACACAACTCACCTCTATAGAAATAATAACGAGACAGAGGGTCAACAAGGAAATAGAGAACTTCAATTTAATAAATGAATTAGACTCAATAGACATAGACATATACAGATCATTACACTTCAAAACACCAAGATATACATTGTGCTCTAGTACTCATGGAATGTTCTACAGGATTGATCTAGGCTTGCACACAAAACTGGTCTTTATAAATTTCAAAACATCAAAACTATTCAAAGCACTGTCTCTGATCACAATTAAATGAAGTTGGAAATCAATAACCACCAAAGAACCAGAGCTTTCACAAATATATAGAGATTAGATAACATGCTCTTAAACAACCAGTAGGACATGGAAGAAATTACTAGAGAAATCAGTAACTATGTGGAGATTAATAAAAATGAGAATATGACATATCAGAACTTATAAGGTGTGGTAAAGGCAGTACTGAGAGGGAAATTTATTACCCTAAATGCCTATACTAAAAAAAACAAGAAAGAGCAAAAATTGAGGACTTAACTGCTTACGTGGAGGAAGTAGAGGAATAAAAGCAAACTAATCCCAAGCAAACAGAAAAAGAGAAAGAACAAAGATTAAAGCTGAATTAAAGGAGGTGGAGAAAAAAAAGAACAGTAGAAAGAATCATAAAATCAAAAGTTGGTTCTGCGAGAAAATCATTAAAATTAATGGATCCCTAGCTAGGTTGGCAAAGAAAAAAAGAGAGAGAATGCAAATAAACAAAATCAGAAATGAGAGGTGTGGTTATTACCATGGACCTTGAAGAAATAAAAAATCATAAGAGGATACTGTGAGAAACTACACACCAACAAACTAGACAACTTAGACGAAATGGACAAATTCCTAGAAATACACAAACAAGCCATCCTGACTTGAAAAGAAATAGATCTCAACAAACCAATCACAAGTAAAGGGAGTTAGTCATCAAAAATTTTCCCACAAAGAAAGGTTCAGGGCCAGATGGCTTCAAGGGTAATTTGATCAGACATCCCAAAAAAGAACTAAAACTAATCCTGCTCAAATTCTTCCCAAAAAATGAAGGAAAAGAAAGGCTACCTAACTCATTTTATGAAGCTAATACTCTAAAACCAAAACCAGGTAAAGACTCTATAAAACAGGAGTAAAACTATAGGCCACTCTCCCTAATGAATATAGATGCAAAAAAATAAGTCACACAACTCAACAACAAAAGAACAACCCAATTTTAAAGTGAGCTGAAGATACAAATAGGCACTTTTCTGAAGAACAATACAGATGCCTAAAAAGCACATAAAGAGATGCTCATTTTCATTAGCTATAAGAGAAATGCAGATCAAGATCACAATGAGATATTACCTCACACCTATAAGAATGGCTGCTATTAAACAAACAGGAAACTACAAATTTTGTAGAGGATGTGGAGATTTGGGAACATTTATGTACTGCTGGTGGGAATGTCTAATGGTACAGCTGCTATGGAAGACAATTTGGCAGTTCCTTAGTGTCATGGTCAGGTTCACATGTCAACTTGGCTAAGTGGTGGTACCGGTTTGTCTGGTTGGGCAACTGCTGGCCTGTCTGTTGCAATGAGGACATTTCATAGAATTAAATCATGATCACATCAACTGCATCCACAGCTGATTTCATTTGTAATCATCCAAGGGGTGTGTCTTCTGCAATGAGTGATATTTAATCTAATCACTGGAAGCCTTTTAAGGAAGATTCAGAAGAGACAGGCTCTCTTCCTGTTTCGGCCAGTGGGCCTTTCCTGTGGAGTTCATCCAGACCCTTAGGATTTGGGAGCAAAGCCTTACCATATGCTGCAGATAACTACTCTTCTTTTGAGAAACAGCATTTGGCCTGCTACTGGGCCTTAGCAGAGACTGAATGCTTAACCATGGGCCACCAAGTTACCATGAGACCTGAGTTTCCTATCACAAGCTTGGTGCTGTCTTACCCACCAAGCCATAAGGTTGAGTGTACACAGCCGCACTCCATCATAAAATGGAAATGGTATATACGAGACAGAGCCAGAGCAGGTCCTGAAGGCACACGTAGGTTACATGAGGAAGTGGCTCAAATGCCCATGGTCTCCACTCCTGCCACATTACCTTCTCTTTCCCAGACCGGAGCTACGGCCTCTTGGGGAATTTCTTCCAGTGAATTGACTGAGGAAGAGATAAGTTGGGCCTAGTTTACAGATGGTTCTGCACAATTTGCAGGTAACACCCAAAAGTGGGTGGCTGCAACACTACACCCTTTCTGGGGTGCCCTTGAAGGACAGTGGTGAGGGGAAATCCTCCCAATGGACAGAATTCGAGCAGTGCATCTGGTTGTTCATTTTGCTTGGAAGGAAAACTGGCCAGAGGTGCATTTGTATACTGACTCATGGGCTGTTGCTAATGGTTTGGCTGGATGGTCAGGGACTTGGAAAGAGTATAATGGGCTAAAAACATGAACATATTTGTTTCCCATGTGAATGCACACCAGAGGGTGACTTCAGCAGAGGAAGGTTTTAATAGTCAAGTGGATAAGATGACCCGTTCTGTGGATACCAGTCAGCCTCTTTTCCAGCAACTTCTGTCATTGCCCAGTGGGCTCATGAACAAAGTGGTCATGGTGGTAGGGATGGAGGTTATGCATGGGCTCAGCAACATGGACTTCCACTCACCAAGGCTTATTTGACTACAGCCACTGCTAAGTGCCCAATCTGCTAGCAGTAGAGACCCACACTCAACCCCCTATATGGCACCATTCCCCGAGGTGACCAGCCAGCTACATGGTGGCAGGTTCATCACATTGGACCACTCCCTTCATTGAAGGGGCAACAATTTGTTCTAACTGGAATAGACACATACTCTGGGTTTGTTTTCCCTGTATGCAATACTTCTGCCAAAACTACCATATGTGGGCTTACAGAATGCATTATCCATCATCATGGTATTCCACACGGCATTGCTTCGGATCAAGGAACACACTTCACAGCAAATGAAATGTGGGAATGGGCACATGCTCATGGGATTCTCTGGGTTACCATGTTCCCCATCACCCAGAAGCAGCTGGATTGATAGAACAGTGAAATAGCCTTTTGAAAACTCAATTACGGTGCCAACTAGGTGGCAATACCTTGAAGGGCTGGGGTAAAGTTCTCCAGGAAGCTGTATAAGCTCTGAATCAGCATCCGCTGTATGGTGCTGTTTATCCCATAGCCAGGATCCATGGGTCCAGGAATCAAGGGGTGGAAATGGGAGTGGTACCACTCACTATTACCCCTAGTGATCCACTAGGAAAATTTTTGCTTCCTGTCCCTGTGACCCTGAGCCCTGCTGGTCTACAGATTTTAATTCCAGAAGGAGTGCTTCCACCAGAAGAAACAACAATTCCATTGAACTGAAATCTAAAACTGCCACCTGGTCACTTTGGGCTGCTCATGCCCTTGGATCAACAAGCCAAGAAGGGGATTACTTTACTGGCTGGGGTGATTAACCCTGACTATCAGGGGGAAGTAGGACTGCAACTACATAATGGAAGTGAAGAAGAGTTTTCCTGGAATATAGGAGATCCCCTAGGGCGTCTCTTAGTATTACCATGCCCTTTGATTAAAATTAATGGAAAACTGCAACCATCCAAACAAGGCAGGACTAGTAATGGCTCTGAAACTTCAGGAATGAAGGTTTGGGTCACCCCACCAGGCAAAGAACCACGGCCAGCTGAAGTGCTTGCTGAGGGTAAAGGGAACATGGAATGGGTAGTGGAAGAAGGTAGTGATAAATATGAACTACAACATGTGATCAGTTACAGAAACGAGGACTGTGATGATACGAATATTTCTTCCTTGCTTTGTAATTAGTATCTATGTATTTATACATAAATCAGATATTTTGTTTTCCACTTTGTCTTATCCCCTTTATCATATGACATAAGCTGTTTTGTTCATATTATAGTATTTAACTTGTAGAATATTAAGTTTAAGAGTAAATATTACCCAAGGACTTGCACCCTATTCTGGAGAGATTTATTGCATTTCTGGTTGTACACAGGTCAGTTGAGTATTGTTAGGGGAGGAAAAAATGTGCCCACTATTGTTGTGTATTTAGAGATTGTATGGGTTTAAGTTGATGTGTGTAGCTGCCCAGTTGACAAGGGGTGGACTGTCATGGTCAGGTTCATGTGTCAAGTTGATACATCACACAGTTGTCTGGTCAGGTAAGCACTGGCCTGTTTGTTGCTGTGAGGACATTTCCTGAACTTAAATCATGATCACATTGGCTGCATCTGTAACTGATGGCAAATGTCTTTTGCAATGAGTGATGTTTTATCTAATTACCAGAAAGCTTTTAAGGAGGATTCAGGACAATCACTCTTCCTGCTTCAACCACCCAGCCTCTCCTGAGAGTTCATTGAGGACCATCATCAGAGCTCCCAGCTCGTGGTCTGCCCTACAGACCTTGGACTCTACATCCACATGGTTGTGTGAGACACTTCTGTAAATCCTATATTTACAGATATCTCCTGTTGAGTCTGTTTCTCTAGAGCACCCTCGTTAATTCAGTTGGTGTTGGGAACACACAGGGACAACCTTCCTTAATTTGAGACCCTGTTGGACTAACTGCCTCCTGTTCTTTTATAAAAATGTCAATGCAAGCAGCATAATGTATGGAGGAGGGACATTTAACAGACACCTCTTGGAAATTACGGTTCTTCTCATTCAGTGTGGAAGGCAGTCTTGTTCTCGGGAGGGCCCACTATCTTCCAGGTGAGAGCAGGCGAGACTTTCAACTCCCATCTCCCTGCTCAGCCCAGGACCCATTACAGGTGGCACTGGGATGGCTCAAGCATCTTGGAGGGATTTCCCTAAATTTCACTGTGTTAGCAAAGCAGGGCGTGGTCACAGGAGGCTGATACAGCAGTGCTAAGAAGGATGAAGGAGGACACACAGATTCCAAAATCTCAGCACTAACACAAGGAGGGCATGTACTTGACAGCATTTTATGGGGGGTGGGGAGATGGCCCCTTCCTGGGTGGCTCCTGAGTTACTAATTTGGGTGACTAAGTGGTTAGTTGGAGAAAGAAAATGAGATTATTTCTGGGCATTCTGAGTTTGAGCACCTGAAGGACAGCCAAAAGCCAGAAGTTCTGGCTGGAAGGTACAGATTCCAGGTCTCTCCAGTGAGTGTGGAGGGAGGGAGTTTGCCCTTAGAGGTGGCAGGGCACCCACAGGAAGTGCCCAGAGGAACAGCACGGCCTGGCAGAACTGGCAGGAAGGCGAACCCTCAGAAGTGCGGGGTTGGGGAGACAGAACCGTGGTGGTATTTAAATAAGCACCTGAGAGTTTCAGTGCCATGAGGCTGGAACAACTGTCCACTGTATCTGGAAACGAGTGGCCCCCATGGTGCCCTTAGGGGGGCGATGGCAGAAGTCAGAGTACAGTGGAAGGAACGAGCACAGAGACGGGTGTAGGAGGGGTTCCCAGGTGCTGAGGGTGAGGGGAGGGTCAGCTGGGGTGGCCCTGCAGGGAACAGGCTTGAACAGAGAACTTAACAAGAGCAGGAATCAAAACTCCACTCTTTACTCCAGGAACTGGGCAAAGTCGTCTAATTGAGCACCAGGGCAGACCGCAGGTCAGAGGCTGTGAGCAAGGGTGAGTGCCAAGGTAGGCTCGGGGTTCAGAGGTGGAGGGGAACGACAAGTGCCAGGGCAGACTCAGGGTTCAGAGGCGGAGGGGAACGACAAGTGCCAGGGCAGGCTCGGGGTTCAGAGGCGGAGGGGAACGACAAGTGCCAGGGCAGGCTCGAGGTTCAGAGGCGGAGGGGAACGACAAGTGCCAGGGCAGGCTCGGGGTTCAGAGGCGGAGGGGAACGACAAGTGCCAGGGCAGGCTCGAGGTTCAGAGGCGGAGGGGAACGACAAGTGCCCGGGCAGACTCAGGGTTCAGAGGCGGAGGGGAACGACAAGTGCCAGGGCAGGCTCGGGGTTCAGAGGCGGAGGGGAACGACAAGTGCCAGGGCAGGCTCGAGGTTCAGAGGTGGTGGGGGCCTCAGGGATGAGCCAGCTGTCAGGTTTTAGACGGTAGCTGACTGAGAAATCAGAGAAACTGAGTCCAGGAGTTTAAAAAGTTTATTGTCCCGGGGCGAGGTTCCCGGGTCTGGGTGCTCAGGATGCGGGCCAGGGAAGTCACGCTCCCCTAGAAGCGGCGGGGTTAGATATAGGCTGGCTAGTGGGGGTGCTGACGATGCCTACGGGGCCTCCTGCAATAGGTTAGGAGTTTCACGCGCTTTAGGGCTGGAAGCATAGCTAGGGGCTGTGTGCAGTGGGCATAGCTAGGGGCCGTGTGCAGTGGGGGGGTCCTTTGTTTGTCAGGGCAGGTCCTGAGTGGCTGAGTTTGCACAGCTGTATGCCCGGACGTTCACGGTTTTAGTTCGGGTGGGGGCCTTCCAGCCAGAGGCGACCCGGCCAGGCCTTACATTCTCGGACTCAGTTTCTCTGATTTCTCAGTCGGCTACCATCTAAAACCTGACGCCAGCTGGGGGGATGACAGCCCGTCAGGGCTCTGCTCGACATCAGACAAAGACTGTCAGGCACTTTGGGGACGGACCTGAGAGACAAGCCTGAAATACCCCCCGAAGGGGTCACCTCACCTGTTCACTGTCCTCAGAAACCGCCTCTCTCTCAGCCCCTCCACGTCTTTGTGACGTCCTTGTTCAGTGGAGACTCACACACTCCAGTTCCTGCTCCCATATTTTAAAAGATGCTCCCGGCTGCTCAGAAGTGTCCATGCACCACGGCCACCATTCACGAGCTGTCCCCAGCAAGCGAGGACGAGAGTGCATCCCCTCGGCTCCTCCCTCCCTCTGCCCCGACCACCCCCGCCGCCCCCTCGGCCACATCCATTGACACTGCTCAGGTGCTCGGGGCGATCCCAGGACGGGAAGGCGCCCCCCCCCCCGGCACAGCGGGGCCCCCTTTCTGCGCCACCCCGAGCAGCGTGTGTCTGGCTGCCCGTTTATTCAAGTCACGAAAGTGGGTTTGGGGGCAGCGTTTTGGACATAGAGACGCCTTGGTGGGACCGTGCAACAGACCCATGGTTTCTGCCACATCCGAGTCACCTCTTCTGTCACATGCCAAGATGCGAAAGGCTGGTACAGCCATGCTGGAGGTCCCCCTGCAAACCACGGAAGCCCCCCAGGGACCAGGGCAGGGTGGCGGTCCCACCTGCCAGCGCCACCTTTTCTTCTTGGCGGTGTGCTTTCTGCAGCGGTGGGCAAGGTGGCTTAATTCTCTGAGGTTTGTATATTCAACATTCCAGAAAATAGCACACAAAGCACCTGTTTAAGTGGGAAATTTTTCAATGCAGTAACAAGCCCTTCAACCCCAAAATGATCTGGCTCCCGAATGCGGTCAACTTTAGCTAACCGAGGGAGCCTGAGACTCCACCGTCCCCCTGCTTCGCCAGAGGGACCCTCTGTGCCCCATCCTAGGGGAACCCCAACAGTCAGCAGCCCTGCCTCTGCCCCCCACAGCTAAAACCGCGACGCTTTCCGGGCAAGAGTCATCCAGCGAGGGGCCCAACGGCCTGAGTCCACCGGAGGGGACCCTCCTCCTGGCCCTTCACCCGGCCCATGAGTGCTCACACACTGCTCCCCTGTGCAGCTCATTTTGCCTCGAATTCCATCAAGTACCTGCCTTGTAAATAAGCAACAGTGAGGCAGATAGAGGTTATTAAATGACCAGTGTTTGCTTACTTGGAGATCTGAGCTGGTGAGAGAATTCTCATCCCTGTGGTCTGATCTAACCACTTCTGGAAACAACAGGATGGAATATCAGCTCACAGGAAAGACTCAGAAGAACAGATCCATGCTGTTTGGCTGCTGTTTTTGGAGATGAATGTAAGGCGTTTTCCTATTTTTAAGTAACACCTACTGAATACATGTCTTGAACTTACAGTTAAATAGCCCCTGGAATTTCCATGTCGTTTGGCAATTCATTTTCTTTTGTTTTATAGGTTAAGTTTAATATCAAGGCCAACTAAAAATGACCACCTTGTGACTTCCCTGTTTAAATGTTCACTAGATGTGTGGTGTTTGAAATGTGAGGTGTCCAGCCGAGGGAGAGAGGGTGAAATCAGCTCTTTTATTCAGTAAATGGAATGGAATCTTGAAATCAGTACTTTAAATCGGGAAATATTTTCTTGCTGGTACGTCTGCCAAGTCACAATTATTGAAGGATGAGTACTTCTTTCCATTTAAATCACTCTTCCAGGAAATGGAATAATAAAAAGTAAGCTTTGGCTTGTCTCTACAAATAATGATTATAACACTGAAATCTACTCAGGGACCCAGTGACTACTGACAACTGAAATTATATCAATGAAATAAAAGAAATGTTGGGAGCCCTCCACTACCAAGCTCTAGCCGGAGATATAAAGTGCAACGAGCCAAATACACATGAGACAGAGAGTGCAAGGTCATTACATTCCTAATGAGCGAAGTTTGACCATTATCTATGCAGGTTTTTACTTTATATTTGGTTTGGTTTTTTTTTTTTCAGTTTTAACAGAGGACAAGAATTTTGATACAAGGGCACAGAAAATTACAAGGTGAACCCATAAAACTGGAATTTACAGCCTGCGAAAGCCAGCTATAAATTTTCAGGGGAAATTTAATTTTGTAGAGAAAGTCTTAAGCAGCCTAGCTAAGACCAAACACAGTTACCATTTCTCTTAAAGTAGTAAGAAAGCACCAAACATAATTGCAAAATAAAGAAAACAAATCTGAAACAGATGCCATAAAACCTCCTGTCTTACTCTTAAAAGTTTGTGCATAGAATAGATGACGATGAAAAGAGAGCAAAATTTGAACGCTGGGAAAACTGTTAAGAAACAATAACTGCAAGTGGAGCCCTGAAGGAACTGGAATATTAAAAGACGATAAACCTTAACGGACTGAAAAGACTTCAAATATTCCCTACATTTTTTTCGATTTCCCAACACTTAAAGGAAGTACAGCAGAAAATAACTTGAGAGGATCCAGGCTAAGTTGTTTGTTTTTGCCTATACACTTCATTCCCCCTGCAGAACCGAAGTTCAGATCTATCTATCTTTTAAATATTTGAGAGGATCGATTATTTTTTCCTTCAGGAAAATCCTACAGCCTCTGTTCTTGCCTACATTTAGTCAACTGCTCCCCAAAACTTTTTAATACTGGTTCCATAATTCAGGAAGAAAGATTGCTGATGTCAAAACATACCACCTTCCTACCAAATTTACAAAGTATATTTGGTCATCAACATTTTGCTTATGTAGGTTTAAATAATTTAGAGAAAAATCGAGCAAGTAAGAGTCCATTTTCCTCCTGGGAACCCTCTTAGCTAAAAAGACCTTTGTCTTGATTTTGGTGGAGTTGGTTGGAAAAGTTTACATTAAGTACTGCTTTTAATGACTGAATAGAGGTGCAGATAGAAGCATGGATTCAGTAGGTCGCAGGCTGTGGGAAAACAGGTGTTCACCGTAATTGTTTTCAAGTTTCTTATACATTTGAAATTTTTCATATGTAAATCACAGTTAAAAAGAAATGGCCTTTCTGAACACAAAAATAACTTTCCTGAGGGCTTATTTCACCAGTTCCCAGTCAAACCAAGCAGCCGAGAGCTTTCCAATGAGTCCGTGATGGGTATTTAGGCCACATAATGCTGGGTATTGGACCAAAGTACAGCAGCATTTGGCAAATATTAAAGGGCAGTAAAAAGACTGAACGTGTACGCTTACTGAGTGCCAAGTGTTCGGGCAATACCTCTATTAGTCCATCTGCAAAGCCCCTGTCCCGGAAAAAAGTCAGGTTTCAGGAGGTCCCAGGATGGGTGTGGAAGGTAAGAGGAGGGGAAGTGGGTCCTGGAAGTAAGAGTCAGGGGGCTGGCGGCTTCCCTCACTTCTCCAGTAGAGGTCCCAACCCTGTCCTCTACTCCATCTACCCAGACCTGGAAATTATCCATCAGCCACGGGGGTGAGGGTGGGCAAAGACCCCAGGCTTCAGCAGGCACTTGGGGCCCCTGGTGGGAAAGCAAGCACAGGTGAGGAAGGCAGAGCCCACGCACCCACTGTGGACTCAGGTACATGGAGAGCCTAAAGCCTAGGGCTCAGTAAACGCCACACAGGCAATGGTGCTGTGCCTTCTGATCCCACGGGAAGGGCTTTAAGGCACGTTTTGGCAGATGGAGAATGGCCTCCACAGATTCTGGAATTTCAGGTCACCCCTGGGCAACGCTTCTCCATGCATCTGGCCTCACAACCCCTCAACACCTTTAAAAATTATCCAGGAACCCCAGAGTGTTTCAGTTTCTGCAGGTTGTCCATCAACATTTACAGTATTAGAAATTAAAATGGAGATTTTTCAAAATATGTATTTATTCATTTATTTATAAAAACAATAATAAACGAATTGCATGTTAATGTAAACAACCTATTTTAATGAAAAATAAAGGCTCCAAAGGAAAAATAAAATTTAGTGAGAAGGGTGGTGTCACTTTGCATTTTGCAACTCTCTCTAATGTGCAGCCAGCTGGGCTCTCCTCGCAGCAGCTGTGCTCTGAGTCTTTGATGTCATTTGTTTGTATTCCCTGGACACCTCCACAGCTCTTCACTTGTGAAGGAAGAGAGCCAGAAAGAAGTAAACATCTCAGTGTAATTAGGAAAATAGGTTTCACCAGCGGGGCGAGAGGCTCTTGTGGGCAGGTTCTTCAAGCCATCTCAAGCACTTTGAGAGCCCCCGTAAAGGTGAGGGGTGGAGTCTCCGATGGTTCTATCACTACCTTCCACTGAAGAGTTTCCCACAGACCCGTAGAAGGGGCTCGACAAGCCCTCCTGGTGAAATGGTCTTCAAGGAAAGGACAGGGACCCACTTACCCTGCATGGGCCATCAAGCATGACGTGGAAAAATGACTTCAAAATGGTGGGCAGAGGATCCTCTAGACTTGAGTTCTTCAAGGAGATTTGCTCTCTTCTCCTTCTGAGCCTTCAAATCTTGTAGTTAACCCTTCAGCAGCTTGGACATGCAGTTGGAAATGCTTTCACCACGGCCCCTGAGATGGTTAGTTCTGTATCCATGTGGCGAAGCCCGAGCCATCTCCACGCTGCTAGGAAGGTCTTTGGTGGACCAGAGTCTACACTCAGCTGAGCTGAATGAAGAATGTGACCCTCTATAAAGTGGGCAGACTCATCCAACCAGCGGAGGTCTTGACAGCAAAAGACTGAGGTCCAAAAGGAAGAAGAAATTCTGCCTCAGGCCACAGCCTCTTCCCTGAGCTTCCAGCCTGCTGACCTCTCCCATGGCAGCAAACTTGCTAGCCCCCCCACCGTGAGAGCCAATTCCTTAAAACAAAGCTCTCGATAAATATCCCGGTGGTCTGTGTCTCTGTAGAGCCCTGACAACAGGCCCCAATCCCACAAGATGACCAGTGAGATTGATTAGACCTAGTACAAGTCATCCTTGGCGGGAACACATGCAGGCATCCAGGTGGCCACACCCTGTGAGCAGTAGGGACTCCGGGACACAGCAGGCGGGGACTGCTCTCCTTTACCAGGACCGCTCTCCTTTACCTGGGCCAGGCTCCTTTGCCTGAGCCATGCTCCTTTGCCTGAGCCATGCTCCATTGCCTGAGCTGTGCTCCATTGCCTGAGCTGTGCTCCATTGCCTGAGCTGTGCTCCTTTGCCTGGGCCAAATCTCTCTACAGCAAACTCCTGCTCCTTCTAAAGGCTGGCCAAAACTGCATTTGACAATGTTTTAGCACTACTCAAGAATGCCTTAGAAATTCTCAGCCCTGTTTTTTAAGAATTAGCAAACTGAGCCATGGGGAGGAGGTAAATCTCCAGGACCCCAGATAATTAATTGGCCTGGACGAGAATAACATGGAGGTCATCTTAGTTCATTGCTGTCCACAATGAACGTGTCATCTCCTGGGCTTTCGGGTGCCAAGAGCTGACATTCCCAGCTCAGTAAGTCAGATGTATTTGCCTTTCATGTTAAAACCAGGAAGGCACTGATTTATCTTTTATACATCTTTCTTGTGCTTCACTAAAACAATGTAGAGTCCTAAAACAATGAACACAGTTCATGCTTAAATTTGAGATGCAAGTTGTTTGACCTCAAAGGCTGCCCCTACATTTCTTTGGTATTTCCTCCATGACCAAACACAGCACTTTCTCCTCAAAGAATATGCAATACCTTATCCTCCCATTTAGAGTTAAGGGTTTAATTTTAGTGCTAATTTTTAATCCATCCACTCATTCATTCACTCAGCCAGCAAATGCTTCCTGGGCATGAATCCTGAGCTTCTGGTGCTGGGGATGCCTGGTCTGTGGTCTGGGGTCCTGCCAGCCATGGATTCTCATCTGCAGGGAGCTCCGGAGCCCAGGGGCTGGGGGGCACGCTGCCCACACCCAGCCAGGGACGGCAGGCAGAGGGGCTGACGCCACGCCGAGGGCGCCCACTGCCTCCTGTGCAGCCCCCTTGGTTTCAAGCCCCCTGATCTCCTGAGCCCTCCCCCCATCTCCTGAACCCTCCCCTCATCTTCTGAGCCATCCCCCATCTCCTGAACCCGCCGCAGGCCATGTGACTCCCAGCCACAGTAGCTGTATCCTCTGCCCTGCTGGTCACATCCTGTCACCTGGGTCTGCAGCCCGGCACACAGGGGACACTGCTCCTGGAGCCCTGGGCCTGAGGCCATGTTGCCCCCCCAGTGCTGCTGTGTCCAGACTTTGGACCGTCTGTCCTCTCTGCAGCCTGCAGGCCTTAATGCTCGTGTCATAAGAACATCAACAAATCTTCCTTGGGCACACGTGTGTGCCAAGCACGGCCAGGAGACAGGGATCTGTGTAAACTGCTTGGGCTCAGCGCCACCTCAGAAAGGTTCCTTCCATGCCCTGGGTCCCCGTTCCTCCCACCGTAACCCCCAGATGCCAACAGTACCAACAAACAAGACTTCCAAACCCGAAGCGCCACTCTCTGAGCCCACTTGGCCCCAGGTTTTCTCCCTTTAATTCTCCAATGTCAGCCTTAACCCTAGCAGGTCATGCAACCCACAGCCACTTCCGCCTTATCATGGAAATGCTCCTTTCCTCATCTGCTCCTTACCCAGCCCCGCTTGCAGGCCCCACAATCAATTCCTTGGACGGACCTCCAGCCCCTGCGCCCCTCTCCCTCCTTTGCACTGCCCCTTCAGAACCCCAATCCTGCATCCATCTAGCTCTCCACGCTGCACTCACTGCCGAAGACAAGCAAACCACTTCCCCAAGCAGTCCACTCTCCCAGGCTCCTACACACCGTCCCCAAGGCTCTGCCCCAAGCTCAGCTGAGGACCTTGCCTGAGAAGACAGAGTTCCCCACGTCCCCATCTCTGCCTCGCCCAGCTGTGACATCATGCCCAGACCTGAGCCTCCCTCCTGCTCTCAGGGTCAGTGACCCCTGCACCCGCCAAGACCACCCTCTCCACCCAGTAGACACACCTCGCCCTCTCCTGCCCACTCTGGGACACACATCCAGCTGCTGTCCCCATCTCTCCTGCACCCTTTGCTTTTCTCCTCTCAACTGTATCGTTCCCATAGGCCAATGAGCAGGCAGCAGCTCCGGCCATCACAGAGAGCAGCCTGTCCTTGAACGCATATTTCCCTTCCAGTTAGCACCCCGTTTCTCAGTAATCCTTTACAAAGAAAATTTTCTACCATCCCCCTCCCTCCCCTGTGTGTGTGGCTCTGTGCTTTATACAGATCGTTTTTAATATTTTTATGTTTTTCACAGAACATAAGACTAAGCATTTTAGAGTGTGTGATTCAGTGGTGTTTGTACATTGACAAGGTTGGGCGAGCTCCACCTCCACCCAGAGCCTCCTGCTCTCTTTGGAGAATAATCCCCACTGCTCCAGTGAGGCAAGTCTCATCACGGTCACCTGTGAGGACCTTGTCACGTCCAGTGGTCATCTTGCAGTCCCCGTCTCGGCCCTGCGCACCCCCTCTCTTTCTGGAACCCTTTCTGCAGTGGCATTTGGAACGCTTCCCCCTTGGTTTTCCTCGTGTCCCTCGCCCTCATCAGCTTCCCGCCCCTAAGCCTGGGGACTCCGCGCTCAGGGCTCAGCCTCCTTGCTTCCACACACATCCCAGCTGGCCCATGACCCCCAGCACTACCTCGGGGCCAGCAACCTGCAGGGGCAGAGCCGCACCAGGACTTCCCCTGCTCCAATGCCTGCTTCTCCTGGCCCCGCGTAGGAAACCGTTCCCTTCCCCCAACCACCACCCACCCTGCTCGCTTTCCCTCTTGTCATGGTCTCGGTCTGGGCCGCATTAAGAGCAGACCTTGAGAGAAGGATGTGGGTGGCTTATTAGGAGGTGATTTCAGAAGCACCTGGGGAATGGAGAAGGGAGACAGACTGCTGAGGATGTGTGAATGGATCAGCCCTCTGTGGGCCACCGGGGCTCGACCCTCTGGAGAAACTCTGAGAAAGCAGGGGAACAGGTCACTGACCCCTGCCCTGTGGGCAGACTTGTCCCCTGTGGACAGACTCCCTGTGTCTCCGCCATCTGCAGGAGCTCCCAGGGGGTCAGCAGGCCTCTGGGCCCTGAAATGCTGTGCACGCATTTGTGCATTCTTTGTTCCCTATCAGCACCCACTAGACTGAAAGCTTCCTGAGGGCAGGGCCTCACTCACTGACATAGCCTCAGCTGTTCTCCACGCCTTCACACGTGCATGAAACGGTTCAGTGTGCCCCTGGTACTCGGCACCCACTGCCTCCTGTGCAGGGACGGTGCAGATGCTATCGAATGCCCAGATTTTTAGGGTACGTTTTGATGCATTTTGACAAATGTACAGCCTCCCCAAAAGAACCCCCATCAAGAGATAGCAAATTTCCATTCCCAGAAAATCCCCTCTTGCCCCTTCTCAGCCAACTCCCCCAGCCTCAAGAGTGCTGAGCTCTTCTCCACCCCCACAGCTGAGTCTGCACTAGCACTCCATCTTCTCCGTCATTCAGAGTGCACCCTTTTGTATCTGTCTGTTTTCTCTTAGCCCAGTGTTTCTGAGATTCATGCATATTATTTCCGTATCAGTAGTTTATTCCTCTTTATTGCTGAGTATATTCACCTGTTGATGGACATTCAGGCTGCTTCCAGTTTGGGGCTAATAAGAAAAAAGCAAAGATGAACATGCTTATGAAAGTATTTTTCTACATATATTTTCATATCTTTTACATAATGACCTAAGAAGAGAACTGATAGTTCATAATGTGGGTATATGTTCATCCTTATACAAAATACTCCACCTGCTTCTGTGGATATATGTTCAACCTTATATGAAATACCCCATCTGCTTCTCAAGTCCTTGTACTATTTTACACTCCCTCAGCAATATACAAGCTTTTCAACTGACATCCTCACTAACTCTTGATATAGTCAGTTATTTAAATTTCAACAATTTATTTCAACAAGTTATTTCAACTATTATTTTCAACAAGTTATTTCTATCTATAACTATCTATAATAGTTATTTCTAGCTATTATAGATAGATGTGAAATGATATCTCATCATGGATTAAATTTGCATTTCTGTGACAGTTAAGGATGTTGATTAGCTTTTAAAATGCTTATCAGCTATCCGTATAACTTATTTATTGCATTCTACTTGAGTCTATGGCCCATTTTTAATAGAGTGTATTTTTTAGAACATTTTTACATTTACAGAAAAATTGTGTAATGAGTTCCCATACACACACACACAAGTTCCCCTGTTATTATTATCTTGTATTGTGTGATATAGTTGTTAAATTGATGAACCAATCAGTGAACAGTTCTATTAACAAAAGTCCATAGTTTGCATCAAGGTTCACTTTTTGCATTGCACGGTTCGATGGGATTCAACAAATCCAAGTCAGGTATCCACCATGACCACATCACAGAGTGATTTCACCACCCTAAAATTGCCCTGTGTCACAGCTGCCAATCCTTCCTCCCCACCCTAACCCCTGGCAACCTCTGCTCCTTTTACTGTCTCTTTACTTTTTCCTTTTCCAGAATGCCATATAACTAGAATCATACAATTCGCAGTCTTTGTGGGCTGGCTTCTTTCACTAAGCAATATGCACATAAGGCGCCTCCATTCTTCACGGCTTGAGAGCTCATTCAGTTTTGTCATTGAATAATGTTCCCTCGTATGGATTCCCGCAGTTATTTTATGCATTCACCTGTGGAAGGACACCTTGGTTGCTCCCAATTTTTAGTGATTACAAATGAAGCGTCTGTAAAGATTCACGTGCAGGATTTTGTGTTGGCATCAGCTCTCAATCCCTTTGATTGAACACCTGGAAGCACAACCGCTGCAGTGTAGGATAAGCCTGTGCTTAGCCCTCTAAGAAGCTGCCAAACGTCTTCCTAAGTGGCTGCACCATTTTGCATCCCCACCAGCAATGGACTGAGTTCCTGTAGCCGCACCCCCTCACCAGCACTTGGTGTTGTCTGTTTTAGATTTTAGCCATTCTAGTAGGAGTGCAGTGGTGTCCCTTTGTTTTTTTAATTTGCATTTCCCTAATGGCATGTTGCGCATACTCTCATGTTCCTATTTGCCATGTACATATCTTCTTTGGCGAGTATCTGTTCAAATGCTTTGCCCACTTTCTAATTGGTTTGTTTGTTTTCTTATTGTTGAGTTTTTACAATTCTAGGTATATTTTTGGTACACGTTCTTTGTCAGATTTATGTTCTATAAATATTTTCTCCCAATACGTGGTTTGTCTTTTTGTTCTCTCAGTAGTGTTATTACAGAGCAGACTTTTTAGTTCAATGAAGTCCACCTTTTCAACTTCTTCTTTCATGAAACATCTTTTCGGTTTTGCGTCTAAAAAGTCATCCCCAAACCCAAGTCACTTATATTCTTTCCTATGTTACCTTCTAGAAGTTGCATAATTTTATGCTTTATATTTATGTCTACAGTCCATTTTGAATTAATTTTTGTGAGTGTTGTAAGGGCTATATCTGGATTCATTTTGTTTTCTTTTATTTTTTTTCGCATGCATACGTCCAGTTGTTCCAGCAATTGTTTCTCATTTTTAATTGGGTTATTTGTCCTTTTGACTGTAGGGTTTGTTTGTCTATCTAAGGAGCCCTGTTTCCTTTTAGCAAAAAAGTGGAATTTAGAAACTGAGATCCGAGTGCTGGGTATTACTACTGTGGTGTCACACACACACACACACACTCACACACACTCACACGCATGATGCAAACTATGGACTTTCGTTAACAGAAATGTTCACTGATTGGTTCATCAATTTAACAACTATATCACACAATGCAAGATATTAATAACAGGGGAACTTGTGTGTGTGTGTATATGGGAACTCATTACACAATTTTTCTGTAAACATGAAAATGTTCTAAAAAATACGCTACACATGTCTACATACCTTTCTGTATCTATATATTAAAAATCATGAGTTCACACTGAGACCTCCCATTTCAATCCAGTATCACAGGGTTTATTCCCCCTTTCATATTTGTGCCTTCCTTCCCTAGCAGTAATAAGCCTGGCCCCCATTACGCTCAACGTATTTACCTAATTGACCCACTGCTCTGTATTCAGCCAGTCTCTTGACTTCCTGAGCTATCTTTTTGACCCTCGCCTGAGCTGCCTCTTCAGCTCATGCCTCCCTCCCGATTCTGACCAGGGAAGCTGAGCCCCACTCCCACACCTCTTGACCCCAAATCACCACCCTGGAACTTGCCACGCACAGGGCCATGGAGGCCAGCCGACAGCACTGATGTTCAATACAATTTCTCATACGTTTGGGTTTAAGTCCACAATCTTGACATTGGTTTCCTATTTGACCCATCCATTCCTTATTCCTCAATTTCTCCTTTCCTTCCTTTCTTTATTTGGATTATTCAAATTTCTTTTTAGTATCCCATTTTATTTTTTCTATTGGATGCTCTAGAGATGAAAACATACATATTTAACTTATCACAGTCTATCTTCAAATAATACTGTACTAATTCATCAACGTTACATTAAAATTGCACTTCTGCCCTCCTGTCCTGTTTGCTCTCATCGTGTATGACCTTCACTTGTTAGACCCTACAGTTGCTTATTATCATTTTTATTTTAAACAGTAACTGCCACTTCAAATTGTAAATAGTCATCCAAATATAAATTAAAGATATATTTTTCTTGGAAATAACTTGTATATTGTCATGGTTAGGTTTATGTGTCAACTTGGCCAGGTGGTGGTACCTGTTTGTCTGGTTGGGCAAGTGCTGGACTGTCTGTTGTAATGAGGACATTTCATAGAATCAAATCATGATCATGTCAGCTACATCCACAGCTGATTCCATTTGTAATCAGCCAAAGGGGAGCATCTTCTGCGATGAGTGATGCTTAATCTAATCACTGGGGAGGATTCAGAAGAGACAGGCCCTTCCTGTTTCGGCTGGTGAGCCTCTCCTGTGGATTTCGTCCAGACCCTGCATCGGAATCGTTGGCTTCACAGTCTGCCCTGCGGATTTTGGACTTTGTGTTCGCGCAGTCACGTGAGACACTTTTATAAATTTTATATTTGCGAGTGTTCGCTGTTGATTCTGTTTCTCTAGAGAACCCTAACTAATACAAAAACTTACCCACCTGTTTCTCCTTTTGTGGTCTCCTTTCTGCAGACCCTGTTACATCTGATGTTCTTTCTCTTCATCTTTAGCATTTCTTATGCTGTGAGACTGATGGCCATAGACTCTTTCATTGTTTTAAGAAGTGTCCTTATTATGCTTTCATTTTTGAAAGATATTTTCACTGGATAGAGAATTCTAAGTTTTTCCCTTCTCCCAAAGATGCAGCTGCATTGTTTTCTGGCTGCCATTATTTATGATGAAGTTTATCCTTCATTATTTTTTTTAACTTTTTTTATTAATTAAAAAATTAACATGCAAAACATTAAGATATCATTCCATTCTACATATACAATCAGTAAATCTTAATATCATCACATAGTTGCATATTCATCATTTCTTAGAACATTTGCATCGATTTAGAAAAAGAAATAAAAAGACAACAGAAAAAGAAATAAAATGATAACAGAGAAAAAAAAGATTATACATACCATACCCCTTACCCCTCACTTTCATTTACCACTAGCATTTCAAAGCAAATTTATTTTAACATTTGCTCCCCCTATTATTCATTTTTATTCATATGTTCTACTCTTCTGTTGATATAGTAGCTAAAAGGAGCATCAGACACAAGGTTTTCACATTCACAGAGTCTCATTGTGGAAGCTATATCATTGTTCAATCATCATCAAGAAACATGGCTACTGGAACACAGCTCTACATTTTCAGGCAGTTCCCTCCAGCCTCTCCACTACATCTTGAACAACAAGGTGATATCTACTTAATGCATAAGAATAACCTCCAGGATAACCTCTCAACTCTGTTTGGAATCTCTCAGCCATTGACACTTAGTCTCATTTCACACTTCCCCCTTTGGTTGAGAAGGTTCTCTCAATCCCTTGATGTTAATTCTCAGCTCATTCTAGGGTTTTTCTCAGTCCCTTGATGCTGAGTTTCAGCTCATTCCAGGATCTCTGTCCCCCGTTGCCAGGAAGGTCCACACCCCTGGGAGTCATGTCCCACACAGAGAGGGGAAGGGTGATGAGACTGCTCGTCATGTTGGCTGGAGAGAGAGGCCACATCTGAGCAACAAAAGAGGCTCTCTTGGGGGTGACTCTTAGGCCTAAATTTTAAGTAGCTTGACCTATCCTTTGTGGGGTTAAGTTTCATATGAACACACCCCAAGACTGGGGGCTCAGCCTATAGCTTTGGTTGTCCACGCTGCTTGTGAGAATATCAAGAATTCAACTTGGGGAAGTTGAATTTCTCCCCACTCTCACCATTCCCCGAAGGGGGCTTTCAAATACTTTGCCAGTCACTGATCAAATCACTCTGGGATTCATCGGGGCATCACTCTGGACAAACCAACAAAATCTCATGTCCTACCTGAGATTCCAAGTACTTATGACATTCAATCAAACTATCTACATGAGTTATATTAGGAAATGCTCTAGTCAAAATATAAATTTTGTAACAAATAAGCATTTTTTGCTTTAGTCTCAAACATAAGGTGACATTTTAAAGTATTAATTGCCATCTATTTTCAGCACCCTGCAATAATGACATTCCTTTGTTCTTCCTCATGCAAAAACATTTTTAAAATTTGTACATTGTACATTTCACTATTATTATACACTTTAGGCATTCCTAGATTATACCATCTCGATCTTTACCATCTATCTTTCTTTCTGATTTCATTTATGTCCCCAGCCCTCCTCCCTCTATCATTCTCACATGCAGCTTCATTCAGTGTTTTAACATAATTACATTACAGTTAGGTAGTATTGTGTTGTCCATTTTTGAGTTTTTATATTCAGTCCTGTTGCACAATCTGTATCCCTTCAGCTCCAATTACCCAATATCTTACCCTATTTCTGTCTCCTGATGGTCTCTGTTACCAAGGAAATATTCCAAGTTTATTCACTTATGTCAGTTCGTATCAGTGAGACCATACAGTATTTGTCCTTTTGTTTCTGGCTAATCACACTCAGCATAATGTCCTTAAGGTCCATTCATGTTGTTACATACTTCATAACTTTATTCTGTCTTACAGCTGCATAATATTCCATTTTATATGAATGTCACAGCTTGTTTAGTCAACTGTCTGTTGATGGACATTTTGGCTGTTTCCATCTCTTGGTAATTGTTAATAATGCTACTATAAACATCGGTGTGTAAATGTCCATTTGTGTCCTTGGCCTCGTGTCCTTTGAGTAGAGACAGCATATAGATGGGTCCTGTTTTTTAATCCATTCTGCCAGACTATGTCTTTTGATTGGAGAGTTTAATCCATTAACATTCAGTGTTATTACTGCATGGGTAGTACTTTTTTCTACTATTTTGCCTTCTGGATTTTATCTGTCATATCTAATTTTCCTTCTTTTTACCTTTACTCATAGTCTTCTTTTCTACACTCTTCTGTACACCTCTCTCTTCTGTCTTCGTATCTGTCTGTAGTGTTCCCTTTATATTTCTTGCAGAGCTGGTCTCTTGGTCACAAATTCTCTCAGTGATTTTTTTGTCTGAAAATGTTTTAATTTCTCCCTCATTTTTGAAGGACAGTTTTGCTGAATATAGAATTCTTGGTTGACAGTTTTTCTCTTTTAATAATTTAAATATGTTATCCCACTGTCTTCTTGCCTCCATGGTTTCTGCTGAGAGATCTCTGCATAGTCTTATTGGGCTTCCCTTGTATGTGATGGATTGCTTTTCTCTTGCTGCTTTCAAGATCCTCTCTTTCTCTTTGACCTCTGACATTCTGATTATTAAGTATCTTGGAGTATGTCTATTTGGATCTATTCTCTTTGGGGTACACTGCACTTCTTGGATCTGTAATTTTAAGTCTTTCATAAGAGTTGGGAAATTTTCAGTGATAATTTCCTCCATTAGTTTTTCTCCTCCTTTTCCTTTCTCTTCTCCTTCTGGGACACCCACAACAAGTATATTTGTGTGCTTCATATTGTCTTTCAATTCCCTGAGTCCCTGCTCATATTTTTCCATTTTTTTCCCTATAGTTTCTGTTTCTTGTCGGATTTCAGATGTTCCGTCCTCCAGTTTAGAAATCCTATGTTCTGTCTCTCGAAATCTACCATTGTAGGTTTCCATTGTTTTTTTCATCTCTTCTACTGTGTCTTTCATTCCCATAAGTTCTGTGATTTGTTTTTTCAGACTTTCAGCTTCTTCTTTTTGTTCTTTCTTTGCCCTCTTTATATCCTCCCTCAATTCATTGATTTGGTTTTTGATGAGGTTTTCCATGTCTGTTCGTACATTCTGAATTAATTGGTTCAGCTCCTGTATGTCATTTGAATTGTTGGTTTGTTCCTTTGACTGGGCCATATCTTCAATTTTCCTAGTGTGATTTGTTATTTTTTGCTGGTGTCTAGGCATTTAATCACCTTAATTAGTTTATTCTGGAGATTGCTTTCACTTCTTTTATCTAGGGTTTTCTTGCTGGATGAATTTGTTTTCTATCTGTTCTTTGACATTCCGTTCAGCTTTATCTGGACCTTTAGTTTAAGTTTTGTTTAACAGAGGAGAATTTTTCAGTTCTTGTTTTCTTGTTTCTTGCCCTGCTTGTGTGGTGCCTTCCCCCACACACACACTTAGGAGGGTCTACTTAGATATTATAGACCCCAGCCAGATTTTCCCAGACCAAACTGGCCTCCTATCAGGAGGAAAGAGTCACCTGTGTCAGTTTTCCCTGAGGGCGAGACCCAGCAGGTTGAAAGACATTCCTGTTTAGTCTCTGGACTCTGTTTTTCTTATCCTGCCCTGTGTGTGGCACTTGTCTGCCTGCAGGTCCCACCAGCATAAGATGATGTGGTACCTTTAACTTTGGCAGACTCTCCCTGCTGGGGGCATGGTGGAGACAGAGGAGAGGTTGTAGGTTGTTTTTAATGGCTTCAAATTACCAAGCCCTGGGGTCTGAATTCCTTGATGGAGGGATTCCACCTGAGTTGGGCTTCACCCCTCCCCTGGGGAAGGCAAAGGCTCCAGACAAGCCCCCAAATGAGCTCACTTCTGCCTATGCCTGGGGCAGTTGCAGCCTGAAAAGCCCTGCCGCTGTATCCAGAGGCAGTCAAGTCTTTATAGATACACAGCCACAAAAACCTCTGTTTCCTTCTTTTTTTACCCCCCTTTTTCTGTCAGTCCTGCCCCCTTGGCGCCGGGGCAAAAATGAGCAACCTCCGCTTTGATCAGGTCCACCTAAGCTGGGGGCCTATTTTTAGTAGTCAGAATTTGTTAATTAGTTCCACAATTGGCGTTTGATTGTGCTCAGCCC
The DNA here is from genome assembly GCF_023851605.1 of Tamandua tetradactyla. Lineage (NCBI taxonomy): Eukaryota > Metazoa > Chordata > Mammalia > Pilosa > Myrmecophagidae > Tamandua > Tamandua tetradactyla. The sequence continues at coordinate 229,978,318 of NC_135327.1, read as the reverse complement.
CTGCTGCTGTTAAAGTCTCTTTCCTTTCCCCTCTGGGAAGTGGCCTGTCGGGGAGGGGCGCTGGCCGCTGCAGCTTTGGGAACTCATGGTTTTTGGGGGGGGTGCTCACAGCCGGTCCAGCTGGTCCAGACTGGGGTACGCTGTGTGTCCGGTCACTGACGTGGCCCCAGGAGCTGTTTTGTACTGTTTCTGGTTATTTAGTAGTTGTTCTGGAGGACGAACTAAAATGCGCACATTGTTAAGCCGCCGTCTTGACCCCTACCCTTCATTCTTCACAAGTCTCTTTGCTTGGGCTGCTCTCGAGTGCTTCTTTCTTGCTCTTTGGTTTTCCAGTTTAATTCTGGGTGTAGGTGTGTGTCCAGGTTTCTGCAGTATCCAGGTATATTTTTCATTGTATTCCTCCTTGTGTGGGGTACACTGGGCTTACTGGATCAATGGATTGCTATTTTTAATCAAATTTGGAGCAGACAATATTTGCTCAAACATTTTTCTTCCCATATGCTTTCTCCACTCCTCCCACAAATCTCTAATCACACATGTGCCTGAGTGCTTCAGCCTGTCCCAGAGGTCATCGAGGCTCTTTTCACGTTTTTCCTTCTTTTTTTGTGTGTGTACTTATTTTTTGGGTAATTTCAAATGCGTTAAGTGTTTTTTCTGTAGTGTACAATTTGCTATTAGATCTATCCAGTGAAATTTTTAAATGTCCTTGTTTTACTTCAATTCTAGGATTTCCATTTGGTTCTTTTTCACAGTATCCAAATCTGTCCTGAAGTTTACCATCTCCTCATATATATGTATGTGCAATTCCCTATAGATTCCTTTCATAAATGTAATTTTTTTTTAGAGACGTTGTAGGTTTATAGAAAATCATGAAGAAAATAAGAGCTCCCATATAACCCCTCACCATTACTAACACCTTGCAGTGGTCACTTTGTTACAATTTGTTACAATTGAAATAATATTATCATAGTTGAACTATTAACTACAGTCCCACAGTTTACCTTAGAGTTCATTTTTAATGTCCTACCATCATATGGATTTTGTATTTTTATTTTATAAGTTCTAAGTATTTTTTCATGGTTACTTTAAATTCTTTGACTGTAATTCCAATACTTGATTGTCTTATCTTGCTACTACCGGATGACTTTTCTCTTATCTATGATCATATTCTCCTACTTTTTTTTACATGCCTCAGTTTTTCTTTTATGTCAGACTCTATGTGTAAAAGAAAACTGAAACTTTGGACTTTTGTGTGGCTTTATTCCCACCGGCAGTGCCTCTGAGTATAAAAACAGGAGCCTAAAATAATCTAAGATATCTGTGTTTTCAGACTAGCCTACAAATTCCTGCACCATCACAGCCTGGAGAGTTGGTTGCGGCTTTTGTTGGAATCAGTTCACCTCTAACTTTCAACACTGTGTGAATGTGATATCATGAGATCACTTTTCATTTTCAAACCCTGCTCCCCACTTCTGCTTGCCCCCAAAAATCCCTACATGAGAGAATATCTTAATGGAGACAACCACTTGGAGAGCTTGGGGCTCTCCGTATCCAAATCCGATCTGTTATTACACAGGTTTGTCAAAGCCCGGTTGCTCTTTCCTAGCCTGGGTAAATATTGTCCTTCCCAAGGCAGACAGAGTCCTTCATCTGTCCACATCCCCTGTTCCAGTTTGCTGGCTGCCAGAATGCAATATACCAGAAACGGAATGGCTTTTAAAAGGGGAATTTAATAAGTTGCTGTTACAGTTCTAAGGCCGAGAAAATGTCCCAATTAAACAAGTCTATAGAAATGTCCAATCTAAGGCATTCAGGGAAAGATACCTTGGTTCAAGAAGGCCCACAAAGTTCAAGGTTTCGCTCTCAAGTGGAAAGGCACATGGCGAACACAGTCACAGTTTCTCTTTCATCTGGAAAGACACGTGGTGAACATAGTCAGGGTTCCTCTCTCATCTGAAGGGCGCATGGTGAATATGGCATCATCTGCTAGCTTCTTCTCCTGGCTTCCTGTTTCATGAAGCTCCGCAGGAGGCATTTTCCTTCTTCATCTCCAAAGGTCGCTGGCTGGTGGACTCTGCTTCTCATGGCTATGTCGTTCTGCTCTGCTCTCTCTGAATCTCTCATTCTCCAAAGTCTTGCCTCTTTTATAGGACTCCAGAAACTTATCAAGACCCACCCAAATGGGTGGAAACATGTCATCACCTAATCCAGTTTATCAACCACTCGATTAAATCACATCTCCAGGGAGATGATCTGATTACAGTTTCAAACATTCAGTATGAATAGGGATTATTCTGCCTTTACGAAATGGGATTTTGACTAAAACATGGCTTTTCTAGGGGACATACACCCTTTCAAAACAGCACATCCCCCTTTCCCAGAAATGTAGGAAATTTTCCTCTGTGCTTGTTCTCCTAGGAAGGTCTACTCTTTGGGAAAGCTTATTTTTTTTTAATTTTTTATGTGCACATCTTACCCTTAGCTTTTTTAAAAAAGTATGATTTTTTGTTTGTTTATCTAAAAGTGCCTTCCTGTTGCATAAGGAGTAAAGGTCTTTCACATACTCCCACCTTTTGCCAGAAGTGGAAACCAGTACTTTAAATGATGGTTTAAAATACATGTGAGGAAGAGGATGCACAATTGGAGTGTGCTTCAGTAAAAACACCTACTTCCCCAAAGGAAAAAAAAATGGCATTGGTATTCTTTCAAGAAAAATGAAAAAGAATACATGCTGCCCTGCATCCTAATAACTGAAAGATACTGCGCCGTGCTGGAACTGAAAGTCCCACATCATTCGTCTAAAGTAGAGACTTTTACTGTAATGTATTAAAGTAGCATTTACCATAAATAGACTTGGCTAAAGGCAGTAACTGTTTGTAATCAAATTTCATAATGATTTTTAGTCAATAAACTGGAAATAACCATAGATCCACAATGAAAGGGATATACCAAAAAACTTTATGATCCTTCTTGGTCAAATAACTCCTTCCTTGGGTTGCATTAGCATCATGGATTTTAATATAAATGCAGCACCAATTACCAAGGCATCAATACACTGTAAAAATACTTATAAATACTTCATGGTTTAGAAATCTTCTTCTAAGAGAGTGTCATCCAGGGTAATTTACCGCTGCTAAATGAATACTCCCTCCCCCAAGTTGCACAAGGAACTGGCTTGTTTGTTTTTTCTTTTTTTTCCTACGTATCAGAATACTAGCTTGGACCATAAAAACACTTAAGCGCATCCTGAGTCTTAAGGTCTCTCTCTTGCTGTGGAAGCACCAGGGCCAGTCAATCATCTCATCTCCCCAGCAAAGAGAAATAGTTTGTTTATGGTTGTCATCGACGAAGACTTCTTTCCTTGACACCAATGTGCTCTTTATGAGTTATTCTCATAATTATTCTTGTGACTTTGTATGAGGAAAGTTCTAGTTTTGTTGGGAAATAAATTTAGTCCATTTATTTCCTAGAAACGTGTTCTAGGAATTGATGACTGACAGAACTACCTTACACCAGATCTTATCATTTTAAGTGGAAGTTCTCAGCCCATGCTCAAAAGAGGAAAAAAAGTTACCTGAACTTCTGCTGCTTGTCAAACGAGAGTTCTTCCCCCTAGCTCCCCGACACCAGCTCTCCCACCCCGAGAGTAGCACACACGCCGGGCACCGAAGGTGCTGGCCCAACCATGCAAACACCAGCAGCCTAGGAAGAAAGTCCTGGCTTGGGGAGTTGGGAGATTTTCCTTTGGTACTTAGCAACGGATGAGCGATATGGGTACTAATGGATCAGGATGGAGTTTTGTTTCCTAGCCAAGCTCAACCACTACAGCCAAAGAAAGGCTGTGGCCTAAAAGATGTCATCAAAGAAGGCTTTGACCCTGCTATGCAAAGGTGGTTGAATCTTCTCCTTGGGAAAAGCACTTACAGCCTATGATGTCACAATCTTTCAAAAACATCAAGGGTGGAACGCAATTTTCCATGAGCAGTACATGTGATTTTGAAAACCTATGTAGCAGAAAACTGTCTTTTGTTAGGGCCTTGATAGAGCACTGTAGATGGAAAGAAGGTACAGCTCGTGTGATGGTTAAGTTCATGAGTCAGCTCGGCCAGGTTATGATGTCCAGTTGCTTGATCAAAACTGGCCCAATGGTTACTGTGAGGGTATTTCTTAGATTTGAATCATCAGTAAGTCGATTGCTTCTCTGGGTGATGACTTCTACAATCAACAGAGGAGATTGCCTTCAGCAATGAGAGAAGTTTCATCTAATCAGTTGAAGGTCTTACAAGGAAAAGTGCTGATTTCAGCAGTCAGAAGAGAGAATTTCCAATTCTACTTCAGGCAGCCAGCTTCTCCTGGGGAATTCCTCAAAACTTTCAACAGAGTTCCCAGCTTGCAGGCTGCCCTATGGGATTCGGACTTGCCCATACCCACAGTCACATGAGCCAATTCTTACAAAATTTTCACATACAGATATAGACATATGTAATATACCCTGCCTTTTCTGTTTCCCTAGAGAACCCCTGATAATACAATGTGAAAACATGGAGTTAAAAAACAACTGCAGAAAGAAATAAGATTCATGACATGCTAGAGTCTATGTGAAAATCTCATCTCACCATGAGTGATACACTGGAAAATTTTCTGTTGGATTCTATTTCATTTTTCTAAAATGCCTGTTTCAGGCTATGGGATGGATTTCTTAATGCACTAATTGGTTACAACCTGTGATTTAAAATGCACTTGTCCAGAAGGAATCTGTGAAACAAAGAGAAAGCTGATCTTCTCCGAATGAGGAAAAGGAGGGGGAGGTGAGGGAAAAGAGAGCAGGGAGAGAGGAACAGAGACAGCGGCCGGAAGCAGAAGAAACTATCCAGGGAGAAATTCTCTGTGATAAAATGCATGAAGGCTTCTCAGATGAGGGTAAATCGCCTACTTAAAGCTCTCTAGGGACCGCAGTGTAGAGTGAACACCCACCTTATTGCCACAGGGTTTCAGTAAAGTTGTGCTACTTTCAGTGCTGTGTGGGCTGCACTTTGCAGAGATGGAGTGAGGGTGGTGGGTGCAGAAGACAGGATGGAAAGAGCACGCATGGCCATGGCAAGGTCACTTACAGACAGACCATCCAACGAGGAGGAGCTCGGAGCCAAAGGACACCACAGACAGCGGCCTCCTCCTTGCCTCCACCAAAAAAAACCAACCTCAGAGACCCATCAAGTACTTTGGGTGTGGAGTGGAGGTGGGTCCATTTTATTTGAATCTCAAAGGCTAGGGTGACCCCAGAGGGCACCTCAGTTTACACACAAAAAATTGAATCCAGAGCCGAGTCCAGTGATGGAGATTCGTTATCAAGCTAGAGCATTTCGTTTGGAAGAGGATTGTTCCCACAAAGCGCACTGTCAGGCTCTGTAACAGCAAATACAGGGACTTGCACTCTCTGCTTTGCAAGACCTTCTTAATACTTTAAAACTTGATAAATGGTTTGCCCTTATGGCCATGAATTCTGCAGAGCAAACTCTTCAAGCGCAGAGATCAGCATTGTCTTCACTTGTTTTGACATGTGTACTTCCTTAGGTCTCAAATGTTTGGCTCTGTTTGTTCCTAGATCAGAGGAGGACAAAATCTGTTGTAGTCAACATCCATTCATTACTTCTCTGGTCCCTGGGCTGGTCTCACCAAGAGCCTAGAGTCAACTGGTTCCCCAGTCTATCTTGAACGAAGTGTCCAGGGGTCGTAGGCACTGACATAGCCGCTGGTGCCCTCTGAAGGCACACACTGTGAGTGAACCCGCTCCCTGGAGGCGGGGGTGCATTCCACCCATCCAGTGCACCATGGCCATGGCCACCTGGCAGGGGTGCTCCTGAATTCATCGGAGACCCTATGACCTTGAATCCTCTCCTTGTACCCTCAGCTGCAAGCTGGAATCGGCATGGACTTTAATTGCACAGCCCCTCCTGACATCATCCCCAACTGACACCAATGGGCATCTTCCCAAGACCCTGCCCCCCAGCTGTCATTTCCCAAGCCAGGATAAAGTCTTCTAAGAGGCCAGCACTGGTCCAGGTTAAATCTGGACAAGCACGTCAACCATCCCCCTCCCCCGCTCCTTCCCAATGTCCCCAGGTTGGCCCAGGTGGCCTCTCACTTCACCTCCCCTTCCTTCCCCTCTCCCTCCCCAGGCCCAAGGTCTCGCCCAGCCCAGCCCATCCGAGCTTGTTCAGAGGGGGCAGCCACCATTGAGTCATCCCAACCTGCCTTTGGAAAAGAACATAGCACATGGGAGAACTTTTCTGCCTCTCCCGCAAGATGCGGCAATATCTTCATGGTAGAAATATGATTCTCATTTTGCTGGGGAAGCCAGTACTTGACTTTCTAAATCTTCAACAGTCTGCAGGCCATTTATTTTGGGAATCCACATCTCTGATTCTGGAAGATTCCTTCACACCCCTATGGAGCACAGCCTGGCTGCACTCCACTGTGCTACCCCTTCAGCTGGCCCTTGTGATACTCCAAGACTCTTGTTGCTATCACTTCAGTGCCTGGTCTCTACTTCCAGCACCGGCGATTTACTTTTATTTTGATATGAAATAACACACATGAACACACGTGATGTGGAGCTGACCCTGCAAACAGAAGCCCCCGCGGCCTGTCTGATTTGGTTGTTCTCCACTCTTACCACCCACACCCTATAAATCTGGCTAAAATCAAGGCTATTTAAATTAATTTTGACATCTTTAATGCTCTCAGAGACTATCAATAATGCCTTGAAATATTGCAGGATGTGAAAATTGCTTCTCAACCATGTTACCAGCCAACAGAAACCCAGGTGAGTGGGTACAGGTGGTGATAAATGAATCTTTCTGTGCCTCAGACCCACAGATAAACTGGCATCCAAGATATGCTTTCCTTTCACAAATGCTCCTCTCCAGTTACTTAGCGAGGCAATGATTCTGTTGTCTCAAGGTACAGCCATGAATTCTAATTTTTTAATTCACTAGGGGAAAGGAATATCACTGATATTTTAAATGTTCTTCTCTAAACAGAGAAGGAAGTTAAACAGCATCTAAGGTGGTAAAACATGCGCTTCTCCCAAAAATCCTTGCTAAGTTAAAGAGGCATGTTACTGAGGATCTTACTCTAGTTTTCTTCCGAAGCAGCATCGTGGCTCTCAGGTATGTTTTGTCGGGCCCTGGTTTGAATGTGCCTTGTCTCAGACTTGTGTAAACACCTGCCACCTCGGAGGCATGTGCCAAAAAGTGACAGGTGGCAGAGCTGTTTTGCTCATGTTGACAATTCATCTATCAGAGCCACATTGTTATTTTGGATCTGTGTGCTCTTCACTTTGTCATAGGGAAATTAGTCTAAATTATTCTTTTTAAAGTATTTCTGAGTTTCAAGAAGAGGCAACAGAATTTGATAAAAATGTTAAGTTGGCATTTGTGAGTTCTGTGGAATCCTACACATATCGTGGGTAGAGAGGGTTTTTCTTCCTTGATTTCCTTTTTAGGAAAATGTTGCAGCTCAGGAAAGTGTGGCCTGAAAGATAAAAGAGCAGGAGGCCGTGACTCAGGTAAGGGGCCCTGCCTGCCCCCTCCTCTCTCCCTGTGGAGAGCAAGCTTTGGACCTCCTTCCCACTGGCACAGCAGACAAAGGCAGATGGTGCCAAATAAAATACAGCAGGACTCAAGGTAATGCAGTGGGAGGTTTCGAAGTTTCCAGTGCATGGCTGGCTGCTGAGAAGTCCCCACACAGGCACATTTCCCCCCATGGTCTGGCTTTAGGCTTGCAGCTTAGGAAATGTGATTTATCGATCAAATTGGAAATCCTCTGTCACCCCTCATAAGCAAACTTGCCTTACTCAAGTTCACAGATAGGAAGCCTGGTTCCTACAAGAAGCAAGCAGACAAGAAGCCAAGTCATGAGAGGCTTCCGTGGAGGGCGTAGACGCACAAGGCAGGAGGGGTGGCCTTGCAGGGAAGGCCGGGGGAAGGTGTTCCTGGTGCTAATGACACGTCGGCTTCCTGGGCTGAGGGTTCCCCCTGTCCCGGCAGCATGTGCAAAGCTCAGCGTTGGTTAGGTGGGGGTGTTGGCTTGGGGTGGGGGGCACTTGCTTTTGTTATCCACCAACCCCTTTAGGCTTGCAGTTTTCTCTCGGCTTCCTCTCCTTAACAGGGGAGCCTGCCTGCTGGGTTTCACTCCCACATCCTTGAGTCAGTGTGTGGTGTGTGCGTGTGCATGTGTGCGTGTGTGCGTATGTGCAGTGTGTGTACGTGTGTGCGCGTGTGTGGGGGTGTGTGTGTGCATGTGTGTGTGCATGTGGTGTGCGTGTGCGTGTGTGTGTGGTGTGCGTGTGCACGTGTGGTGTATGTGTGTGCATGTGTGTGGTGTGTGCGTGTGTGTGTGCGGTGTGTGTGTGCGTGTGGGGTGTGTGTGTGCGCGTGTGGGGGGGGTGTGTGCACGTGTGTGTGTGGTGTGTGTGTGTGTGTGTGGTGTGTGCGTGTGCGTGTGTGTGGTGTGTGTGCGTGTGTATAGGGCTGCTGGGCTGTGGTTCCCATGTACACACAGCAGCCGTCATGTCAATTAGTAGATCTGCAGGGAACTCATGAGCCCCAGCGCTCTCTCTCTCTGGGATCCCGCGAGGCAGGACAACGGACGAGAAGAGGAGGGACAGACTTCCAGGACCCCAGGTACTTAGTCTGCGGAAGACAAACATCCGGTGAACAGGTCCAGAAAGCGGTAGGTGGCAGTAAAAGGCCAAATGGAACAGAGTGTCAAGTGAAAATTCACCATCATGTTAAAACGAGAATAACTTCGTGGAGAAGGTAGGACTGAGCTCGACTTTGAAGGATGAGTGGAAGAGAGAAGGGGACGTTGGTTTCTAGGCTGGAATAGTAGCATAAGAAGGGAAAGGAGAAGGGCATGAGTGCAAATGTGGAAACATTGGAATATAATAAGCATTCTACTGTATCTGTTGATGAAATGTCTGTCCTTATGGGGGCAGAGTTGGATGAGGAGGAGAAATAAGATTAATTCAGAAGGATGGGAAAGCTTACAGTGATTCTTAAAAGCCAAGGAGATGATGTAAACTTGGGACACTATCAAATAGAAGCTTCTAGAAGCTCATCTGGACTAGTTACTTTCCCAACTCCTTGTTTGTTTCCCAGTTGAAAGGAAAGCATTTTTTGTGTGGGCATATGAATGTTAAGCTGGAAACACACAGTTCTTAACAGGAAATCTCCACATTACAAACAAGGATCAAAGTCAACAGTTTCATATCAACACACTGAGTGCATTCTCTATTTATTGCTTATATTTCTTTTTAAATTCAAAAGTTTCCCCCTAATTTAAAATTATGAAGGAGGAAAGACCCACTTATTCTCCTTTATCCTCCCCTCTCCTTTCTCTACATTCCTCTCTCTGTTCATTCAAGAAATGGCCAAGGCTCCTTATTTGCCAGGCACATGCTGAGAGCAGAGAATTCACGGATGAAGAAAGCTGACTGGACGCGGCTTCAGGGGCACAGGCAGGAGGAAGCAGGTGAGCAGGAACCACGCAGCAGTGTGACCCTGCAGCAGAGAGGCACAAGGGGCAGGAGGCCGTGACCTGTGCGGCGGGCAGACCCACCTCCACGCCGTGTCTGAGCAGTTTCTCTGAAGGGAAGACAAGGGGCCTGAAGGACACTGGGGAGCCTGCTGCGGGTATGCACCAGGTGGGAGGGCGTCACGTGCGTGCATGCTTCTGTGCGCATTTGCATGCCATGCATTTGTGTGCACTGTGCATTTGCATGAGTGGCCCAGAGCCAACAGCGCCACACCTTTGAACCTTCAGACTGTTCTGTTGGTGGAGTCGGAGCAGGGATTTTAAACGTCTCCTCAAACCCACTTTTAGAGATGCGGCTCCCCCTCGCTGGTTGTCCCCAGGCTGGAAAATTGGGTCTGTAGGTTTCTCTCTGTATTTTTTTTTAACTTTTTTTATTGTGAAAAATATAACATACACAAAACAGGCAATAAATTTCCAAGTATATTTTAACAAGTAGTTATAGAGCAGATTTTAAAGTTTGTGTGGGTTACAGTTGCACAATTTTTCACTTTCTCTTCCAAGACACTGGAAACCAACAGAAATATCAATATAATGATTCAGCAGTCATGCTCATTTGTTAAATCCTAGCTTCTCTGTTACACTCCTCCTTCTCTTTAAATAACGTATACATAAAAGCAATACATTTCAAAGCACATCACAACAATTTGCTGTAGAACAGATTTCAGAGTTTGGTATGGTTTACAATTCCACAATTTTAGGTTTTTATTTCTAGCTGCCCTAAGATGCTGGAGGCTAAAAGAAATATCAGCAAAATGTTTCAGCACTCATACTCATTTGCTAAACCTTACCTTCTCAGTATAACTCCACCATCACCGTTTGTCTTTCTCCCACTCTCCCATTCTAACTTTTTCATGTTGGAAAGGGCTGTCGATAATATGGGATAGGGGGATGGAACTAACTGATGTTCTGGAAGGACTGGCCCCTCTGCATTTCAGGACTTATCTTGTTCAAGGACCCATCTGGAGGTTGTAGGTTTCTGGAAAGTTACTCTAGTGAATGGAACCTTTGTGGAATCTTATATAACACCCTAGGTGTGCTTTAGGATTGGCAGGAATGGTTTTGGCTGGGGTTTGGCAAGTTATGATAAGCAGCAATGTCTAACTGAAGCTTGCATCAGAATGACCTCCAAGTAGCCTCTCAACTCTATTTGAACTTTCTCAGACACTGATGCTTCTTTCCCCACTTTTTGTCAGGATGGCATTGTAGTCTGTAGGTTCCTGTCTCCTGAGCCCCTCCTTGCCTTGCCAGAACAAGAAAGTCTTGCTCAATTCAAAATCTGATGGTTAAATTTGAAGCAAAGAAAGAAACTAATTGCACACATGTGATCTGTTATTTTCAAGCAGTAGAACACAGAGCTTCAAAACATATTGCACTGAAATTGTAATCATCACCAAAATATGTTCTGATACAGGCACAGAAACTGCTCTCAGAGCTTGCAGTTCTGAATCAGAAGCCTCTGATCTCAGCCAGTTTGGTTCCTCATTGTTAGGAGAGCAAAGACAACTCCCTTCGTCTGGGTGCTGTGCTCATCTCCTACTTTCAGCTAACACTCTGGGGGTGACAGTCAAGCAGCCCTGGGTTGCACAGCTACACCTTAAAAGTATTTTTCTGGGAGCTCCCATATTTTTCCGAGAGCAGAATATCAAAAACCCATTTCTGAGTAGCATATCTGGGCTGTGTCCACCCTAAGCAGATAAAAGGGAAAACATCTCGGCTTGAGCAGGGACTCTATCTCGGCTTTAATTCTGGCTTAAATTGGCTGCATGCCAGGTACAGGAAGATGCAGACACCTGCCCACTGTAGGTACTGCAGGTTCTCATTAAAAGATCCTTTCCCTTCAGGCAGGATGCTTTTTCCTTACTCATCCGAACTGCACCAGCTCGGAAGCACTGTAAGGTACATCCCCATCTGGGTGTACATTAGAAGCTCCCAAGAGATTCTCAAGCTGGCCTGGGTAGAAAACCACTGTTCCTCTTCCTCCAGACCAGAAGATTCAGCTGTTTGACCAGGCGGGCAGCTCAAGGGCGAGTCCACAAGGACACAGCTGTGTCACAGAGGCATCCTGACCCTCCCAGCAGCAGGGGTGAGACTGCTAGGATGAAGCTCCTGGGTGAAATCTGCAGCTTATCCTGATCAGGCTTACCCAGGACTCGGGAACAGGGAGAGAACAGGGGGGCAGTGTCTTCAGAAGACCATAGATGAACCAGAACCCCCGGGATGGGGCCATGGTGCTGGGTAAGAGTTCGGCGTCACGTTTGCTGGGTACCATAAGTGTGGGTGCATCGCAAATGCAGAAGCATTTCGAGCAGAGGGGCGCGTCCCCTGAGCAGATGACCACGGTGGGAATGGGTGCCTGAAAGCATGAGCAACAATAGAAACTAACAGGTCTGGCAGCGAGAGTGCAGGGATGACACATCACCACCCCATAGGCTCCTGAAACAAACACCTGGCAAGGAAGGGGTCAGCTTAGACGATGGGAGTATAGAGGCTCCCGTTTTGAGACTAGAAGAAGCAAAAAAAACTAACAAGTGAAAAACTACTAAAAAGACTGACAGGCGGACTTTCTCCCTGAAGCCTGTGACCTTCGGGGGTTGGCTGCCCCCCATCTTTGGTCCTTGGCTTTCCTGCCCCATGGCAGTGCACACCATGGTCTCTTCTTTCTCCTCTGGGTTCTGCTGACCTCCAGCTTCTGGCTGCCCCCTGGGCTTCTCATTCCATCAGACTTCCACTCTGCTCGTAAAGGACGCCAGGAGTCCCGATGTAGCTGGGGCGGGGCTTAGCTCAGTGACACCTTGAAGAGCTCGCTTGGCGGTGGGTCCACGGCCAGCAGAGTCTTGGGACCAAGACCAAGAACGTGTCCAAACGGGAAGTCACAATCCAGCCCCCACCAGCGACAAGGAGGCCCGAGCCCCAGGCATGCCTGACATGCCCTCTGGGGGGACTTCAGAAAGGGCTGCGGGCGGGCAGCGGAGCAGCGGCCAGGGAGGTACACTCAGGTGTGATGCTGCTTGTCATCCTGACCTTCTTCGCAGGGAGAAGAGAAAGGGACTGCCCTTAAGGAAGAGCTTCATAAATGGACAGTGTCTGTCACATCAATGTGAATCGAATCGGAGTACCTGCGAGGCCAGTGACCACCAGGGACCCCTTCCCCTGGTGAGTGCACGCTGTTGTGATTTGAAAATCCATTTCCTGAGGGCACATTTACTGGCTGATGCTCTCACCTTATCAAGGACAGGAGAGAAGGGCACACAGGATGGTTCTGCCCCCAGAGTTCCGTGAACTCAGCTCCCACAGGGATGGAAAAGGCAGCCCAGAGGGAAGGAGAGGAGCCCGGCCGGAGGGCAAGCTGTGTAGGGCAGAAGACTTGTCTTTGCTCTTGGACCAAGATGGACCAAAGTGGAGTCAAGCCAGCAAACAAACAAACAAAAAAAGCAAAATGGTAACAATTACAAAGAACACATAAAATCTTATGCTTCAAACGTCTCTAGGTAGAAATGCAATGTGCATTTCCGACAGGAAGTTTCTTCATTTTGATTCTGGGAAAGCTGAATCTCAGAGAAAGTTACTCAGGATCAAATAAGTCATTAAAAACTATGGAAAGACTCAAAGATGTTTGAATTCCATCTGGCTGCTTGCTCTCACCAAAACCCTAGGCTTGTGACTCTGTTGCCACCTCCTGAGCCCAGGAAAGGGCTGAAAGCATGACAAGGGCATGAGCAGACACCCTCCTGGGGGTGGGAATTTCTCTTCCTAGCACTAAGGACTCCGGCCTCTTCCACACACCCCCTCCTTATAAATTCTGTCACCAACTTCCTGGTACTTTACTCTTGAGGCTAAGGATAGAGCTGTTGTTTTAGGGCTTTCTCACTGGAAAGGGGTGTGGGCACAGCTCAGCTCTGGAAATATTAAATCTCTGTCAATTGGGCTTTTACAGCTGCAAAAGGGTGAGACCCAGGAAGCGCCGTTGGGAGTCATGGGAGAAGGGAAAGTGTGCTGGCCTGCTGCCGGCTGGGTGTGCAGCGAGGTGGGAAGAGAACTGCTGAGCCAGGAAGGAGTTGAACCATCGGTCAAGAGGGCTGGCAGAGCCCCGAGGGTTCCACAGGGCCCAGAGGACTGTTCACCCATCCAAGTGTCAGCCCACAGGAAGGACCACAGAGAAAGGTGTTGACAGACTAAGCATCGAAGCATCACATTCAGGGTTCTTAAACTAAAAAGAAAAAAGAAAGGGAAGGGAAAAGACGGATGGGAGGGTGGGAGGGAGGGACTTTTCTGGGGTATATAAAAAAAACTTTTTACTATATCTTCTTTCTACTGGGTCATGTTTTGCATACAATGTTGCTATTATTAAAGCATAATAAATGAAAAAATGTAACTATAAACCCCACATCCCCCATGCCATCAATCTGTTGAGGTTCCCTCATGCACCTTAAGAGAAGAAAACAGTAACCTCTTCTGGGGATACAAAGCTGCTCTTTCTACAGTAGGTGTGAAATGATGAAAATACTGTGTCTCCATCCAGAGAGGATGTCACAGGGTTACACAGGGAGCTTGCGGAATGACTTCCTGCACCACAGAGGCTTTTCAAGGTTCAAGCTACTCAGCTCAACAAAAGGCCAAGATTTTTAAATATCATTGGCATTGCTCATTGCCAATGAGTGCGTGAGTCAAGATGTCTTTGAGCAGGAGACCTACACGGAGAGCATCATGCCGACAACGGCACCACGTCTAGGGTAGCGAACCACAGCAGTGAGCTGTTTTGCAGAATGCTAGATGGGGACAAAACCACCTGAAAAGCAGTTGATAAAATTTCTGTATTTGCAGTGAACTTTGAGGTTTTAGCATAGGTTCAGGAAAGTTTCTGTTCTAGTTTGTAAGCTGTCAGAATGTGAAATATCAGAAATGGAATATGGCTTTTGAACAGGGGAATTTATTAAATGAAGTTGCAAGTTTATAGTTCTAAGGTCATGAAAATATCCCAATTAAGGCTAGGCTATGAAAATGTCCAAATTAAGACAGCCAGGGAAAGAAATCTTGGTTCAAGAAGGCCGATGAAGTTCAGGGTTTCTCTCTCAGCTGGGAAGACACATGGTGAGATCTGCTAGCTTTCTCTTCAGCGGCTTCCCTGGGGCTCTGTCCATCCCTTTGGCTCTGTCGTTTCTGGTGGCGCTAAAGCTTTTCCCAAAATGGTTCTCTCTTAAAGGGCTCTAGTAAGCAACCCCACCTGGAATGGGTGGAGACACATCTCCATGGAAACCATCTAATCAAAAGTTACCACCCACAATTGGGTGGGTCACGTCTCCATGGAAACAAAAAGATTACACCCAGCAATACTGAATGAGGATTAAAGGCCATGGCTTTTCTGGGGTATATAATAGCTTCAAACCAGCACAGTTTCTGACATTTTAAAATAGCTTAAAATGGTTCTTTTATATCTCCACATATGTGTATCAGTCAGTTCCAAGGCAGAATTCCACAGCAGACCATGAATCCTGTAAAAACAAGTAACAGACCATCCCCAGCCCTAGTTGGCTGAGGAAATCATCAGTTCCTATGCAGGAAGAAAAATAGTTTAGACATCCTATCAGAGCATCATTTTTCAATATTAAACGTGGTTCACTGCATAATTGTGCTTAAGCCAGCCATCCACAAGTTTGATTCTCTTTCAAATAAAGTGGCTAGAAATCTGCAATGGACTTGGAAGTATGCTAAGCAGACCCTGGAGAGACAAAAAGTGTGGGTTCAATAATTCTCAGAATCCTTTATCTGTATAAAATTCCTGGGAGAATCCCCTCCCGAAGCTGTTGTGACAAACGAGGTAGAACCAGTGTTCAGAGAGAGTGTGGGAAACAGGGCAGCACCCCAGCTTTAGAGTTCTCCTAAAACAAGGTTCTCCTCAGCAGGGTGGGTGGGGGTGCATGGGGAAATGGCATCCACTCTTTTCCTGATCGGACATTCCCACAAGCTACTTTCACGATCATTTTCAGAATCTGTTTGGTAACTATGCAACACTAAAATTGGAATTTTAAATGTTGAAAGGAACTTTTGAAACCAGACACCTAACATACACTTTGGGCCCTCTAAAACGTGAAAGTGCCTATTTTTGAATTGTGCTCATTAATCCTCACTCTGTTAAAATGGGGAGCAGTGGGGTGTGCTAATGTTTAAGTGATCTAAGGACTTGGAAATCTGGGAACTTCTGATACTTTGCTTTCATCTTGGGGTAAAACTATGAGCTTTCATTAAAATGAAAATCAAACTTAAACAGCCTGGGCATTTCAAGCTGTGAACCCCAACCACATGCTTAAACCTGAGCAAGTTCTGTCTCTGTGGGAGTTTGTGAGTGGGGGGAGGAAATGGATGGCTGGATAACTTGACAGATGTTTAAAGAGAACCCAGCAAGACAAGGCAAGCTTCATCCATTTCAGCTTCTGAGAGGCAAACAGGAAGGGCAGGCAGAGGCCAGGAGACCCAGTGAAGAAGGTGCAGCACAGGCTGCTGGGCAAAATGACTTAGACACATGATTCAATTAATAGCAGACATTTTAAGGAATAAAAGCACAAGTTGGAAAAGGAAGTAAAATTATGGTATCGGTAACCAATAAATTTGTAGCCACAACAATGGTGCTTCAAATAAACAAGAGGTTGAACTCAACAAGGGGTTGGACAGTGATTCAAATCGATGCATTACAGCTGATGTAAAAACAAGAGGCTAATGTTCCAACTATGTGAATCAAAAGTAACAACTTCTTGAATTTGGGCTCCAAAGGAGCATCATGGGTGATGTTTTCTACTGCTCTCAGGGGCTCACAGGTGCCTCTGTTGGAGAAGATCTATGAAAAGAAGCTGAGGAAGGTTGCTTGGAGACCCAAGGAAAAGGAGAGAAGAAAGTTGTCATGGTTAGGGACAGGTGTCAACTTGGCCAAGTTGTGGTGCCTGTTTATCTGATTGGGCAAGCGCTGGCCTGTCTGTTGCAATGAGGACATTTCATAGGATTAGGTCATGATCACGTCCGCTGCATCCACAGCTGATTCCATTTGTAATCAGCCAAAGGGGAGTGTCTTCTGCAATTAGTGATGCTAAATGTAATCATGGGAAGCCTTTTAAGGAGGACTCAGAGGAGACAGGTTCCATTCCTGCTTTGGCTGGTGAGCCTCTCCTGCGGAGTTCATCCAGCCCTCCATCGGAGTCATTGGCTTCGCAGCCTGCCCTGTGGATTTTGGACTCTGCATTCCTACGGTCACATGAGACACTTTTATAAATTTTATATTTGCAAGTGTTCCCTGTTGATTCTGTTTCTCTAGAGAACCCTAACTAATACATCTTGGTACCAGGAGTGGTTCTTAAGAAACAGAATCTTAAAAATGGGTTTTTAGAATGGTTTTCTACTCTGACTGGACTCAGAGACACTAAGGACTCTGATTCCCGTAATCAGAATGACACTCCCAATCCATGGACTGAGTTGGCAAAGGAGATGGTCAAAATATCATCATTCGATTCTCCTAATGCTTCGCTTGTACGAAGCCAGACTCTGGGGGATAATGTTTTTGACACCTTTACAGAGTTTTATAGAAATAAGAGTTATAGAGATGTTGGTTGGTTGTTGTTAGATACACTGTCTACATTAAGGGGTGAAAGGGATGGGCTTAAGGCTTCAAACGAGAAGCTTAAGCGCTGTCTGAAAGATGTAGACGTTTCTATGAGTATCCTGAAGGAAAATCTTATTTCCTGTAGCCGTAGACTTGAGATCTCTGAAAATCAGACTCAGAATCTTATTGTTAGAGTAGCAACTTTACAACGTAAAATGAAATCTCAGTCTTGCATGGTGTCTGCCATTAAAGTGAGGGCATTGATTGGAAAGGAGTGGGACCCTGAAAAATGGGATGGTGACATATGGATTGATAATGATGTTGGGGGTGAGATTGACACCCTAGGTTATGCTGAGTCTTCTTTAGATAACCTTATAATAGTCTGCCCTGAGGATATAGCCGCCCCACCTCCAGCCTGCCTTGAGGAATTGGCCACCCAACCTCCTCCTGAAGGGATTAGCCCTAGAGTTATTAATCCTGTTTCACCAGATGAAACTGCAAATGAAGGCCCTGAAGCAAATGGCTTGGAAGATATTTCTAATTCTTTTCATGACCCACCCCCACAACCCCTCATTTCTTCTAGACCTATAACTGGACTAAAGTCCCAACAGGCCCCTAAAGGTGAGGTACAAAGTATCACACATGAGGAGGTACGTTATACTCCAAAAGAACTGTGTGAGTTTTCCAATTTATATAGACAGAAATCAGGGGAATATGTGTGGCAATGGATTTTAAGAGTGTGGGATAATGGTGGGAGGAATATAAGGCTGGATCAGGCTGAATTTACTGATATGGGCCCACTAAGCAGAGATTCTGCATTCAGTGTTATAGCTCGAGCGGTTAGAAAAGGTGTTAACAGCTTGTTTGGGTGGTTGGTTGAAACATGGATCAAAAGGTGGCCAACATTACCTGAGGTTGAAATGCCAGAACTGCCCTGGTATAATGTAGATGAGGGGATCCAGAGGCTTAGAGAGATTGGAATGTTAGAGTGGATTTATCATGCAAAGCCTGCTCTTATACCCCAGGAATGTCCAGAGGATGCACCTTTTACCAGAACAGTGAGAAATAAGTTTGTGAGACTAGCACCATCATCCCTCAAGAGCTCTGTGGTTGCACTTCTCTGTAGGTCAGATATTACTGTAGGAACTGCTGTCACTGAGCTGGAATCCTTAAACACAATGGGGATGACAGGATCCTGAGTTGGCAGAAGCCAGGTGGCAGCACTTAATCACCAAAGACAAGGTAGACACGGCTATTATAATAGACAACAAACTCAAAGGAGGCATCAAAATTATATGACACGCAGAGATTTGTGGCATTGGCTAGTAAATCATGGGGTGCCTAGAAATACAATAGAAGGGCAGTCTACTAAATTCTTGTTGGAGCTGTATAAACAAAAGAGTTCTAGGTCAAGGGAACAGAAGTCTAACCTGAATTACAAAAATACAGAGTCACGGCCCCTCAATCAATTTCCAGACTTGAAACAGTTTACAGACCCTGAGCCCCTTGAATGAAGGGGAGGCCAGGTCCCTATGGGGGAGAAACCTGTTACACTGCCACAGATTTATACTGTTAATCTTCCTCTAAGTCTTCCCCAAGGAGACTGACAGCCTTTTACCAGGGTAACTGTGCATTGGGGAAAAGGAAATGATCAGATATTTCGGGGATTATTAGACACTGGTTCAGAAGTGATATTAATTCCAGGGGACCCAAAACATCACTCTGGACCACCAGTCAGAGTGGGGGCTTATGGAGGCCAGGAGCTTTATCAATGGAGTTTTAGCTCAGGTCCGTCTCACAGTGGGTCCAGTGGGCCCCTGGACCCATCCTGTAGTTATTTCCCAAGTTCCGGAATGTATAATTGGCATAGGCATACTGAGCAACTGGCAGAATCCCCACGTTGGTTCTCTAACTCGCGCAGTGAGGGCTATTATGGTGGGAAAGGCCAAGTGGAAGCCACTAGAACTGCCCCTACCAAGCAAAATAGTAAATCAGAAGCAATACTGTATTCCTGGAGGGATTGCAGAGATTACTGCCACTCTTAAGGACTTGAAAGATGCAGGGATGGTGATTCCCACCACATCCCCATTCAACTCTCCTATTTGGCCTGTGCAGAAAACAGATGGGTCTTGGAGAATGACAGTGGATTATCGTAAACTCAACCAGGTGGTAACTCCAATTGCAGCTGCTGTTTCAGATGTGGTATCATTGCTTGAGCAAATCAATATATCCCCTGGTATCTGGTATGCAGCTATGATTCTGGCAAATGCTTTTTTCTCAATAGCTATTAGTAAGGACCACCAGAAACAGTTTGCTTTCAGCTGGCAAGGTCAGCAATATACTTTCACTGTCCTACCTCAGGGGTATATCAACTCTCCAGCCCTATGTCATAATCTTGTTCGCAGAGACCTTGGTCATTTCTGCCTCCCACAAGACATCACACTGGTCCATTATATTGATGATATCATGTTGATTGGACCTAGTGAGCAAGAAGTAGCAACTACTCTAGATTTACTGGTAAGGCATTTGTGTGTCAGAGGATGGAAGATAAATCCAACAAAAATACAGGGGCCTTCCACCTCAGTAAAATTTCTAGGTGTCCAGTGGTGTGGGGCATGTCGAGATATCCCTTCTAAGGTGAAGGATAAGTTGCTGCATCTGGCCCCTCCCACAACCAAAAAAGAGGCACAACGCCTAGTTGGTCTTTTTGGATTTTGGCGACAACATATTCCTCATTTGGGTGTGCTACTCTGGCCCATTTATCGAGTGACCAGAAAAGCTGCTAATTTTGAGTGGGGACCTGAACAAGAGGAGGCTCTGCAATAGGTCCAGGCTGCAGTATAAGCTGCTCTGCCCCTTGGACCATATGATCCAGCAGATCCAATGGTGCTGGAAGTGTCAGTGGCAAATAGAGATGCTGTCTGGAGCCTTTGGCAGGCCCCTGTCAGAGAATCACAACACAGACTCTTAAGATTTTGGAGCAAAGCCTTACCATCTGCTGCAGATAACTACTCTCCTTTTGAGAAACAGCTTTTGGCCTGCAGATAACTACTCTCCTTTTGAGAAACAGCTTTTGGCCTGCTACTGGGCCTTAGTAGAGACTGAACGCTTAACCATGGGCCACCAAGTTACCATGAGACCTGACTTGCCTATCATGAGTTGGGTGTTGTCTGACCCACCAAGCCATAAAGTTGGGCGTGCACAGCAGCACTCTATTGAAAAATGGAAATAGTATATACGAGATAGAGCCAGAGAAGGTCCTGAAGGCACAAGCAAGTTACATGAAGAAGTGGCACAAATGCCCATGGTTTCCACTCCTGCTGCCACATTACCTTCTCTTTCCCAGACCAGAGCTATGGCCTCTTGGGGAGTTCCTTACAGTGAATTGACTGAGGAAGAGAAAACTCGGGCCTGGTTTACAGATGGCTCAGCACGATATGCAGGTACCACCCGAAAGTGGACAGCTGCAGCA
Organism: Tamandua tetradactyla; assembly: GCF_023851605.1. Classification (NCBI taxonomy): domain Eukaryota; kingdom Metazoa; phylum Chordata; class Mammalia; order Pilosa; family Myrmecophagidae; genus Tamandua; species Tamandua tetradactyla. The sequence goes on along the minus strand of NC_135327.1, from coordinate 229,957,664 downwards.
TTACAACCCCTTTCTGGGGTGTCCTTGAAGGACAGTGGTGAGGGGAAATCCTCCCAGTGGGCAGAACTTCGAGCAGTGCACCTGGTTGTTCATTTTGCTTGGAAGGAAAACTGGCCAGAGGTGCATTTGTATGCTGATTCATGGGCTGTTGCTAATGGTTTGGCTGGCTGGTCAGGGACTTGGAAAGACCATAATTGGAAAACTGGTCACAAAGAGGTCTGGGGAAGAAGTATGTGGATAGACCTTTCTGAGTGGGCTAAAAACATGAAGATATTTGTGTCCCATGTGAATGCACACCAGAGGGTGACTTCAGCAGAGGAAGATTTTAATAATCAAGTGGATAAGATGACTCGTTCTGTGGATACCAGTCAGCCTCTTTCCCCAGCAACTCCTGTTATTGCCCAATGGACTCATGAACAAAGTGGTCATGGTGGTAGGGATGGAGGTTATGCATGGGCTCAGCAACATGAACTTCCACTCACCAAGGCTGACCTGGCTACAGCCACTGCTGAGTGCCCAATCTGCCAGCAGCGGAGACCCACACTTAGCCTCTGATATGGCACCATTCCCCGAGGTGACCAGCCAGCTACATGGTGGCAGGTTGATTACATTGGACCACTCCCTTCATGGAAGGGGCAGCGATTTGTTCTAACTGGAATAGACACATACTCTGGATATGGGTTTGCTTTCCCTGCACGCAATGCTTCTGCCAAAACTACCATCCGTGGGCTTACAGAATGCCTTATCCATTGTCATGGTATTCCACATAGCATTGCTTCAGATCAAGGAACACACTTCACAGCAAATGAAGTGCAGGAATGGGCACATGCTCATGGAATTCTCTGGTCTTACCATGTTCCCCATCATCCAGAAGCAGCTGGATTGATAGAACGGTGGAATGGCCTTTTGAAAACTCAATTACAGTGCCAACTAGGTGACAAAAACTTGAAAGGCTGGGGTAATGTTCTCCAGGAAGCTGTGTATGCTCTGAATCAGCGTCCGCTGTATGGTGCTATTTCTCCCATAGCCAGGATCCATGGGTCCAGGAACTAAGGGGTGGAAATGGGTGTGGTGCCACTCCCTATTACCCATAGTGATCTACTAGGAAAATTTTTGCTTCCTGTCCCTGCTACCTTGAGTTCTGCTGGTCTACAGGTTTTAGTTCCAAAATGGGGTGTGCTTCCTCCATGATACCACTGAACTGGAAGTTAAGATTGCCACCTGGTCACTTTCGGCTACTTATGCCTCTGGATCAACACGCCAAGAAGGGGATTACATTATTGTCTGGGGTAATTGACCCTGAATATCAGAAGGAAGTAGGACTGCAACTACATAATGGAGGTAAAGAAGAGTTTTCTTGGAATATAGGAGGTCCCCTGGGGCGTCTATTAGTACTACCATGCCCTGTGATTAAAATCAGTGGAAAACGGCAACAACACAATCCAGGCAGGACTACTAATGGCTCTGAAACTTCAAGAATGAAGGTTTGGGTCACCCCACCAGGCAAAGAACCACGGCCAGCTGAAGTGTTTGCTGAGGGGAAAGGGAACATGGAATGAGTAGTGGAAGACGGTAGTGATAAATATGAACTTCGACCACGTGATCAGTTACAGAAATGAGGACTGTAATGCTGTTTTGTTCATGTTATACTATTTAAGTTGTAAGATATCAAGTTTAAGAATGAATGTTGCCCAAGGATTTGCACCCTATTCTGGAGAGATTTAATGTGTTTCCAGTTATATGCAGGACAGTTGAGTATTGTCAGGTAAAAGAAAAAATGTGTGCTTATTTGTTTTCATTTGGAAATTAAGTATGGTCTAAGGTGATATATATGTATAGGTGCCAAGTTGACAAGGGGTGGACTGTCATGGTTAGGGTCAGGTGTCAACTTGGCCAAGTTGTGGTACCTGTTTATCTGATTGGGCAAGTGCTGGCCTGTCTGTTGCAATGAGGACATTTCATAGGATTAGGTCATGATCACATCAGCTGCATCCACAGCTGATTCCATTTGTAATCAGCCAAAGGGGAGTGTCTTCTGCAATTAGTGATGCTAAATGTAATCATGGGAAGCCTTTTAAGGAAGACTCAGAGGAGACAGGTTCCATTCCTGCTTTGGCTGGTGAGCCTCTCCTGTGGAGTTCATCCAGGCCATCCATCGGAGTCATTGGCTTCGCAGCCTGCCCTGTGGATTTTGGACTCTGCGTTCCTACAGTCACGTGAGACACTTTTATAAATTTTATATTTGCAAGTGTTTCCTGTTGATTCTGTCTCTCTAAAGAACCCTAACTAATACAAAAGTGAAAGCTTTAAAGAAACTGCATTATACGCCACTCTGTGAAAGACCTTATTCATGGGTTTTCCTACTCTGACTGTAGGAGATCAGTAGGGTTTGCAGTGGGTCGTGTTGGTGGAAACCTGGTTTCGGTGGCACTGCAGCAGCAGCAAGCATTCTCCCGGGTGCCAGCTGGTTGGAACCACTTGCACCTGCTATAGCACAGACTGCACAGGTCCTCCTGGGACCTCACTTACACCTCTCCAAAGCTCATCAGCCTCTAACTTTGCTGAGTTGCATCACACCCCTTGAGAGATGGGGATGTGACTCACGCTGACCTCATACCCTCATCAGGCAGTACGAGCATTAGTCAAGCAAGGATTTTACCGAACCATTTGGTTGCCTTCTTCTCACAAGATGACTTGTTCTAGGAACACCCTTCACGTGGCCTCATCACCACCCTTTGCTTTGACCCAATATTCTATTACCAAAACCATGTTTTGCCAAAATAAATGCTTGCCACTCAGTTGGCAATTAAGAAATACCTGAATCAATTAGATTGTCCCCTCTTCCTAGCTTTCACGGTGTTTGTTGGATGCCTGCCTGCTTCTCATTTTCCTAACTAAGCTGTTAAAGATTCTTCCATGAGTTAGAGATTCTGTGCTGTTTTCAATTGACCTTCATGTATTTAACTTTAAAAATATAGAAGTAAAATGGAAATTGATGTTTGTAAAATAAAAACATTACATGAATGTTTCTAGCAACTTTATCCACAGTCACTCAAAATTAGAGATATCCCAAATTTCCCTCACCCAGGAAGTGGACAGACAGTGGTACACAAGTACGATGGGATGCGACTGAGCAACAAAGAGGAACAAACGACTGAAGCAGATAGACTTGAAATGTTACATGCTGTGTGGTCCAACTTATACGACATTCGAGAAAAGGCAAAATTATACAGACAACAAATCAGTGGTCGCCAGGAGCTGGGGGAGGCGTGGGCTATGAGAGATGGCAGAGAAGTGGGGGTTAACAGAGCTCTTCTTTATTTGACTGTGACGGCTACACACTGCACGTGTTGGTTAAAATTCAAAGAACGATACACTAGAAAGTGTGACTTTTATTGTAGGCAAGTTATACCACAATACAAATGAAAAAAATTAATATCAAAAGTCCATTTGAAATGAGATATACAACCTAATGGTTGTACACAAGCACAAGAGCAGAAGAGAAATATGATCCATTCTGGGTCTGAACTCAGCTGTGTTTGACTGCATCCATGCCTCCAGATTCAACGGTGCTGCTAGCAAGATCAAGAGGTTACAAGAAAAACTAAGAAAAAACTATATACAGTGAAGTGGCTACAACATCCAGCTCTCTCCATGCTAACTCTGCATCAGTGGGCACTGAGAGCTTGTGGGAGGACTCGTCCAGAGCTGTGCACGCCTGTTTGTGGAGGGGTGAACGGCACCCAGCAGAAATGACAGCTAGGCAACAGGTTTCCAGGACTTCACACTCCCCCTGCCAGAGTGCAGGTCAGTAGTGGGCCTGTGGGTCTTGCCCGAGGATGGAAAGAGGGGACCAGCAGGTGAGCACAAAGACACCTGTGGGTAGAGAGACTCGCCCGCTCCTTGCTGCAGGGCCGGTCCTGGGCAGGCATCAGTGGAGGACCTGAGCCTCGGCCTCGCTATAATTCACTTCCCCACCTCCTGTCCCTCATCCTGATTTCCTTGGAGGAGACTCAGACCCTCCCAGAGGCCCCCTGCTCAGGTGTGCCCTCCCACAGGGCGGCTCTACCAGCCGAGCTCCAGGGGAGAAACGATTCGATGAAATCGCTTTGCATCCCTAAACCAAGAACAAAGAGAGTCTTTTGATTCTCCCAGGGGTATTTATAATTAAAAAGCAATGCATCGCTGGGTCAGGAGGGAAGCAGAGTTAATCTATTCTAACAGAGCTTATTTTATAAGCAGAGAAATTTAAACCGAAGGTGAAAGTTTCCCTTGCTGCGGCAGCAATCTTGGGGTCCTGAATGAAGTGCTGACAACTGCACCCTGACTCTGATTTGTCTTCCACAGGCCATGACTCCCTGCGAGGTGGGTCCCAGCCCCTCTCCCCGCGATGCCCCAGGGCCCCTCTTAGCCCCTCCTTGGCTGCAGCACTTTGAATCAGCTCCGCCTGGTGGCAGGGGTGTTGCTCTGACAGCTGGACTCCAAATGTTAGAGCATCATATTTGCTCATCTCATGTGCCACCCTGGCCTAGGCTTCGTGCTGTGCCAACCTCTCCTCTCACGAGCCCAGGCGAAGCCCAGCACCCCATATGTTTTCTTGCCCTGGGTTGTCTCATGCGATGGTTAACAGCCTATTCCCCACCCGGTCCACATAATCATAGGCTGAGCGTTGAGACGGAAGCCCCTCTGCTCACTCTAAAGCACAGCCACCCGAGCTGCGAAACAAGGTATCGTGGCCACTAGGACGAGGACTTGACAAAACATGCATGGGAAGGGCTCACCCTGCGCAGTCTGGGCACAGGCTAATTATCCAGTAAATGTCGGCCATACTGACGACTGATGAGAATGTCAGCAACAAGATTTAAATTGTTGACAGAATATCAGAAGTGCTGACTTCTGGAACTTTTCAGGATGCATAAAATTCCAAGATGAGAGAGCTAGACCGGCCCTGGGAGATGCTGAGCCAGCCTCTGCACGCGAGGGAGGGAGCAGCCAGCTACTGAGGGTGGGTGCCTGCCAAGGGCCCCAGGAGATGGGCGGGGAGTGTCTCTGGCTCGCTCGCTGCCAGCACATCCAAAACCGAAGACCTTTGCCTGGCGCTTGCATTAGACACGGCCGCACGCTTTTTCAGGAAGTGCATCCTCCTAAGCGCAGAGCTCAGGCTGGTGCATTGCTTCGGGTCTGGCGCTGGCTTCCCATCATCCCCTCAGATGTCGGTATTCAGTCTTGGTAGGAGGACTTAATCATACTGGGGGTGGGAACAGAAAATGCGGCAATATTGCTGCTTAAATCAAGCATAATAACGTTGCTTATGAAAGTGAATTATCTTGAAATGCCACTTATTTTTTCATTCCCCCACCTGGCCAAGTAACAGAATGAAATTAAATTGTATAATTAAGTTTGCAAGTCCTAGAACCCAAAGTTTTTCTAGTTTTCTAAATAGAACCATAATCCAAAAGGAAATGCAGAAATGAAAATCCTGAAAGATAAAGAACTTTTAAATGCAAATTATTACCTTTTTAATTTTTATTAACTCTCTATACTGAAAATAACCTTTCTATAAAGCGTCATGTCATCTTTAGTGTTTTCTTTTTCCCCCGCCTCAGAGTTGAGCCCAGAGCGAAGCTCAATGCGGAGATCCGGCCAGTGCCAGTCCCCGGGCCTCTGCTGTGCGGTCCCGCTGCTTCCTAGCCCCTCCTTTCCGAGTGCCTCTGCTCCGTGACCTCCAATCTTTTAACTCAGTCATTTACTCTCAAATCCACGGACAGCTCCTACCTTCAAGGGGCTCAGAGCTCAGAGGGAGCGGCGGTAGGGACAGAAATCCACAGCGTGGCCACTGCCACAACACGGGGACTTTGAGAGAAGGCGCCGCTGCCCAGAGGAGGGTGGGGCGCTTCACAGGGAAGGAACAGCTGCCGGAGTCCAGCTAGTGATCAGCCCGTGCCAAGAGGCTGAAGGGGGTCTGAGGTGGCAGAGGCGACCGGAGGACAGGCTGGAGGAGCAGGAAAGGGTCGGATCAGAAGAGACCGTGTGTGCGGGCCAGGGCTTCAGGCGTGCTGTGCAGGCGAAGGGCAGCCACTGAGGAACTGAAGCAGGAGAAGGGACAGGCAGGGACCACACGGAGAACAGAGAGGGGCACGGGGAGCCTGGAGACAGTGGGGCCCCAGCAGCAGCTGGGAGACAACCTCGAGAGGGCTAGCACAGCTGGGCCAGCCCAGGAAGGAAAGTTGGATTGGCCAGCTGGGCGTGCAGGCGAAAGCCACTGGCGGTGGTCTCCGGCTCCGCGGCGGGGGCGGCGGGGGTGGCGGGGCCCCTTTTGCTGATGGGGAAGCTCAGGGGCCGATGGTGAGTCATTTACACCCAGGCTGAGTGAGGCACAGCAGGCCAGGGATGGATGGTTGGAGAAGAAGGTCTAGTGCTCAGGAGACAACCGTCCAAAACCAGGTAAAAGCCAGACACAAAGAACCACGCGGCTTTTATATGAAAGCAGGCAAGCCTCGAACATGAGGCAGGGGCGGAGGAGTGGCTGTTGGCGGGCACAGGATTGCTTTTGGGGGTGATGAAATGGGCTGGGATTAGACAGTGGGGATGGCTGCACAATCTCATAAACATGCCACCAAAACACCGAACTGTGCACTCTAAAGGTTCACGCCTTACGTGTGTGAACGTATATACAATGTACGCTATGTGATGGATCTCAATAGAAACTTTGGACCCAGGAAAAGATCAGTCATAACATTTTAGTCATTTTTTAAATCATCGGCTTAGATGAATTGCCCAGGAAGTGTAGGAAAATAAAAATGTCATAAATTGGGTTTATTATAATAACTGAAATCCTCTTTAAAAGAAGCCAAGGAATAAACACACAAAATAAGAATTATCAGCTCTCCTTATCTTTGGGAGAATTTGAACTCTTTGGAACCATCTTAGCCTCCATAGCTTCCTGCAACACCTCAGACAGACGTGAGCATCGGCAACAGAGAGCCAGGCGCAGCCCACACCCGACCACAGCGCCTGCTGGCATACGCGGCTCTGCTCATGCGTAACTGGCAGACTGGACCCCAGTCTTTATTCTCATCCCAGTATGGTAGTGCTGTCACTTAGCTGCGGGTCCACACCCCACTAGGGGCTGTTAGCACCTCAGAACAGCGACTCTGAGCACTCTTTGGAATAAGCGTGCAGCTGGACGGCGCTGCAGCTGATGGCATGGGCTCACCAGGCCAGAAACTGGGCAGCTGGAGTCTTCCCTTCTCGCAGGTTGATGTTCTATTCGGTGAATGTCTCTAAGTGCTATGCACCTCGGCGGGGAGTCCTCCCTGTGCTCAGTAGGGGGGCTCTGCTCGCCCCCGGGACATTTGGCAATGTCTGGAGACGTTTTTGATCATTACAGTGAGGGGAGGGGCGGGGTCTTCCTGGCACCTGGTAAGCAGAGGCCAGGGATGCTGCTTAATGCATACATTAAGGAGAATGAGATGGCCATGCCATCTCACCTTCTAGACACAGGGGGCTAGAAGGCTGAGGCCACGAAAACCTGTCTCAAAATAATGCTGCCATATGATCGCCGTGCCACTTACCATGCACAGGGCCACAGGACAGCCACGCCATTTCACCGTGGGCAGGCCAGCTATGCCACCTCACCATGTACAGGGCCACAGGACAGGCGCACCACCTTACCATAGGTAGGGCCACAGGACAGCCACGCCACCTCACCACGGACAGGACAGTCATGCCATCTCACCATGGACAGTGCCACAGGACACCCATGCCATCTCATTATGGACAGTGCCACAGGACACCCACGCCATCTCATTATGGACAGTGCCACAGGACACCCATGCCATCTCATTATGGACAGAGCCACAGGACAGCCACACCATCTCACCATGGACAGGAGAGCCATGTCATCTCACCATGGACAGGACAGCCATGTCATCTCTCCATGGACAGGACAGCCATGTCATCTCACCATGGACAGGGACACAGGACAGCCACACCACCTCACCATGGACAGGACAGCCATACCATCTCATTATGGACAGAGCCACAGGACAGCCACGCCACCTCACCACGGACAAGACAGCCACACCGCCTCACCATGGACAGGGTCACAGGACAGTCACGCCATCTCATCAGGGACAGGGGCACAGGACAGCCATGCCATCTCATCAGGGACAGGGCCATAGGTAAGAAAATCTGCTGTGACAGGATCTGCTGTAATGCCTTTGCTACAACCAGAACATTCACCTCAAATGGCCAGGCCATTTTTCTGTTCATTTGAATCAGAAAATGAAGCTGTCAGTAAAACGAGTTTATGACCTGGTCAAAGTCTGTCACTTGTTTAAAATTGTCCCCTCATTATATGGACTTAATAATTAGGAAATCAGCTGGATTCATCTTAAACATCAGAGCTATAAAAATTCTTCCCAATAGGATTTGGAAATTGCCAGTGAACTCCCTTTCTCCTCAACCAGAACCCCGTGTCCTTCTGGTCACATTCCCCTTCCCAAAAAAGAAGGGGGAATTAGCACCACACATGGAGACAGTTGATGGAAACTCTCTGTTTTATGTTTACAGAGATAATTCACCAGTCAAAAGCATCTACTTCTTTGGAAGGGAGCGGTCCATCTGTGTTCCGGACTCTGGACCCAAGAAGGTTTGGAAATATTTCTCCTCCAATACTCTGTCAACTGAGATAAGCCAGAATGTGAATGTTGCTGGATTGAAGCCTGGAGACAGAGTCTTTTTCCCCAAAGAAGCCACATTTCCGATCTTCCCTTCCTTTCTTGAACCCAACTGGCTGGAGGTTACTAGCAATTGGGACACAGAAAGGACTGTCCATGGTTCAGAGTTTTCTTAAAGAAGAAAGAAAGTGTAGTCATGTGGGTTTAGGTTCTAATTTTTTAGCACTCTTTTCGATTTTGATTTCTTGTTGCCCATATGACTTTAGGCTATGTAACACATTTTTAAATATGAAAATCAGTAACAGAAAAAAGAATAGATGATTCCACTCATAGCTGGCTATTGGTGCCAAAATAGAAAGCTGGAGGCCTACTGCTTACAAAAAATAGAAAGAAGCAATTGCTAAATAGGCTTGAAAGTACACCCATACCATTTCAGACTATCTAAAGGAAACAGCAAACAAATAGCACTCCTTAGAAGGGAAACATTTCTAAGAAGCTCACCACTGCATTCATTCATTTGTTCATTCACTCATTCGATCAAAACAGTCACAGAAAAATCTATCTGCACAAAGTTTTGCTAAATTCTGTAGAAAATGCAAGATAAAGCAAACACAGTCACTGTCCATGAGGAGGAAACAGGCTAGTCTGGAAACACCACACATAAATAAATTGTGATGAAAGATAGGAAAGGTAACAAGTGATCCAATTGAAAGGAGTTGAAAAACTCCCCCAGAGTTCACAGAACAAAGTCCAGACTCTGTAACTCATCACCCAAAACCCCTTATGGTTTGGCCCCTGTTCATCTTTGGTTTCCTTTCCTAACATGTTCCTGCCTGTTTTGCTTGTTCTAACCAAATAAAGTGCTGCCACCATGGTGCATGTTACTCTCCCTCTTCCTGGGATGTGCTTCCTGCCCCCGCCTTGGAAATGCCACCAAGCACCCCTCTTGCAGGGGCCCTCTTACAGCACTCTCTCCCCAGGCCCCTGTGACCTCAGCCCTGTTAGGTCCTTGCACCCATCACATGGGACAGTAAAATCTGTCTGATTCTCCTTCCAACTAAGCCTTTGAGTGATTGACACAGACCCTGAGAATGAGTGCATTTGGAGAAAAGGAAGAGTAAGAGCCTTCAGAGGTCATTCAGCTTGGATTTAGAAGGAAGTGAGATTTGGACACGCAGAGGTCAGAAAGAATCTTCCATCCAGATCACAGTTATGCAGCCAAGAACTAAGTTATGTGCAGGATGGAAAAGCGCAGAGGAGATCGGCAGTCTGAATGTCTTCTGGGTCCAGAGAGCCATGCAAGTTGTCCTATCCACCTGTCCCCACTGTCCTCACGGTAGCACATAGCGAGCACTGTGTCTCAGGCACAGCACCCAGTCCGTAGGGTAAGGGAAGGGCACAAGGGAAAGGTAAACTGAGGCCAGACTCTAGAACAGCATTACTGATGGGAGCATTACTGATGCCTGGGAAACATCTGGTGGTGGGTTTGGTTGTGAGAGTGCATAAGGGACTGTGACAGGTTGAGCTGTGTCCCCCCAAAAGACCTGCCAAAGCCCTAATCCCCAGGACCTTGGAATGAGGCCTTATTTGGAGCTAGGGTTCTGCCAGACAAGTTAGAGAAGTTAAAATTAGGGTGGGTTCTTAATTCAAAGTGACTGGTGTCCACGTAAGAAGAGGAGAGAAGGCAGAGGCACCCCTGGGGGGGGGAGGCCATGTGAAGACAGAGGCAGAGATTGACTCGCACCCCAAATTGAGGTGCGCCAAGGATTGCAGCCACCATCAGGAACCAGAAGAGAAGCAGGGGAGATGCTCTCCCCAACAGGTCTCAGAGGCAGCATGGACTTGACTTGTGGGCTCCAGAACTGCCAAACTATCCACCTCTCTCATTCTATGGCCCCAGTGTGTGGTACTTTGCCATTGCAGCCTGTGGAACGAAGCAGGGTCCCAGCATGCTGAAGTTCATGGCATCATCAGTCCAGGCAGAACTGTGCTGTCTGAAACATCACCTTGGCCCAGCTGAGCATCCCCCAAAGGTCATGGAGTCAGGTGGAGGAGTTGGAGCCTGACTCTTTGGTGGATGGGGCATGAGCGAAGGCCATGGCAGACACAGGAGTTGGGACAGCAGGCACCGCTTGCCCATCTCCAAAGTTCTGGCCCTTCACTGAATCCTTGCCAAGCACACAGGGAGACCAAAGCATCCAGCCCAGGGACGCACCACCCCCGATGTGCCACCTGAGCAGGGCCACGGGAAGAGGCTCGAGAACCAACCCAGGCTTTTCCGAAAGATTAGGTTTAATTTTGAAAAGAAAAAAATGTGTTTTGCTCTGAGTTGGAATGGAAATGGCAAAAACATTTTTATTGCTGTTGGAGAAGTCTTCAAATGAGCAACGCTGCACAGGAATGCATCCTTGCACAGCTGTTGGGAGCCCAGCCCAGTCCCAGAGGTGTGCAGTAACAATGGCTTGACTTCCCTGCTGGCCCAGGAGCCCAGCGAGCACATGGGTCATGAATCACAAGGGCAGGGCCGAGCTCTGCTTCTGAAGTAACCACAGACTGTTTCAGTGGGAGCCTTGGCTCCGAGGGCCTCGGGTCTGGGCACTTTACAATGGAAACGACGAAAGTGATGGCTGAGTTCTCTGAACTTATGACTCAGAAAATGGAGCTGAGCATTGGAATCAGGAGAATAATTTAGTAATTTGACCACTGTGGTGGACAAATTTATACCTCTGAGACGCCCTGATGGCCCACTTTCAAAAACACTACCAGGTAACCCAAACCTCACACAGCTGCACAATAAAGATACAAAATATCCCACCTGGGAGAAGCCAAATGGCAGGAAACACATTCCAGAATTGTACACCGCAGACTTGATTTTGCATTTTGCTGGTCTGTTCTCTGCTCTTTTCCTTGACTCCTCGTATCACCTGATGTTAGCTGTTTATTTATCTGGGCTTGGAACGGAATCCTGGAATGTAAATGGTAAATGTCCTCCAGTTTCCACCTGAATCCATGGCAGCTGCTGGCCCAGCTGGCTGCCAAGTACCTGTGCTGAGTTGAGTTAGGGGCACTGGGCAAGGGGGTACCTGGGAATTGCTGTGGTTAAGAACTTGGATTTTTTATGCCTCTTTTTAAAGGCCTCTGTTATTGCAGGAGCTAGTAATCCTGACTTTGTACAATTCTAAATGAGGTGCTCTCTAGAGTTCTTCTTTTGGAAGCCCAGAATCACCAGTGACTGGGAGAAGTGGAATGGTTTCTTCTGTTATATAAAGATTAGATGGCCAGAAAAATACAGCTAAATTTGAATTTTAGATGTATAATGAATGCTAGAGCATAAAGGATGTTTCAGGCAGTGGTTGTCCAAATATTACATGCAACATTCTTGTTTTCAGATATTATTCCTGTGTATCTGAAATCCACCTGTGTCTTTCTTTGCTAAACCTGACCACCCTGATTTAGGGGCAGAATTGAGGGGCAGAGATAGCCATCGCGTCCCAAAACGTCAGTGCATTAAAAGGGGGAAGTGACACCTTATTAATAAGAGCATAACATTTTGAAGTTTAGCTTTGAGGTAAACATATTTATATTTGAGCATGGGTGTGTGCTGGTGTTCTAGAAAATCACATCACTAGAAAATGTAAGCCGGGGAGAGAATGGAATGTTGCTGTTTTTTTCCCACAGCCTCTATTCCGATCCCTGCTTGACTGTCCCTGGACCAGCATAGACTCTGCAAAAACTAGCAGAAAGAACCCTCAGCACAGACATGCATGATCACCAGAATTTTAAATGGGAAGTTTTCTTTGCTATGATTTTAGCTTAAAGTCTGGTAGAAGTAGATTCTATCTGATATGCAGCAAGCAGGACTCAGTGTGACAATCATTGGCACCAATTCAAAAGAACATAGTAATAACGAGCTGTTAGATGCACTGAAATGGCAGTATCTTGTGGAAACAAAGACTTCGCTGTGCTCACCAGCAGTTTCCCAGGTTGCTGTGCTGCTGCTAAAATGCACAAAGAAAACAATTCTACCACCTGCTCTCCTGTCTTAGGATGTGCTGTTTGGGTCACACAGACAAGCCAAGACAGCTTGTGTGAAAACCAGCACATGCTGTTTTAAACCTCCCCTGAAAATCCTGAAGCTGGACACACACACCATGGCAACACTGCCCTCGTGAAGCAAAGGGAAACGGTGCTGCCACCAGATGCCATCACGGCCGCAGGCAGTGCCCAGGGATGTGGACTGTGCCCACTCCTGCCGCACTGCCTGGCTCTCGTGCCAGCCCCGGGAGCCGTCGGCCATGTCAACGGGGCTTGCCCTCCACGGCTCCCAGGATGGTGTGCAAACAGGCTGCAGCTGCAGCTTTCCAGGGACCCTTCGGCAGCCGGGGGTTTCAAAGCAAAGGGTTTGATGCACAGAACTGGAGTCAGAGCTTCTGATTGTGGCAGAAGAAGCTGGAGACGTCACACTTTTGAAAAGCGTCGATACCAGAAAGGAGCCTCGTAAGTTGGCAAGAAAGAGCAAGGCTTCCTGACGGGAAAGCAGGCTCAGTGGTGCCGGGAAGAGCAGGTGGTCCCACCTTGGCTGGCACCTTCCGTGGCAGGGCTGTGACCGGGAGAGTAAGGCGAGTTCAGAAATCATGAAGACAGAGGAGACGCCAAAGTGAAAGGCGAATTACTCAAATATTCACCCCGGTTCAATCCAATTCAACAAGCACATAGTAAGGTCTAGAGGAGTTATTATTGCAGCAACTGGCACAGATTTTTTACTGAGCTGTAAGGGGCTCCCATCCCCACTTTTGACCTTTCAAAGATAAAAATTGCTGTCCTCTTTGGATGTTAGACATTCAATTTAAAATGGATTGAAAAACAATCCAGTCAGGAGGGCCAATGTATGAAGTGGGCTCAGAAGAGTTTGCAAATAGCAGCTCTAGACTGGGAGAGAGGATGAAGCCTCCCCTGACTCAACATTCAACCTCAGGATTTGTCAACAGGAAAATTCAGTCAATTTTCAGTCCACCCAGCACACAAGACCAAGGGGGAAATCTAAAGTAGCAAGATTAACACAGGGATTCTCATGATTAAAAATACAACTTTAGAATCTGCAAGTACACTAGAAAATATTATGAATCATAAATGCTATGCATTAGACTTTGCTGCGAGTATATGGAAGATACAAACCATCAGAGCTCACAGCCACAGGTAGGGCTTTGGAAAAACCATCCATTTGCTACATCCCCCCATATCTCAGCACCAGGTGAAGATGCAGCAAGAGGAGGGGTTCAGAGGTGGCTGCAGGAGACAGACAGGCTGTGGGCAGGGTGGGCTCAGGGGGTGGGGAGGCCAGCAGAGGCCAAGGGACGCCAGGGGATGCCAGAGGAGGCCAGAGGTAAGAGAAAAGACATGCCCCAGCCCAACTCACAGACCTCAAACAAGGAAGCTTCTGCCACAGGAACCCCAGACCCATCCGAGTCCAGAGGCCTTGCAAAGCTCAACTCCTGTTTGCTAGTGCATACCCACTTCTATGCCAAAGAGAAAAGAACCCCAAGACTCCATCGGGAATGAAGGTGGGAGACACCAATGAGACTAAAGTGGGCAGTAAGAGCTGTGATCTGGGAAGAGGAGCTACTGTTGGGCTTGGCCACACCGTTTGAGGGTAAGTCCACATCACTGCCCCGCCTCCCTGGCTGTCGCTGCACTGAGATATGCGGATGCCCCCTGTCCCCCCCCCATCCTGATTTAACGCTAGTAAGTGTTCACACAGCCCCTGGATGTCACTGCAGGCTCCCTCATGCTGCCTTATATGACAGCACCCCTCAAGGCCCTTCCCGCAGAAAATGTGGGACCCACTTCTGTTAGACCCCAGAAGGGTTGTGGCCAAAGCTCCCACCCAGGGTGCCTAAGGCAGCCCCTCACCTGTGGGGCCAGGACCCCCTACAGAGTGAAGAAATAGAAAAAAAAAAAAAAAAAAAACTTCATGTAAAAAAACGTATCTTATGGTCCCAGAGAACTTACAGTCATTTGTTTTTCCATTTGGACTCCTGCTGTCTACACTGAGAACTGGATAAGGGGGGGACTCACTTATCCCCCGAGCTACAAAATTGAGCTTCTAATCAAATACAAGTCCACATATCATTTAACTCAAATTTACCAAACCAAAGAATGATGAGATTTGTATCTATAAATCATAATATATTTGTAAGAATTTGATATTTGAAGAAATTGATGGGATTTGCTCCATCCGCAAGAGTATCTGTCAGGCAGAAACGTGCGCACAGCGAGTGCTTTGCGTCTACAGTTCAGCTGCTTGTTTACCTGCTTTTCTCCTGCCGCCTGAATTATTCTTCTGAGCACTCAACACATGTCCTGACATCCAGTTTTTCATTCTCTGTGGCATGGTTTTGTTTCGTTGTTGTTGTCTTCAGGGACAGGCCCAGACTCAGAGTTAGAAAATTCAGTGTGAAGCCGCAACCCTGGCAGCCCAGGTGAGTGCGGAGATGGAACGAAAGCTGAGCGCAGTCGCTGCACAGATGGGACGGCACGGTCATGGCACTCTAGGATGAGGGCATTTGGGTCAGAAGGGGTCGGCGATGGAAGGGGGTTCATTTGGTGCTGCTAGTCCGGACAGCAGAACGTCTCCTCCCGACTGCAAGCTAGAAGAAGCAAATTCATAGAGACAGTAGATTAGCAGTTACCAGGAGCTGGGGGAGGAGGCGTTAAAAAATGGGACAGAGTTTCTGTTTGAAACGATGAGAAAACGTTCACAATGGATGGGTGGTGATGGTTGTACGACACTGTGACTGTAATTAATACCACTGAATTATATGCTAAAAATGGCAAAAAAAAAAAAAGGTATATTTTGCGTGAGTATATACACACATATAACCACATTTTAAATAGGGTTATTAAAAAGTTTATCATTAGACAAGTGATTTGATGTCTCTCTTGATTCTTTAGTGTTTTCATCTGTGAGATGGAAACGATAAGAATATATATTTCTCTGGTGTGTGTTCATGAAAGCAAAAGGCTATAAAATAAGTGTTAGTTTATAAAAGCATTGTGATTTTCCTAGCTCTCCTGATACAGCTCAGTTCAAGGCCAGTAAACACTGACTATGCTGTTCCGGATCTTTAAGTCTCTGGATTAATTTAATAATTACTTGCCAGAAATAATAAGGAAAAAGTCTTCATTTGGGGAGGTTTCGGCTCAAAACTACAGTTACCTTGTGCTAAATCCCCAGTGCCAAGGGAAAAGTAATGAGTTAGGTGAAATTATTCTCTGCTTCCTATCTCTTCATAAATCACCTTTCCCATTACTTCTACTGTCTCAGAAATCAGCCCCTTCTCCGAGGAGCTTTCCAGTCCTTTATAATTCATACAGAAGTGTCAGTGACAAATACCAGCATATTTGATCTGTAAATGATTTAAGGGGGGATATGTGGAAAGAGATTATTTAAATAGTTTAATGGGAGCTATATAGGAAAAATCATTTAAATCACTGCTACTAGCAGTTTCAAAATGTTTCTCATATAAGATGAAAGTTGTTTTTTTTTAACATTAATCCTCAATATGTCAAATTAGTATTCACATGAAAGGGAATTTGGATATTTAAACTTCTCCCCTCCAAATCTCCAAAATTAGTAATACATTGAAGGAAATGGAGAAACTGAGGTACTTTACTATTCAAACTCTTAATCAGCTAAGTATGCATGTGCCCAAATGACTGGGAAATATTGTGTATTCTAGGGCTGGTGAACAACCAGAAATGGATCTGAACCATAGACAATTCTTGATCATGTTTAGTAACCACAGAGAAAACTGATATGTGCCCTTGAAATCAGAGAGATAACAAAGTGGCCGCTGCTCGTCATCCTTTCCTGCCTACACTCCCTATTTTTATTTGTGCTGCTAATGCAACAGAATTAATCAGCTTAGGTTGTGCATAACAAGCTACATGCTTTTATTGTTCTCTAGTTATCTTACCTGTGCTAATGAGTAAAGCCATTTTGAATTGAAGAATTCTCAGGGGACATGGATGACTTATTTGCTTTTTTAATGTAACATGGAACAGAGAAGGGAGAAGCAGTTGTCAACCAGTTGCTTCATGGATTGATTTTGCTTGCTGAGCAGAGTAACTCTGTAATTTATCATCCGAGCCAGGACAATTTATGAGAGTGAAGGAAAATACTAAAATAGTTTCTTAGAAATATTTTTTGTTGATTAATAAATATTTATATAGGACTGATAAAATAGTCTATTCAAAACCTGCTTTAAAAAATAAAATTGGACTTCCGGGCCAAGATGGCAGCTTAGCAATGTGCACATTTTAGTTCGTCCTCCAGAACAACAACTAAATAACCAGAAACAGTACAGAACAGCTCCTGGGGTCACGTCAGTGACGGGACACACAGTGTACCCCAGTCTGGACCAGCTGGACTGGGTGCGAGGCCCCCCAGAACCATAAGTTCCCCAACCCAGGGTGGCAGATGCCCAGCACCCCTCCCCCACAGGCTGCTTCCCAGAGGGGAAAGGAAAGAGACTTTACCAGCAGCAGGGGTGAGCCCAACCAAACACCAATTGTGGCATTAATTAACAAATTCTGACTACTAAAAATAGGCCCCCTGCTCAGGTGAACCTGGTCAAAGCGGAGGTCACTCATTTTTGCCCCTGGTGCCAAGGGGGCAGGGCTGATGGAAAAAGAAAAAAAAAAAAAGAAAACAGAGGTTTTTGTGGCTGTGTTTCTACAAGGGGCTTGACTGCCTTTGGATACAGCAGCAGGGCTTCTCAGGCTGCAACTGCCCCAGGCATAGGCAGAAGTGAGTTCTTTTGGGGACTCGTCTGAAGCCTGTGCCTTCCCCAGGGGAGGAGTAAAGCCCAACTCAGGTGGAATCCCTCCATCAAGGAACTCAGACCCCAGGGCTTGGTAATTTGAAGCCATTAAAACCAGCCTGCAACCTCTCCTCTGTCTCCACCATGACCCCAGCAGGGAGAGTCTGCCAAAGTTAAAGGTACCGCATCATCTTATGCTGGTGGGACCTGCAGGCAGACAAGCACCACATACTGGGCAGGATAAGAAAAACAGAGTCCAGAGGCTTCACAGGAAAATCTTTCAACCTACTGGGTCTCACCCTCGGGGAAAACTGACACAGGTGACTCTTTCCTCCTGATAGGAGGACAGTTTGGTCTGGGAAAATCCAGCTGGGGTCTATAATACCTAAGTAGACCCTCCTAAGTGTAGGGGGGAAAAGGCACCATACAACCAGGACAAGAAACAAGAAAACAAGAACTGAAAAATTCTCCTCTGTTAAACAAAACATAAGCCAGAGGTCCAGATAAAGCTGAAGTGAATGTCAAAGAACAGATAGACAACAAATTCATCCAGCAAGAAACCCTAGGTGAAAGAAGTGAAAGCAATCTCCAGAACAAACTAATTAAGGTAATTAAATGCCTAGACACCAGCAAAAAATAAGAAATCACACTAGGAAAATTGAAGATATGGCCCAGTCAAAGGAACAAACCAATAATTCAAATGAGATACAGGAGCTGAAACAATTAATTCAGAATATACGAACAGACATGGAAAACCTCATCAAAAACCAAATCAATGAATTGAGGGAGGATATAAAGAATGCAAGGAATGAACAAAAAGAAGAAATTGAAAGTCTGAAAAAATAAACCACAAAACTTATGGGAATGAAAGGCATGGTAGAAGAGATGAAAAAATCAATGGAAACCTACAATGGTAGATTTCGAGAGACAGAACATAGGATTAGTGAACTGGATGACAGAACATCTGAAATCTGGCAAGAAAAAGAAAATATACGCAAAAATATGAGCAGGGATTCAGGGAATTGAAAGACAATATGAAGCGCATGAACATATGTGTTGTGGGTGTCCCAGAAGGAGAAGAGAAGGGAAAAGGAGGAGAAAAACTAATGGAGGAAATTATCACTGAAAATTTCCCAACTCGTATGAAAGACTTAAAATTGCAGATCCAAGAAGTGCAGCGTACCCCAAAGAGAATAGATCGAAATAGACGTACTCGAAGACATTTACTAATCAGAATGTCAGAGGTCAAAGAGAGAGAGAGAGAATCTTGAAAGCAGCAAGAGAAAAGCAATCCATCACATACAAGGGAAGCCTAATAAGACTATGCATGGATCTCTCAGCAGAAATCATGGAGGCAAGAAGACAGTGGAATGATATATTTAAATTATTAAAAGAGAAAAACTGCCAACCAAGATTTCTATATCCAGCAAAATTGTCCTTCAAAAATGAGGGATAAATTAAAACATTTTCAGACAAAAAATCACTGAGAGAATTTGTGACCAAGAGACCAGCTCTGCAAGAAATACTAAAGGGAGCAGTAGAGACAGATACGAAAAGACAGAAGAGAGAGGTATGGAGAAGAGTGTAGAAAGGAAGACTATGAGTAAAGGTAAAAAGAAGGAAAATTAGATATGACATACAAAATCTAGAAGGCAGAATAGTTGAAGAAAGTACTACCCGTGCAGTAACAACACTAAATGTTAATGGATTAAACCCCCCAATCAAAAGATATAGACTGGCAAAATGGATTAAAAAACAGGACCCATCTATATGCTGTCTCTACTCAAAGGACATGAGGGCAAGGACACAAATGGACATTTGCACACCAACGTTTATAGCAGCATTATTTACAATTACCAAGAGATGGAAACAGACAAAATGTCCATCAACAGATGGGTGGTTAAACAAACTGTGGCATATGCATACGATGGAATATTATGCAGCTGTAAGACAGAATAAAGTTATGAAGTATATAACAACATGGATGGACCTTAAGGGCATTATGCTGAGTGAGATTAGCCAAAAACAAAAGGACAAATAATGTATGTCTCACTGATATGAACTGACATTAGTGAATAAACTTGGAATATTTCATTCGTAACAGAGACCATCAGGAGATAGAAATAGGGTAAGATATTGGGTAATTGGAGCTGAAGGAATACAGATTGTGCAACAGGACTGGATATAAAAACTCAGAAATGGACAGCACAATAATACCTAACTGTAATGTAATTATGTTAAAACACTGAATGAATCTGAATGTGAGCATGATAGAGGGAGGAGGGCTGGGGGCATAAACGAAATCAAAAAGAAAGATAGATGTTAAAGATTGAGATCATGTAGTCTGGGAATGCCTAGAGTGTATAATGAGAGTGACTAAATGTACAAATTTAAAAATGTTTTTGCATGAGGAAGAACAAAGGAATGTCATTACTGCAGGGTGCTGAAAATAGATGATAATTAATATTTTAAAATTTCAACTTATATGTGAGACTAAAGCAAAAAATGCTTATTTGGAACAAAATTTATATTTTGTCTAGTGCATCTCCTAATATAACTTATGTAGATAGCTGATTGAACATGGAACCTTGGGTAGGACATGAGATTTTGTTGGTTTGTCCAGAGTGATGCCCCAATGAATCCCAGAGTGATTTGATCAGTGAGTGGAAAAGTATTTGCCAAGTCCCCTTCCAGGAATGGTGAGAATGGGGGAAAATTCAACCTCCCCAAGTTCAATTCTTGATATCCCCACAAAGGATAGGTCAAGCCTACTTAAAATTAGGCCTAAGAGTCACCCCCAAGAAAACCTCTTTTTTTGCTTAGATGTGGCCTCTCTCTCCAGTCAACACAACAAGCAAACTCACCACCCTCCCCCTGTCTACATGGGACATGACTCCCAGGGGTGTGGACATTCCTGGCAACGTGGGACAGAAATCCCAGAATGAGCTGAGACTCAGCATCAAGGGATTGGAAAAAAACTCTAAAATGAGCTGAGACCCAGCATCAAGGGATTGAGAAAACCTTCTCAACCAAAAGGAGGCAGAGTGAAATGAGACAAAGTGTCAATGGCTGAGAGATTCCAAACAGAGTCGAGAGGTTATCCTGGAGGTTATTCTTACGCATTAAGTAGATATACCTTGTTCTTCTATTCAAGATATCGCCATGTTTCTTGATGACGATTGTGTAATGATATAGCTTTCACAATGTGACTATGTGATTGTGAAAACCTGGTGTCTGATGCTCCTTTTATCTACCTTATCAATAGACGAGTAGAACATATGGAATAAAAATAAATAATAGGCGGAACAAATGTTAAAATTAATTTAGTTTGAAATGCTATTGATCAATGAAAGGGAGGGGTAAGGGGTATGGTATGTAAAATTTCTTTTTTCTGTTTTCGATTTATTTTTTTGTTGTCGTTTTATTTCTTTTTCTGAACTGATGCAAATGTTCTAAGAAATGATCATAATGAATATGCAACTATGTCATGATACTGTGAATTACTGATTATATATGTAGAATGGAATGAGCATATATTAGGAATGTTTGTGTTTCTTTCTCGTAATATATTTTTTAATTAATAAAAAATTTTAAAAAAATAAAATAAAAGTATTTATTAAAAACAAATAACATATCCATGCAAAAATCTTTAAATCTTCTCTCTACTGCTAATCTGAATGTATTTATTAGCATATGCACATACTTTAATCAGTTTTTTCAAGATATCTGTGCCGAATACTGTTCAATGGCAATATTTCCTGAAGATTGCATTTTACATGGTCTTTTATTTGTATTTGTTTATAAGATTTCCTACAATCTTCTTCCAAGCTGCACTCTATGGTTAAGAAATGTGAAATGGTTTCTATTTCAAATGTACAAACACAGAGTAAATTCTACTGGATAGAAAAATATTCTCTTCCCTCTTATATTCTTATAGAAGCATATAAATGTGGAAGCCTCAACATTTTCATAGATACTGGCTGTGACTATGATAGATATGAATTATGCACACCAGTTTGGGTGTTCCTAATCTGAATCCAAATTTCTGTGTGAGAATCCATTATAAATAGGATCTCTTGAAGATGTCATTTTTAGTTAAGGTGTGGCCCAGCCAAACAAGGGTGTCTTAATCCAGATTAGGGGGGAGCTTTATAATGAGAAGAAATTCCCAGTCAGAAAAAGGCAGCAGAGGGGGCCCTCACGTGGAAGTGAGTGGAAGCAGAAGAGATGATGCCGCAGGTGTGTGAGGCCAGGTACCAGCCCAGGAACCCATGCATGGCCGGTGGCCAATGAAAGACAGTTGCAGACTTTGGGGAGAAAGCATCGCCTCATCGGCACCTCAATTTTGGACTTTCCCTAGCCTCAAAACCACGAGCCAATAAATTTCCATTGTTGAAGTCAACCCACGGTATGGGATTTGTGACAGCAGCTCAGCAAAGCTAAGACACGAACTTTCTGCCTTCTTCAACAAGTGTCTAAAATAAAACTTGTCAAATACATTGGTTCTATTTCCTGACTGGAGTATTTTGCCAAATTTAGATGCTGCATAATCTTAAGCCTTCTCAGCTTCATTTCATTCTGAAAAGGAATCTAACGATACAATTACAGATAGAAGCTCCATCAAAAGTCTTGCCACAAATAAAGAAATTCCAAAGTACAATTTGAAACTACCAACCATTTGAGTTCTTGAGCACTCATCTTTTAACTTGCTACCTTCCTCCCTTGCTTTTGCAGTACAAATTCTTATATCTTCCTCTTTGCTAGATTTCTTTTCCATAACAAATTTTCCTCAAAACTCAAGGGTTTTTTTGGGTGCTCTGTTCATTGAGTACTTTTGGTTGAAGATTTCCAACTAATTATAGGTGCAAAACCATTTAGCATTATAATGTCTTCCTGATGAACTGAACTTTTATCATTATGAAGCATCTTTTCTGTATTTCTGATAAGATACTTATCTTAAAGTCTGTTTTATCTGATATTAAGTTAATCACAACTTAACTAGGCTTATTCTTACTATGGTATATATTTTTCCATCATTTTACTTTCAAATTCTCCACCTTTATAATTAAGATAAATTTCTTTCAGAAACATATACTTGGATATTACTTTTATACCCAAGATGGTAATTTCTCCCTATTAATCGGAGTATTTAGACTATTTATATTTAAAGTAGTTATTCTTATGTTTGGATTTAAGTCTACTGCATTGCACTTTACTCTCTTTTGTCCCATCTTTTTCTGTTGTTGCCTCTCTTTGCCCTTTCCTGCTTTATTTTAGATTGTTTCTAGTAGTCCACTTTAAATTATTTATTGACCTTATTTATAATGTTATTTGTAATTTTTTGTAATGTTTCTGCTTGGGACTAGGATACGGATGCTTAAATTATCATAGTCTACTTTGACTTACTATGCCACTTTATGTAAAATGTAAGGATCTTAAAATAGCATATTTCCATTGCCCCTCATCCTTTGCTAGTGCTGTCATGTTTTAAGAGGTATGCTGGAACTTGCTCATACCAGCTGCCAAGAGCTGATGGTTCAGTCTTCAGGAATTGTGTCTGATTGATTAACACTGGGAACTTGGAATGAGCATGTCAGGGATATTTAAACCATGTCATTTGGCAAATGTTTTGAATCAACACATAAACTGCCCCCCCACATACACACACACTCTCTCTCTCCAACAAGAGTCAGGCAGTGAGCATTTTACACTCCAGATATATTTTACTTTTACATTTGTTTCAAATCTCACAACACAATGCTATTATTTGTCCATACATGGATTTCATTTTTGTTTTTTTAAGAAATTAAGAGATACAAAAAAGAGTTATTACCTATTCATACATTATATTTATATTTTCCTTTAAGTCCATGAACACATTTGTAAGAGCAGTTCTAAAGTCTTTATATGCTAATTGCAATAAAACAGATATCTTGAGGTCTGTTTTATTGACTGTTTTTTTTTCTTTGTCATGAGTTATATTTTCCTGCCGCTTTGACTGCTGGACCACATAGATTATATGCTGTAGGAGTCTGAATTATGTTGTCTTCCGTTAAGTGATATTGACTTTTATTCTGGCAGGCAGTTAAATTGCTAGCTAAACTTTTTAGCCTTTGTCAAGTTTGGCACTACTCTTTGTTGGGGCAGGTCTATTCAGTTGTTTCCTTAGTCTGCATGCAGGGCTCTTAACTCAAGAGCATGATCTTTACTCCTAAGGCATGAACCAAATAATTTGCAGCAGTCATTTGATCTAAATGAAAATTCATGCTTCTCAGAGTGATAAACACATCTTCTATAGAGCACGTGATCACGTGCCATACTCGAGCACAGCCCTCTCAAAGCAGCTACGAGGTCTGATGTAGATAATGGTGCTTCCTCAACAGACGTGTGTCTTCTGGTTTCCACGTGTCACCAATGTCGCTACACCCGCGTTGTTGATCCTATCTGTAGGTTGCACACTCATCATCAGCTTCACTGAGAAAATGAAAAGCCAGCACTTGTTCTCATTAAACACTCCCTTCTGCTTTTAATTCATTGCTGTGGATGTGTCTACTGCAAATTCATTTTAAATTACTAAACAATAAAATACATAAATAGTTGCAGATCTATACCCTAGAATAAGTGATGGTTCCTGCAGTAGGGCCATCCAGACTGTCCCCTGAATATGTGTCAGAACTGCCCACCCTCAGTGTAGCTCTGTCTTAGATTGCCAGACCTGTGACCATGTTCGTCGGCTTAAAAGGAATCTAACATCTCCCAGTTTGGAAGCTGGAAGATCAAACTTAAGGTGTTGGCAGGCCGCGCTTTCCCCGGCTCAGGGGCGCTCTGCAGTTGTCAGTCACCCATGGCATGGCAGGTCATTTGCGCTCTCTATCTCTCTTTGTTTCTCTCACTCTCTCCCTGGCTCTCTCTTTCACTCTCTCCCTCTCTCTCCTCTTTTGCAATCTTCTCTACTTCTGGCTTGTGGCATCTTCTGGCTTCTCTACGTTCAAATTTCCTCTCTTTATAAGGCCTCCGGTCACACAGCTCAAGGCTCACCCTGATTCACTTTGATTTCAGCTAAATAGGTTCTTCATGGGTCCCATCCACAAACCAGCCCACGCCTTAACCAATAGCACATACAGGGGTCTCGTTTTACCTGGGCTCACTCCCGCGGGAACCCTTATCAAGACTCAAACATGTCTCTGTGGGGGGACATGATTCAATCCCCAACAATACCCCTCGGTTTCCCATTCCCCCCCCCCTCCACACACGGCAGCCTGGGGTTACCTGCACCTTGAAGGCGTGCCGAGCGCTACCCCAGAACCGGCAGGTAGAGGCCCCGCGGGGAAGCAGCTACACCTCTGTTATGCCACCTGAAACTGGCAGATGATGCCGCCCCTCACTGTCTGTGTCTGAGCTCTTGGTTTCCCCATGGGTGTCCTGCAGACTTTCCTTGAAAGGGAGAACTCAGTCACTAGGAATCCAGGAAGGTTCAGAAAGAGAGCAGTGGGTTATTGTTGGGTATCTTTGAGATTTAGCGGGACTGCAAGGTTATTAAAGTGAGAACTCTCACCCCTGCACGTCACTTAATTGGGGATGAGACCATGGCAGAAGCCGCAAGAATGAAGTGAGGGTTTACGCAACCCTCCAGCATACATATAATGTAACTGTGCATGACAAGATATAGAGTAGTAATTATTAAAAACAATGTGAATGTGATTTTTAACAACAAAAGCTTTGTTTTAAAGAGTTGGGTCAAATGCTAACTCAGATGAGAGCACCTGGGGTTGTGCCAGGTAAATGAGGCTGCTAGGTAAGCTTGTTAACCAGTGGTTACAGCTGAAGGTCATATGAGGAAGAGGTGACAAGCCCAAGGCAGTGGGGTAAAGTGGGACTGTTGCTGAGCTAAAAGATGCTTTTCTGTGTTGGAATGACCCTCGATAGCGCATCTTTGAGGTTGATTATTTTCATCCTCGTTCCAGCAATGACGCATGCCTCCTTCACTGCCAAAAGGGATGAACTGGATAATAGTTAAGATTCCTCCAGCTCGACATGCTGTTGCCTCTTTCCTGCCTTTTTAGCCTAACACACAAAAAAATCAGAAATATTCCTCTGCTTTACCACCATTTCAGAACTAATTTCATGTTTTTCATAATTGTTCCATTTTTATGTTAAGAGCTCACGTGGCATACTGAAATATTGTGTATTCATGTGCCATGTAAAAAATCTTCCTAAGTGTCTTAGGTTTGATTTTCAACCATGGATTTTAAACATCATTATTCTCTTCACCTAATACTTGCCATTCCCAAAGCCATTTCCAACAAAAGCACCTCGTTTATTTCTTAAAAAGCATGGTCTCCCCCCTCTTTCCCCCACGCACTTGCTCCTGCTGCCTCAGTTGACCGCGTTTACCAGTTAAGCTGTGCAGCTTCCACCACGGCTGCCCTGGTGGCAGGCAGCAGGCCCACGCTGGGAGGCTCAGCGGGCAGGGACGCTCCCAGAGGGGCAGGCGGGTCCCGAGCAGGGGGGCTTCTGGGACCCCCACCCCACATCCAGCACTGGCCGCTGAGACCAACCCTGTGGGCAGTCCTCACCCCTGACCCCTGCCTGGCCCCATCCCAGGGGCAGTGCTCACCCCCTTGGAGCTGGAGACGGGTGAGGATGCGCATGGCCGGGGGGTCCGTTCCCATCCTGTGGGTCCGGCATGAGCTGGAGCAGTGCCTGCCCCGGCACCCGCCAAGTCTCCCAAGCTCACCATCAAAGGAGAGTCAGCGGGTCGCCCTTGGCCATGTCAAACCCATCCTGGGAATGGGCACAGCCTCCACCTTCCAGGTCAGAAAGCCTGAGGGCCTGAGCCCAGCTGTGGCTGCCCCAGGGCTGGGAATCAGACAAGGTGTCCGGGCTTGGGGGCTTCAGTTGGCCAGAGTTCTCCAGGGAAACACGGCTGGGTTTACACAGAGAGACAGACAGACAGAGATGATAGATAGATAGATACAGACGAAGAGATAGAGAGATGGACAGATAGAGGGATAGATAGCTAGATAGATGATATATATATATGTACACAGAGACAGAGAGAGAGAGATTTATTTGAAGGAACTGGCTCAGGGATAATGGAGACTGGCAAGTCTCAACTCCACAGGGGAGGCCAGCAGACTGGAAACTCATGCCGGCATCTATTACTCTGCAGCGTTAAAGCAGCTTTCTTTTCCCTCTGGAAACCAGTCTTGCTCTCAGGGCCGTAGGCTGATTGGATGAGGACCACCCCGGGTGGGGCATCTCCTTTCTTAAAGTTTCCTGACTCACTTCGGATCCCATGCACACAATCCCTCTAGGCCTGACTCCGTGGCTGGACGCCACGACCCAACCCAGATGACACGTGAAACCAACCGTGGGCAGAGGGGTCTCCCTAACCGGAAGCAGAGCCCCTAGGAAACTTAGAGAGGTTCGACGGCTTTTTTACTTAAGCAATTGAAAATATCAGAAAAAAATAATGTTCCTGTGTGAAGTGGGCATATGGTTTCCTGAAACATTTCTTTAAGTTATATACAAGCCGTGGGCTGAGATGGAAAATGGATATTGTTTTACTCTGAACCCAAGTCTAAAGAAGCCTGAAGGCCATTGCCTTGGCACTCAGAGTATTTACTCGGGAGAAGGTGAATGTACTTGAAGGCCTGGTGGAGAGAAGAAAGAGGAGTCAGGCTGTAGAAGGTGGGAGAAATAAGTGCAGAAAACATAAGTTGCAAAGAACAAATTTTGGCTTCGTCAACAAAAGAAAGATTTCTTCCGAGTAAAGAAACCTCCGGCTTCAGGAGGAAGGGATCTTCTGTTTAAGAAGTAGCATCAGCATGGTCAGGGGGTGGCCAGACCTGCATTTGGGGAGGGACAGCTGGATTTCTGGCCTCTTTCTTTGGATGCTTTTAAGTCTCAGCAATTCCTTTCCTACAATGATTACAAGCCTCCAAGTAGCTGCTTTCATCTGTTGAGCCTAATATTTTTAAGCTATTATGCATGTCATAAAAACTAATTTTTACAACTTGGACTTTCTCTGCACTTTCAAATAATATCCTTATTTTAAAATAGCATTTTCAGGATTTGGGACGAGGAAGTTCAAAATGCTAAGAAGTAATTACTTTAGGTAAAGAGTAGTCCAGGTTATGTTCCATTTTATTTTCCTTTCACTAATACCCCCCAAAAATTAGCCGAGTATTTAAAAATGGGTAAGAACAAGTAAAATAATACCAGTTGCTGTGAGAACACTTTGCAATCAGTAGTTATAAAAATAATGTTCTTTTCTACTGAAGGCTACAGCATATGTTAAAATGAGAAGCTCTATAAACATGTTCAGTATTAGAATGCCTGCACTGCTCAATTAGAAAGGCATAAAACTCAGGGCAGGATGTTACATGGGACAAATATGCCGTCAAGTAAAATAAAATGGGTATTTGTGTGGGTTTTGGTTCCTCGTCTCCAAATGCAACATGTTGACCTTGTAAGTTCTCAGATTCAGACCCAGACCTGGTATCTGCTTATAAAGATTAAAGCATTTCAGATGGAGAAAACCTGAGATACACAGGATAAAACTCCAGGCTGGGTTTCTAAAAGATCATTTTGATAAAGAAAATTTACAGGCTGCATTGATTGAACTTCACCATGTATTTCCACAGTGGAGGAGGATGGCAGCAGGTGGCGTGGCTTGCCAGAAGAGAATACAGATTTGGAACCCAAATCTTTATATTCTCTCTCCTCTATTCTATTCTTTCTTTTCCATTTTATTCTTCTGAAGGTAGTGGTCTCCAACTGACAAGAGGAACAAATAGTTTGTCTCTGTCTGCCAGGGCTGCTATGACAAATACCCAGACTGGTTTGCACAAACCTGTGCTTCTCTCAGGTTTGGAGGTTAGAATTCCAGCTTCTAACTTCCACCTCTCAGAGTCCACAATGTCCTGCCAGCAGCGGGCCAGCAAGCCATCACTCGACCTCTGCCTGTCCTGTGGCCATCTGTCTTCTCCTGTCTCCTCCTATCCTGTCGCCTGCTGCTCCTTCTGCTCCAGTGTCCACATCTCCTTTCCTTATAAGGACTCTGGTCGTATAGGACCAAAGCTGGCCCTGACCCCTGAGCTCACACCTTCAGGACTGGATGCTAAGACTTGAGTATCTCTTAAGAAAGGGGTGATTCAATCCCCAACACAATCCTTCATGCAAAAAGAACTCTCAGCTACATTGACCTTCAGTTTCCCTCCAGGTGGAAATGAAGCAGATGGAAACCAGAAGCAAATTACTGAGGCAATCTGGCCATTGGCCCCAACACAACAAGCCACAGAAGAAAGTCATATGGTCACAAGCTTTGAACGTAAAAGCCAAACTCATCTTACACAAATCAATTAAAGAGTGCAGGGGCACAAAGGGAGCAATGCTGAGCGACTCCCTTTCCTTGACCACACAAAGCAGGCATTACCCTACATGCTTAACACAGGGGCTCAGCGTCCCCACTGCATTCCTTCACGAACACAGACAATCTGACATATTCCTGACTTAAAGGCCAGATTCCACATCCAGGCCAGTTTTCCTCCAGCGATAAAATCCCCATTCAGGTTTAAGAGAAATCAAATGGTGTAATGAGCCATGCACGTAGAGTCTAGAAGATTTCCAATTTCTTTCCACTTTATCTGTAATGCAGTGGCCTGTGCTTCTTCACGTGGAAGAAAGTGACAGAGTCACCTGGTGTTCCAGAGTGACTAGAATTTAGGAGCCCTAGTAATCAGCTGCAGGGTATACGTGCAGGCATTTGCCCCTAGGAATATGGGGTCAATGATACCCCTTTGATTTGATCGTTTTCCCAGCCTACTGACCAGGGGTCCCTCCTGTCACATCAGCTCATCACACCGGTGACTTCACAAAATGTCCATCCTTGACCCAGCCTTGCCATTGGTAGGACAAACATCGTGTTCCTTTAGTGGGATTTTCTTTCCACGTTTGCCACATTTCTTCACCCATTAAAATCTCCATTATTATATAAAAGCATCTTCTTTGCCTCTGATGTTGGTCTCTGTATAATCATCCTTCCTTTGATAGCCCTTTTCATTCACGACTTCTTTTTCATACTCCCCCCACTTTCTGCTATCTTTTCATAAAAATTCCTTTTTATTTCCTTTAATCTTGCAGGCGGCTTTTCAGTCCCTGGATTCTGCCTCCCCCGTTGGCTTCCAAATTAATGAACCTCTCAGGCCAATCTCTCGCTAATCTCTCAGGCCTTGACAGGACTTTCAGAGGGTCAGACCAGAGCAACAGAAGCCACTCCGCTGTCCTTTATTTTCTGCTGGCCAGAAGGAGGGCTGCTGTGTTTAATTATACAGCCTCTTAGGATGCACCGGGTATCTGATGAGCTCATGAATTGTAACTCTTCTTTCTGGTGCACCCAACTGACTCAGTTTCTAAATTCATCTCCAAAAGAACCTCTCCTTGGAACAATGGCATTCTTCAGTCGCCATCCGGAAAAACATTTCTAGGGAGCAGCTCACAGGCTCTCGCTTTTCTCTGCTTCTCTTCATCTTCATCAGGCTTCCTGATTTTATACCCTCAACCTGCTCTTCCCCACCTGGGACCACACCTGGCCGGCCGCAGCTGACACGTTGCCTGACAGTCCCTCCCACGCCGCGCCGGGTGCGCGCTGGGCAGCCGGAAGAGCAGGCGGTGACAGCCACGTGCGCCCCACGGTGCTTGGACCTGCTGCTGCCGAGGAGTGACCCGGGCTGGACCCCCGGGGTCTCAGCAGCCGTGCAGGGCGCACAGGTCCCGGCCAGTCCTCCCAGGCCGCAGCCCAGTCTCCGTCCCGTCACCTCTCAGACCAGGGCAACGACCGGCCCGCGCAGCCCGTCCACTGCCTCCTGGGGCTGCCGTGAGGGTGAAAAGGCATGACTTATACACACAGAAACCCCACAGCAGGCGCTAGCTGCCGTCATCACTGTCATTAGGACGTCAGCAAACCCTTCGTTATTTTCTCATTCACCGATTTAAGGACATTAGTGGTTTATGGCAAATTTGGGGTCAGGGTAACTTCCATTAGCATTCATAGATGGGTGTCTATAGAACCTTTATATTTGAGACACTGCCTGTGAAATGCACCCCCTGGAAGAAGGGAAAACAACTGAAGACGAACAGGTGAAAAAGAAAATTCTTGTGGCACAGACTGCCAGTTTCCCCAGAACGGAGGTTTTGTTTCCTTCCCTCCTTTTCCGCCTACCCAGTGGGTGGTTAACGTGGGCAAGTCCTGGCTGCAGCCTTTGGAAAGTTCTGACCCATGGCACCCACAAGGAGCTGCAGGAGCTGGAAGGGAGCTGGAAAGTGGGGGGCCCGGTGTGTGCCCAAGCACAGAGACACACCACCAAGGCTCATTAGCCAGAGCCGACAGTAGCTCAGAAGAAATAACACTGAAAAGTGAGCAACTGGCATCTGTCAGGGACTGAATCGCATCCCCCAGGAAAGGCATGTTCAAGTCGTAATCTGTGTTCTCGTGGGGTGAGCCCACCTGGAAAGGGCCTTTGAAGATGCAGTGATGGGCTTACCTATGAGATCACCTCAGAAGATCCCACTTGGATGAGACTCCTTGATCCAGGGTGTCTTCACCCGCTTGGCAGAAGTCCTCATTTCCAAAGGAAATTGGACACAGAGTCCAAAGCCAGAGTCAGAAGAATGAGAGAGGAGACATAACCATGTGGCAGAGGCAGAGACACAAGCCAAAGAACCCCAGAGGTTGTGGGAAGCCAGCTCCATGGCCTGTTGAGACCTTGATTTTGTACTTTCAGCCTCCAAAACCATTAGACAATACATGCTAGTTATTAAACCGACCAGTGTGTGGTGTTTGCCACAGTAGCCTGGCAGACTCAGCCAGCATGCCAGGGTAATAGTTTTCAGAATATGACAGCAGTTGTCCTTGCCAGCAATCCCAACAGGGTTCACAGCAGTTGGCTTCTTATTCTGCATTTAATTCACAAATAAAGGGAATTTTAAAAAGACACCAACTCATAAGAGAGCTGGGGGAGGAGCTGAAGGGAGGTGAAGTGAAGTGTGCGTCCATTTCCCCGGGAGCCCTGGCAATTGCAGGAATCCACAGGTATTTGAGATCCTGTGATATTCTGATTTAACGTTCCCTTGAAACAGTTTTATCATCCAGGTCCCTGCCAGCCTTTCCTAGGCGATGACTTCACTCTACAAAGGAACTTTCCTCCCCTAGATTCTTGTCTCACTCAGTGTCAACCACCGAGGAGAGACTGACAGCCCAACATAACCTCAGCCTCTGTCGGCAGCAGGGGACCTGCAGGGAAACTGAGAGAATGCATGTTTCTCTTCTCATTAAGTGCCTCTCCTTTGTCACTTAATACCCATGACTGCAAAATCCTGCGGCTTGAAAAAGAAAACCTCTCAAGAATCTTCATTTGAAAAGAAGCCTACAAATTATTACCAAGTACCAACCTGAAGCAATATTCAGTTATTATATACAAAGAGGAAATCACTATTGGGTAAAAATTTCATTATCCCACCGGATATTAAAATCTTGATATCAAAGTTGCCGGCATTGTGATAACAAATACAGCCTTGACATGGTTGCTGTGTGGAGCACATCTGAAAAGATCAGTCAAAACTCAGTAATATTTCTACTGCCCTGGCTGCTAATGTTGATTAGCAATCAACTACATTAATCAACCACATAGAATGAAAAAAATCTCAGAAACAAAAGGCAGAAAATGAAGAGAAACTCAGAAGTACCTTTTGCAGGGTAGTTTCTACCAAAGGACAAATCACTTTGCTTTTCTTCAACTTGGGGTTTCTCTGCAACAATAATAATCAAAAGGAGGATTTTTAGTTTGCTAAATACTGATGGAATGCAATATAAAAGAAATGAAACGGCTTTTAAAAAGGGACTTTATTCAAGTTTACAGTGCTAAGGTCATAAAAATGTCCAAACTAAGGCATCGAGGGAAAGAAACCTTCACTCAAGAAAGGCTGATGTCTGTCACATGGGAAAACATGTGACTGGCAACTTCTGGTCCTTGTTCCTGGTTCCATTGCTCCCAGCTTCTGATTCCAGTGGTTTCTTCTCTAAGAGTCTGTGGGCCTTCACTTGGCTCCTCCAGGGCAAAATTCTGGGTTCTGGCTTGCTTAGCATCTCATGGGACGGCACATGGCGACGTCTGCTGGGTTTTGCATCTTCGAACGTCTGTGTCTAAGCGTGTGCTCTCTTTGTCGTACTCCAAGGATCTCCAAATGTCTGTGTCTCTGTCAGATCTCAAACAACTGTGTTTTCTCCAAAATGTCTCCCCTTTTAAAGGACTCCAGTAAACTAATCAAGACCCACCTTGAATCTCCATCTAATCAAAAGGCCACATGCACAGTTGGGTGTGCCACATGTCCATGGAAGTAATCTAATCAAAAGGTCACACCCACAATTGAATGGGTCAATCTCAATGGAAACAATCTAGACAAAGGTTTACACTTTACAATATTGAATCAGGATTAAAGGACAATGGCTTTTCTCGGCTACATTTTCAAACCAACACAGACAGCAATTTCAATAAGAAAAGACAGAAAATACAGTAGAAACTTTATAATTCTGAACTTGATTTCCATGTTCTGAATTTAAAAACAAAACCAAGCCAAAAGGATGTCCGGCACTTTCAGTAATAAGCCCCTATGACAAATTCAAAACCAATTGGCGGAACTTCCTTGGAAGATTCTGGTATGCATGTTCCATGCTACAACAGGTGAAGGCAGGTATTACTGAAACTTATAGGAAGAGATCCACAATCATATGTAACTTTCTAAAACTCCCCAAGAGTAGGAAAATGAGTCTGTGTAAGCAACTCTCAAGAAAACTGGAAAGAAAGACCTGGAAACCCTATATTCTATTTATGCAAAAGGGAGGGTGTGTCTAGGAATGTGTTTCCAGAATAGCTTCCACCTAGCTCTGCTTCAGACACACTGGCTGCTGGGTAGTACTTAAGCTGATCCCAGGACATGGATGTGTGGGAAACTTGGGCGATTAACCCAGCCAGGCCACCCAATAGCAATGAGTGTATATGAGTGTGAGAATTTCTCTTGGGCCTCCTACCCTTACTCCGAAAGCGTGGGTGGTTTTATCTAGTTCCTTAGGAAAGCATCCTGCTTGGACCCAGGATGCCCTGGGACTTTGCCTCCCAGTCAACAAGTTAGCTCTGTGAATAACCGGGAGCCGCAGGAGACCCGGACACTGGTATACATGTTATACTCAGATTTTTTTAAATACTAAAAGAGTATTTTAGCAGCAAAACTAACACCAAACTGAGAATTTCTCATTATAAAAATCACTATAGAAATTATTCAAATAAATTCAAAAATAATTCAATATGGCTTATCAAAATAAACTCTTTCATCCTCAAGTTTTTAATGTCGCATGTAACTGTATCTTCTAGAATAGGAACATTTAAGAACAAACATTAAAGGATAAAAGCATCATAGGTAAAGTATCCTAGCAGTAGTTTAGGCATGACAAACATCTAGGAATGTTTCTGAAGTCTGTGAAACATTTCTATGGATAGCACAGAAAGTTGAGAGATGTGGAATATTGGAGATGAGCGAGGGAAAGATGGAAGCAACCTGAGGGTGGGAGGACAGAGGCAGATGGGGCTTTTCCCCCTGTCCTGGGACAGTGGACGCCCTGTGCACTGGAGACAAAGGGCCTCCAACAACTCCTCTGGTCTGGAAACCCTAGGAGAACCTGAAAGGAGCCTCCTTCAGACACAGTACAGAAGACTCCCCTGGACATTAAAGACCTCCAAAAGTAAGGTGACATCACTGAGACATTACAGCAATGATAAATGTCAGGAACTTGGTGACTATACTTAGTGAGGTGGCATAAATGGACATCCCTGTTCTTAGGAGATGGGTGTGGAAGCATTCACTGTTTAAGGAGTATGCTATGCGAGCTCCTCCCAAATGTTTAGGAAATAGATGTGATGATAGATAGATAAATAGATCGATGATAGAGTGATAGAACACATAGCAAAATATTAAAGTAGGTAAATCTGGGTGACTGGGTATGAAGTATATTGGTGTTCTCTGTATTTGGTTTTTTTTAATTATATTTTCAACTGTCCTGTAATTTGAAATTACTTCAAAATAAAACAAATTTTTAAAAGATGGAGTAATAAAGTAAATGAATATCCACCTTAAAAGGATAATATCCTACTCTGGCTGCTTTCCTTTCAGGCTCCATAAGGTAAAGAATAAAACTTCCAGCATCTCAGTCATTCATTCACTCACCATGAGTTATGGGTTTTCTCTTGCCTGTGACTTATTAGAAATTTTGTCACATTTTCTAATCACCAAAATAAAACATGCTGAAAATAAATAAAATAAGAAACAAGAATGGGGACATTACCACTGACCTCACAGAAATAAAAGAAATAATGAGAGGATATTATGAGCAAGAAGAAAAATTTTAAAAATTAAAAAAAAATAAGACATGCTTAATGCAGAAAATTTAGTAATGACAAGAAACTAATTTTTTTTAAAAAGCAACTCTTACTCTTTGAAACTTGTGAACATGTTTTGAAAGAGAAACAGAAGTAGAAAGAACTCAATTTCAGTGCCTTTTCCAGGGCTTTCCTTTCTCATCCTCCTGACTCTTAGATCCCTGACCCCAAATCCTGGATTCAAATGTTTGTTTCTTACCCTGCTTCATTTTTGGCCACTCTCAGACTTTCTTCTTGGATTCCAGTTCAATTCTTATCTCTTCCCCATGTACTGATTCTAGGCTTTTCCTGACTATTCTGAGCTGCTGGATCCTGGGTTATTCCTCATCCTCGAGAGCAAAAAATGTGGACTCAGTATATGAAAGGTGAATGGAAATTCGTCTCTGCTCTTAGGGAATTTAATATTTAGTGGAGAGGGCAGAATTTTCCATGGACTGCTTTGAGGGTAGCCAAATTCTCCCAGCCCCACCTGAACTTCTGGGAACTTCCTCACCCTGGGGATTGCTGGCCTCCAGACCAGAAAGCTGAGTTCATCTACTGTCAGCCATCACATGGGGGTTTCACCAGATTTGGAATCCAAACTATAAAACGGTTGGTTTTCTATGATGACCTCCCTGCCAACCTCCCCCATATACACGGTCATCAAAGAAAGAGCACCTGTGTGCACCTGCAAGTGTGTGTGTGTGTGTAAGTGTGTGTGTGTGTGTTTTCAATGCATGAAGCAGGGTGAACAAAACCTCTCCAATGCTGCAGCTGTGCAATCATCTGGAACAAACAAAAGAAGTTATTTACATTTCAATTTAAATAACACAAACTTTCTCATAGAAAATGACAAATGGTTTATGAGCGTCATCTCTGACAAACACTACGAAATCACTCCCTGTTTGAGACTAAAAATAAACTCTCCACACAGGTCAATAGCCTTTTTCAGCATCAATGAGAGCAAGCTGAGATCATTCCTATGTCACTATTTCTGACCCTTCCAGCAGTAACCGGGTAACAGCTGTGTGCTGATTAGGTGGGTTTCACTTCTTCTCATCCCTTCTAATTGCAAAGCTTCTCACTGCCAGGGACAGATGTGGCTTTGTGGCATGCATGCTCAGCCTCGTTTCCCATTCCTTCCTTGCTCAGATACCTTCATGCTGATCTCAAGTGCTCTTTGTGGTCTTTCAGCACAAGGCTACCTGTCACATCACCTTTCAGATGTCACAGGACCTCTCCTGAAGGGTATGTGTTGCAAGAATTAACTTGCTCAGTCTTTCAACCTTTCCCAAGCCAGTTATTTTGCATCCTAATGGCACTGAACATGCCACATCAGACTGAAGTGAGGTACGCTTACCTGTTCAGGTACGTTCATTCCCCTACCCCCACCCAGAAACACACACACATGAGGGCACCTCCTGCCATTCATCATAGGAGCAATGGATGTCGAGCTGACCCCTTCTCCCCTCCTCCACCATCCCACAGGCTTCCTTGCCTTTCTCCACACTCAGGATCAAGGCAGAGACCTGAGGGAACCAAGGGGGATGACACCTCGCCATTTGGGAGGACCTGACATCTATCCTGAATGGATCTTTGATGTTGGAACTGGCAAGAAGCTAGACCTGAAATCATTGGTTCCAAGTCTAGACTGTAAATTGGAAGCACTTGAAGGCTTTAAAACAATGTTGATGCCACATATCTAGCCTATATAGTACCCCAGTCAAATAAAAATCACTGGCGTGGGATCCAGACATAGTACCATCTAAGAATACTCTGGCAATTGCAAAGTAAACCCAAGGTTAAGGAGAAACAACTTTTATAGATAGATCCTGTTCATGCAATCAATTAATTATTGATTATGGAAATGAAGACATATAGGAACACAAAGGTGGGGTAATTATCCCAGGTTGGGACTCATACAGGTGGATGGGTGAGGGCACTTGCTTGCAAACAGGAAAAGGCTTTACTTCAGGATAGCTAGCTCGCCTAATCCCTGGGATAGCTAGAGAAACAGTTCCAAGGGCAATGCTTGAGAAATGACCTATTGAGAAATCTGCCAACCCTGCAGCTGCCACTTCCAAGAGATGAATGTTGAGAATGTGACTCTACCGCAACCACTGCTGGTGTCAGCAACGTGCACTGGTCATGAGCTCTCTCCACCATCAGCCACTCTGACCTCTGCTACTACCATGACAGAAGCCCTCACAGAGGCCGTTTCCCTACATGGCTCAGCTCAGAACTGAAGGCTTGCTCAGGTGTAGCTGATATGTTACATCAAGAAAAGAGTAACTATTTTTGCTCCAGTGCAGGGACCACTTACTCATTTTGGACCACCCACTACCTTGCACAGTGTCTGGTACACATAATAACTACTCATTGAGTGTTTTCCAAGTAGAAATGAATATTCCTTTCTTAAGCCCTTATCATACCCAGCCATATATGGGTCCCTTCTGGTACACCATAAACTTCTTGATGCTTAAAGAAATTTCTATTTCATCATTCACCCCCACAACAGCTCCTACAATTGTTCAGAATTAAACACAATCTGTAATGAGAACAAACATCAGTTGAAATGGATCCAGAATTGACAGCTATCAAAATTAGCAGGCAAGGACTTCAAAACTGTTAATAAAACTGTATTCTAACTAATTGAGATCTGACTTCTTTTTCAGTTACTTTGTTATTTAAAATGTCCACGCTAACTTTCAGGGCTGCGGCACTCCATTTCTGGGTCACAGGTGTCACAAAGTTACTCAGAGTTCCAAGGAAATACTAGCTGATACACATATAGCTCAGAGTCTCAGAATCCAGAGATTGACTTACAACTTCAGACTAAGGCTTCTATAAGGGCTTACAATCTAGCTTTCAATTTTCTTTTAAGTATTTTCTGAAAGAGTCTTTAGCATATTTGTTGTTTTGTTTCTTGATTATTTTGCACAGCCCATTGTCCCCAAGGTTTATTCAGTTTGTCGTGTGCCCCTCGATATCCCTCCTTTTCATAGCTGCCCCATAGTCCATCATATAAATGCATCACAGTTCGCCATTCTGCTTCTCAGTTATTGTACCCTTTGGTGTCCTCCATCTATCGGGCATTGTGAATAATATTCAAAATAAACCAGGTCTTACAGTATCCTCACTTTATTGTACAGTCCGCAACACCTTCAATTTTAAATAATTTTCATTGGTCCATAATGACAAAGAATTAATAAACACTGTCATCAACTAACAAATAAAAAACACCCTTTATCACTTGTCCCTCCCCCTCAATTAGTTGCCCGTGGAAGTGTTGTGGTACTGTTGATGTCTTCCTGTGAACTATGGGCCATAAGCATGCATTTTAGTTTTCCCCCTATACCCCTCTACTGTTGATTCTTTGTCCTCTATCAAACCTTTGAATTAGTTCATGTGAGAACTTTATTTATAATTGTAAATTTTATCAGTGGACTACATGGCACTATACATTCCCTTTCAGTCATATCTATCTTCAATATGGCAATGTTACTTTATAACCCCACTAAGTAGTTACCATCACTTCTATCCATTCCCTTGCATTTAAGTTCAACCTCTTAGGGTAGCCTTTCCCCCATCTCTAGCTTTCTTGTACCTTTGGTCTGCTATATTCTATAGTGTAACCACTGAGACTGACTTTACCATAATAATAATAGTGAAATAGTGAAATCATACAATGATTTTGTGGCTGACTTCTTTCACTCAGCATTATGTCCTCAAGTTTCATCCATGTTGTCATGTGCTTCAGGACCTCATTTCATCTTACTGATGCATAATATTCCATTGTATGTATACACCACATTTTGTTTATCCACTAGTCTGTTGATGGACATTTGGATTGTTCCCATCTTTTGCAATTGTGAATACTGCCATGGCAAGGTCAGGTTCATGTGTCAACTTGGCCAGGTGGTGGTGTCCAGTCATCTGGTTGGGCAAGCGCTGGCCTGTCTGTTGCTATGAGGACATTTCATGGACTTAAATCATGACCACATTGGTTGTATCCACAGCTGACTGCATTTGTAATCAGCTAAGGGGAATGTCTTCTGCAATGAGTGATGCTTAATCTAGTCACTAGAAGACTTTTCAGGAGGATTCAGAACAGACAATCACATTTTCTGCTTCAGCCAGCCAGCCTCTCTGGAGAGTTCATTGAGGACATTCATCAGAGCTGCCAACTTGCAGCCTGTCCTACACACCTTGGACTCTACAACCCCACAGTTATGTGAGATGCTTTTATAAATTTTATATTTACAGATATCTCTTGCTGATTCTGATTCTCTAGAGAATATTAGCTAATTCAGCTTGGTACTGGGAGTGGTTCTTAAGAAACAGAATCTTAAAAATGGGTTTCTATGATTGGTTTTCTACTTTGACTAGACTCAAAGGCACTAATGACTCTGTTTCCCAAAATCAGAATGACACTGCCAATCCATGGGGTGAGCTGGCAAAAGAGAGAGTCAAAATATTACTATTTGATTCTGCTAATTCTTCACTTATACAAAGCCAGGCTCTGAGTGATAATGTTTTGACACCTTTACAGAGTTTTGTGGAATTAGGAGGTATAGAGACTGTTCTACTTTGCTAGCTGCTGGAAATGGAAAGGCTTTTAAAAAGATGAATTTAATAAGCTGCAATTTTACAGTTCTAAGGCTGAGAAAATGTTACAATTATAACAAGTATTATAGAAATGTTCAATCTAAGGCATCTAGGGAAAGTTACCTTGACTCAAGAAGGCTGATGACATCCAGTGTTTCTCTCTCAGCTGGAAGAGCATATGGCAAACATGGCAACATCTGTTAGCTTTCTCTCCGGGCCTCTTGTTTCATGAAGAAGGCATTTTCTTTCTTCATCTCCAAAAGCTGCTGGCTGGTGGACTCTCTGCTTCGTGATTCTGCAGCATTCTGAAGCTTTCTCCAAAATACTTCTTCTTTATAGGATTCCAGTAAACTAATCAAGGCCCATGTAGAATGGGTAGAGACATGTCTCATCAAGTTTAATATCCACTATTGACTGAGTCAAATATCCATGGAGATAACCTAATCAGTTTTACAGCCTATAGTACTAAATAAGATTAGAAGAAGCCATGGCTCCCACAAGATCGATTAGGATTAAAACATGGCTTTTCTAAGGTACATAAATCTTTTCAGACCAGCACAGACATTGGCTGGTTGTTGTTAGATATGCTGTATACATTGATGAAG
The DNA here is from genome assembly GCF_023851605.1 of Tamandua tetradactyla. Classification (NCBI taxonomy): domain Eukaryota; kingdom Metazoa; phylum Chordata; class Mammalia; order Pilosa; family Myrmecophagidae; genus Tamandua; species Tamandua tetradactyla. The sequence goes on along the minus strand of NC_135327.1, from coordinate 229,917,477 downwards.
GAAAGGGATGAGCTGAAGGCTTCAAATGAGAAGCTTATATGCCGTATGACAGATGTAAAAGTTTCTATGAGTTCCCTGAAGGAAAATCTTATTTCTTGTAGCAGCAGACTTGAGAGCTCTGAAAATCAGACTCAGAGTCTCATTGTTAGAGTAGCAATTTCACAACATAAACTGAAATCTCAGCCTTGCATGGTGTCTGCCATTAAAGTGAGGGCATTATTGGAAAGGAGTGGGACCCTGAAAAATGGGATGGTGACATATGGATTGATAATGATGGCTGTGGAGATGTTGAAAACCTAGATCCTGCTGAGTCTTTTCTAGACAACTCTGTAATAGGTGACCCTGAGTAGATAGCTGCCCCACCTCCAGCCTGTCCTGAGGAGCTGGCCACCCAACCTCCACCTGAAGGGGTTAATGCTTTAGTGCCTGTGAAATATGTAATTTCCCCACCCCCATGGGGAAACAGCCCTTGTTCCTCTGCCTGGAGGGATTAATCCTATTTCACCAGATGGAACTGCAAATGAATGCCCTGAAGCAATTGGCTTGGAAGATACTTCTAATTCTTTTCATGACCCACCCCCTCCACCCCTCATTTCTTCTAGACCTATAACTAGACTAAAGTCCCAACAGGCCCCTAAAGGTGAGGTACAAAGTATCACACATGAGGAGGTACGTTATACTCCAAAAGAACTGTTTGAGTTTTCCTATTTATATAGGCAGAAATCAGGGGAATATGTGTGGCAATGGATTTTAAAGGTGTAGGATAATGGTGGGAGGAATATAAGGCTGGATCAGGCTGAATTTATTGATATGGGCCCACTAAGCAGAGATTCTGCATTCATGTTATAGCTCGAGGGGTTAGAAAGGGCATTAACAGTTTGTTTGGATGTTTGGCTGAAACATGGATCAAAAGGTGGCCAGCATTTACCTGAGGTTGAAATGCCAGAACTACTCTGGCATAATGTAGATGAGGGGAGCCAATGGCTTAGAGAGATTGAAATGTTACAGTAGATTTATCATGCAAAGTCTGTTCACACATCCCAGGAATGTCCAGAGATACACCTTTTACCAGAATTGTGAGAAATAAATTTGTGAGACTAGCTCTATCATCCCTGAGGAGCTCTATAATCACCCTTCTCTGAAGGTGAGATATTACCATGGGAACTGCTGTCACTGAGCTGGAATCCTTAAACACAATGGGGATGACTGGATCCCAAGTTGGCAGAAGTCAGGTGGCAGCACTTAATCAACAAAGACAAGGTAAACGTGGCTATCATAATGGACAGCAGACCCAAAGCAGGAGTCAAATTAATCTGACTTGCAGAGACTTGTGGCATTGGCTAGTAGACCATGGGGTCCCTAGAAGTACAATAGATGGGTGGTTTACTAAATTCTTGTTTAAGCTGTATAAGCAGACAAGTTCTAGGTCAAGTGAACAGATGTAGCTTTGAATTACAAAAACAGAGAGTTATGACCCCTTAATCAATTCCAGACTTGAGACAATTTACAGACCCTGAGCCCCTTGAATGAAGGGGAGGCCAGGTCCCTTTGGGGGAGGACCCTGTTACACTGCCACAAATTTACACTGTTAATCTTCCTCCAAGCCTTCCCCAAGGAAACTTATGACCTTTTACCAGGGTAACTATGCATTGCTGAAAAGCAAATGATCAGATATTTGGGGGATTATTAGACACTGGTTCAGAAGTGACATTAATTACTGGGGACCCAAAACATCACTCTAGTTCACCAGAGTGGGGGCATATGGAGGTCAGGTGATTGATGGAATTATAGTTCATGTCCACTCACAGTGAGTCCAGTGGGTTCCTGGACCCATTTTGTAGTTATTTCCCCAGTTCCAGAATGTATAATTAGACTAGACATGCTGAGCAACTGGCAGAATCCCTACATTGGCTCTCTATCTCATGGAGTAAGGTCTATTATGGTACGAAAGCCCAAGCAGAAGCCACTAGAACTGCCCCTACCTAGCAAAATAGTAAGTCAGAAGCACTACTGGATTCCTGGAGGGATTGCCGAGATTAATACCACTCGTAGGACTTGAATAATACAGGGGTGGTGATTCCCACCACATCCCCATTCAACTCTCTTAGTTGACCTGTACAGAAAACAGATGGATCTTGGAGGATGACAGTGGATTATCATAAACTCAACCAGGTGGTAACTCCAATTGTAACTGCTATTCTGGATGTGGTGTCATTGCTTGAGCAAATCAATACGTCCCCTGGTATCTAGTATACAGCTATTGATCTGGCAAATGCCTTTTTACTCAATAGCTGTTAGTAAGGACCATCAGAAGCAGTTTGCTTTTAGGTGGCAAGGCCAGCAATATACTTTCACTGTCCTACTTCAGGGGTATATCAACTCTCCAGCCCTATGTCATAATCTTGTCCACAGGGAACTTGATCATTTCTCTTTCCCACAAGACATCACACTGGTCCATTATATTGATGATATCATGTTGATCGGACCCAGTGAGCAAGATGTAGCAACTACTCTAGACTTATTTGTAAGGTATTTGTGTATCAGAAGATGGGAGATAAATCCAACAAAAATATAGGGACCTTCCACCTCAGTGAAATTTCTAGGTGTCCAGTGGTGTGGGGCATGTTGAGATATCCCTTCTAAGCTGAAGGATAAGTTGCTGCACCTGGCCCCTCCTACAACCAAGAAAGAGGCACAACACTTAATTGGTCTCTTTGGATTTTGGTGACAACATATTTCTCATTTGGGTGTGCTACTCTGGCCCATTTATCAAGTGACCAGAAAAGCAGCTAATTTTGAGTGGGGATCTAAACAAACGGAGGTTCTGTGACAGGTCTAGGCTACTGTACAAGCTGCTCTGCCACTTGGACCATATGATCCAGCAGATTCAATGGTGCTGGAAGCGTCAGTGGCAAATAGTGATGCTGTGTGGAGACTTAGGCAGGTCCCTGTGGGAGAATCACAATGCAAACCGTTAGGATTTTGGAGCAAAGCCTTACCATCTGCTGCAAATAACTATTTGCCTTTTGAGAAATAGCTTTTGGCCTGCTACTGGGCCTTAGTAGAAACTGAATGCTAAGTTACCAAGTTACCATGAGAATTGAGTTGCCTGTCATGAGCTGGGTGTTATCTGACCCACCAAGCCATAAATTTGAGTGTGTGCAGCAGCATGGATGGAGTAGCACTCCATCATAAAATGGAAATGGTATATACGAGATAGGGCCAGAGCAGGTCCTGAAGACACAAGTAAGTTACATGAAGAAGTGGCCCAAATGGCCATGCTCTGCATTCCTGCCACGTTACCTTCTCTCTCCCAGACCAGAGCTATGGCCTCTTGGGGTGTTCCTTACAGTAAATTGACTGAGGAAGAGAAAACTCGGGCCTGGTTTACAGATGGTGCAGCATGATATGCAGGTACCACCCGAAAGTGGACAGCTGCAGCACTACAACCCCTTTCTGGGGTGGCCCTGAAGGACAATGGTGAGGGAAAATCCTCCCAGTGGGTGGAACTTCAAGCAGTGCACCTGGTTGTTCATTTTCCGGGGAAGGAGAACTGGCAGAGGTGTGTTTGTATACTGACTCATGGACTGTTGATAATAGTTTGGCTGAATGGTCAGGGACTTGGAAAGAGCATGATTAGAAAATTGTTGACAGAGAAGTCTGAGGAAGAAGTATGTGGATAGACCTTTCTGAGTAGGCAAAGAACATGAAGATATTTGTGTCCCATGTGAATGCACACCAGAGGGTGACTTCAGCAGAGGAAGGTTTTGATTAAAAGTGGATAAGATGACCTGTTTCTGTGGATACCAGTCAGCCTCTATACCTAGCAAATCCTGTCATTGCCCAATGGGCTCATGAACAAAGTGGTCATGGTGATAGGGATGGAGGTTATGTATGGGTTCAGCAACATGGACTTCTACCCACCAAGGCTGACCTGGCTACAGCTACTGCTGAGTTCCCAATCTGCCAGCAACAGAGACCTACACTCAGCCCCTGATATGGCACCATTCCCCAAGGTGACCAGCCAGGTACATGGTTGCAGGTTAATTACATTGGACCACACCCTTCATGGAAGGGGCAGTGATTTGTTCTAACTGGAATAGACTCATACTCTGGATATGTGTTTGCTTTCCCTGCATGCAATGCTTCTGCCAAAACTACCATCCAGGAATTACAGAATGCCTTTCCATCATCATGATATTCCACACAGCATTGCTTCTGATCAAGGAACCCACTTCACAGCAATGAAGTGCAGGAATGGGCACATGTTCATGGAATTCTCTGGACTTAACATGTTCCCCATCATCCAGAGGCAGCTGGGTTGATAGAACAGTGTAATGGCCTTTCAAAAACTCAATTATGGTGCCAACTAGGTGGAAATATCTTTCAGTGCTGGAGTGATGTTCTCTAGCAGGCTGTGAATGCTCTGAGTCAGTCTCCACTCCAAGGTGCTATTTCTCCCATAGCCAGGATCCATGGGTCCAGGAACCAAGGAGTGGAAATGGGAGTGGCACCACTCACTACTACCCCTAGTGATCCATTAGGAAAATTTTTGCTTCCTGTCCCTGCGACCTTGAGCTCTGCTGGTCCACAGGTTTTAGTTTCAGAAGGGGAGGGGGGGTGCTTCCACCAGTAGAAACAACATTCCATTGAACTGGAATCTAAGACTGCCACCTGGTCATCTTGGAATACTCAAGTCAAGAAAGGGATTACTTTACTGGCTGCAGTGATTGACTCTGACTATCTGGAGGAAATAGGATTGCAACTACACAATGGAGGTAAAGAAGAGTTCCCTGGAATATAGGAGATCCCCTAGGGCATCTCTTAATACTACCATGCCCTGTGATTAAAATCAATGGAAAACTGAAACAACCCAATTCAAGCAAGACTACCAATGGCTCTGAAACTTCAGGAATGAAGGTTTGGGTCACCCCACCAAGCAAAGAACTTGAGGTGCTTGCTGAGTGTAAAGGGAACATGGAATGGGTAGTGGAAGAAGGTAGTAATAAATATGAACTGTGACCATGTGATCAGTTACAGAAATGAGGACTGCAATGGTATGAATATTTCTTCCTTGCTTTGTAATTAGTATCTATGTATTTATACATCAATCAAATATCTTTGTTTTATTCTTTATTTTATCCCCTTAATGTATGGCCTAAGCTGTTTTGTTCATGCTATAGTATTTAAGCTATAAGATATCAAGTTTAAGAGTGACTGTTACCCAAGGACTTGCACCCTATTCTGAAGAGATTTAATGTGTTTCCAGTTGTATGCAGGACAGTTGAGTATTGTTGGATGAGGAAAAAAAATGTGTCTGTTATTGTTTTCTATTTAGAGATTAAGTATGGTTTAAGGTGATATATACAGCTGCCAAGTTGACAAGGGGTGGACTGTCATGGTCAGGTTCATATGTCAACTTGGCCAGGTGGTGGTACCTGTCTGTTGCTATGAAGATATTTCATGGACTTAAATCATGACCACATTGATGGCATCCACAGCTGATAAGGGTAGTGTCTTATGCAATGAGTGATGCTTAATCTAATCACCAGAAGGCTTTTAAGGAGGATTCACAAGAGATAATCAGTCTTTCTGCTTCAGCCAGTCAGCCTCCTTGGAGAGTTCGTTGATGACTTTCATTGGAGCTACCAACTTGCAGCCTGCCCTACAGACCTTGGACTCTACATCCCCACAGTTACATGAGATACCTTTATAAATTTTCTATTTACAGATATCTCCTGCTGATTCTGTTTTTCTAATACATGCCACTGTGAATATCAGTGTGTAAATGTTTGTTCGTATCACTGCTTTCTGCTCTTCTGGGTATATACTGAGTATTGGTATTGCCAGGTCATAGGGAAACTCGATGTTTAGTATTCTGAGGAAACACCAAACTGTCTTTACAGCAGCTGCACCATTCACATTCCCACCAACAGTGAATAAGTGTTCCAATTTCTCCACATCCTCTCCAACATTTGTGATTTTGTTTGTTTGAAAGCAGCCATTCTTATAGATATGAGGTGATATTTTATTGCCATCTAGATTTGCATTTCCCTTATAGCTAATGAAAATGAGGACATCTCCATGTGCCTTTTAGCCATCTGTATTTGCTCTTCAGAAAAATGTCTATACATATTCTCTGCCCATCTTTTAATTGGGCTGTCTGTTCTTTTGTTGTTGAGTTGTATACTTTCTTTATGTACACAGGATATCAAGCCTTTATCCAATATGTGCCCTTATGAAACTTATTTCAGTAGGGGAGAAGCTAAGACTACCCATAATGAGGCCTAAGAGCTGTTTCAAAGAAATCTCTTTGTTGCTCAGATGTGGCCTCTCTCTCTCTAAGCCCAACCCTGTAAGGAAAATTATTGCCCTCCCTGCTAAGTAAGACATGACATTTAGGGGTGAAAGTCTCCCTGGTGGCATGGGGCATGGCTCTCAGGGGTGATACTGGCCCAGGCACCATGGATCAATAGTGTCTTCCAGACCAAAAGCAGGAAAAGAAGTGTAATAAAATAAGACATCAGTAGCCAAGAGAGATCAAATGGAGTCAAGAGGCTGCTCTGGAGGCTGCTCATATGCAAAGTTTTTTTTACATAGTGCTAATTGCCATGGTTTACTAGACCCCAACCAACTTCACTCCTGTTGACTCTTAAGAAAACCTAGGGCTTGAACTGAGACTCTATAAAGGTCTCATGCACTAAGCTTGTTTTCCTGAAACATATCATTCCTATAGGGTTTCTAGACCAGATAAATCCTGAAACCCAGAGGAACCAAGATTATCAATTAATCACATGCCCACATCCTTTAGTGTTGACACCCCTTCTCAACATGAAAATGTCATAACAGGCATTGCTGACAGATCCCTATAGATTAGGAAAAGGCTCAAAGAATAAGGAGGAAGTATTACAGAGAAAATTGAATTTAACAAATAAGTATAACTACTGAATCACTGCATCAATTAATATTCCTTTTACCTTTAAATGTTTAATGCATAATTCTATGCATTAAAAAGTTAAGTAGAGTTTTATAATATAGAAAAATGAATCAAATAAAACTTCTAGAGATATAAACTATAATTTCTGAGAAGAAAAATATACTGGATGGGAATAATGGCAGATAAGACATTCAAGAAGAAAAGATTAGTGAACTTGAAAACATAGCAATGGCAACTCTATAAAATAAAAAAAGAGAAAAGAACATATAAATATGAACAGAGCTTCAGTGAATTATGGGAAATCTTCAAGCAGCCTAAAATATGTGTTATTGTGGGCCTCAATGAGAGAACAAAAAAAATTTTTGCAAACTTGATGAAATCTATAAACCCACTGATCCAAGAAGCACACCAAAATCCAAGCAAAATAAAAGGCACACGAAAAGATGTTCAATTTCACTGGCTATTAGGGAAGTACAAACCAAAAACACAACGAGATATCTCATACCCACTAAAATGGCCATTAACTAAAAATCAGAAAATGACAAGTGCTGGAGAGGATGCAGAGAAAGAGGCACACTTACCCACTGTTGGTAGGAATGTAAAATGGTATAACCACTCTGGAAGGCAGTTGGTGGTTCCTCAGGAAGCTAAGAATAGAATTGCCACATGATGCAGCAATCCCATTATTAGGTATATATTCAGAGGAACTGAAGGCAAAGACACAAATGGACATTTGCACATCAATGCTTATAGCAGCATTATTTACAATTGCCAAGAGATGTAAACAACCCAAATGTCCATCAATGGATGAGTGGCTAAACAAGCTGTGGCATATACATACGATGGAATATTACACAGCTGTAAGATAGAATAAAGTCATGAAGCATCTTACAACATAGATAGACCTTGAGGACATTATGCTGAGTGAAATTAGCCAGAAATAAAAGGACAAATACTGTATGGTCTCACTAATAGGAACTAACATTAATGAGTGAACTTGGAGAATTGAAGTTAAGAACACAGGTTATCCAGAGATAGAAATAGGGTAGAGATTGGGCAATTCGTGCTGAAGGAATACAGATTGTGCAACAGGACTGATTATAAAAATTCAGAAATGGATAGCACAATACTACCTGATCATAGCACATTAATATAAGTACACTGAATGAAGCTGATTGTATGTATGATAGAGGGAGAAGAGCTGGGGACAGGTTTGAAAACAGAGGGAAAGTTAGAGGATAAAGACTGAGACAGTATAATTTAGGAATGCCTAGAGTGTACAATAATGGTGGTTAAATGCACAAATTAAAAATTGTTTTGCATGAGGGAGAACAAATGAATGTCAATATGGCAAGGTGTTTGGAAATAGATGGAATATGGGAAAAAGTACAAAAATCACTGTAAGCTAGGGTCTATAGTCAACAGTAACATTGTAATATGCTTCCACTGAATGTAACAAAGGCATTATACCGAAACTAAATGTCACCAGACAGGTGGATTGGGAAAGGGGTATAGACTCTTTGTGGAAAAAAAGGAAGTGTCTTCAGATAGAGTATAGTGATGAAGGAATGTCTATACACTTAGGTTGAATTGTATGATGTGTGAATAAAACTGTTTAAAAATGAACAGAGAGAAACAAGTGTTAGAGAACTTGTGGAGAAAGAGATGTACCTATTCCCTGTTGGTAGGGAAATGAGGGGTGCAGTCCCTTGGAGGGAAGTGTGCTGGTTCCACAGGAGGTTACAAGTCGGGTTACCATATGACCCTGAAACCCCTTTGCTCAGAACATACCTGGAGGAACTGAGTGTGAGGACATGCATGAACATTTGCACACTGGTGTTTCTGGCGGGCAGTGCTCCCAATCCACAATGAACAGAGGTGGCCTAACAGTATAATGATTGAGGAATGGAAGGGGAAACAATGGTGTATACATACAATGGACTAATGAGCAACCCAAAAGAAGGAATGAGGTTGTGAGGCATGTAACTAGGTGAATGAACCTTAAGAGCTGTATGTTGAATGAAGTCAGGAACAAAAAGACAAATACTCTCATGCCTTAATCATATGAACTAACTATAATATAAAAATTCAGTGAACTTAAGTTGAAAGTATGGGTCATCAGGTTGGGGATTATTGTAAAGGGGCCTAGATTGTAAGCTCTTACAACAGTCACATACACTCAGGAAGTGTAACTATGAATTCTAAATTCTGAGATACTGAGCTGTTTGTATATAACATTGTCTTTCCCAGAAACTTTGGGTATTCCTGCAACACCTGAGATTCAGAGTTAGAGCTCTGAAGCTATGAAAGTCAGCAGTAACCCATACAAGAAATGTTTAAAAAGTTGAAAAACTGATCAGATATCAAGTAGAAATACGAATGAAGCTGATTTGGGATAGGACTAAGCTATATCAGAAGACTGTGTAAAGGATGATATTGTCCATATTTTAAAACTTCAACTTCTATGTAAGACTAAAGGCAGAGATGTTTATTTGGTGCAAAATTTATATTTTGAATGTTTATCTCCTCATTTAACTTTGTATGGTCAGTTTAGTTGAACATCATAAATACATGAAATCTTGACTAGGGATTGAGATTTTTGTTGGTTTGTCCAGGTTAGTGTGATGCCCTGATAGATCCCAGAGTGACCTAGGCAGTGAATAAAGAAGTACTTGCAAAGTTCTCCTGGGGGAATGGAGAGAAAGGAAGAAATATTCACCTACCCCTTTTGGAGAATTTCTGATATTCTCGCAAGCAGTGGGGACAATCAAATCAATAGACTGAACCCTCAATCTTGGGGTTTGTCCCCATGAAAATTATTCCTGCAAATCATAGGCTAAGCCTACTTAAAATTAGGCCTAAGAGTCACTCCCAGAGAACCTCTTCTGTTGCTCAGATGTGAACTCTCTCTCTAAGCCAACTCAGCAGGTGAACTCCTTCCTTGCATGGGACACAACTCCCAGGGGTATAAATCCCCCTGGCAACATGGGACAGACATCCTGGGATAAGCTGGGACTTGGCATCAAGAGATTGAGAAAGTCTTCTTGACCAAAAGGGGGAAGAGAGAAATGAGACAAAATAAAGTTTCAGTGGCTGAGAGATTTCAAGCGGAATCGAGAGGTTATCCCAGATGTTATTCTTATGCATTGTATAAACATAGCTTTTTGGTTTATGATGTATTACAGTGGCTGGAGAGAAGTACCTGAAACTGTTGAGCTGTGTTCCAATAGCCTTGTTTCTTGAAGATGATTGCATAATGATACAGTTTTTATAATGTGACTTTTCAATTATGATGTTCTGGATGTTCCTTTTATCTAATGTATGGACAGATGAGTAAAAAATATGGATAAAAATGAACAAATAACAGGGGGGACAAAGGTTAAAATAAATTGGGTAGATAGAGATACTAGTGGTCAATGAGAGGGAGGGGTAAGAGGATGGTATATATGAGTTTTTTCATTTTTTTTTTATTTCTTTTTTTTGGGGTGATGCAAATGTTCAAAATTTGATCATGGTGATGAATATACAACTATGGGATGATGTGAGCCACTGATTGTACACCATCTATAGAATGTTTATATGTTAAAAATGTTAAGAATGATTGTATGCTAAGATTTATCAATAAATTTTTTTTTAAAAATCCAAACAAAAGTAATATGAAGAAAGCTATTACCAGGCACATCAAACCAAATTGCTTAAAACTAGTGAGAGGTAAAGATAAAATCTTAAAAAAAAAAAAAGCCATTGTAAAACACACATGCTACATATAGAGAAATTGAGATAAGGATGACAGCAGATTTACTGTCATAAACAATGCACATGGGAAGAGAATGGAATAACATCTTCAATATACTTGAAGTAAAGAAAACTATCAACTGAATAGTCTATCCCCAGTAAAGCTATCTTTCAGAAATGAAGGTTAGATAGCCTTTTTCAACCATATAAGAGCTGACAAGTTCATTACCAGGATACCCACACTAAAAAAAAAAATATTACAGGAAATGCTTCAGGCAGAAGGCAAATGATACTGGGTCTATACAAAGGAATGAAAAGCATCTGAAATGGTAACTACATGGGTAAATATAGGATTTTTCTTACAACTTAACACTCAATGGCCAATTAGCATATGCAAAGATACTCACCCTCATTAGTCATTAAGAACAAAACACAACCATAATGTGATATTACTTCATATTTGATAGGATGATCATAATAAAAAAGGCAGACAATAGCAAGCATTGGCAAGTATATGGAGAAATTGGAACCTTCATACACAGCTCTATATAAAAATGTATAGTCTCTATTTAAAACAGTTCAGCAGTTTTTGAAATGTTAAATATAGAACTAGTATATGATACGGCAATTCCACTCCTAGGTATATATACAAGAGAAAAACCAATTTGTACATTAATGTAATGAATTGTTATAATAAATAGCATCCTTCATAATTGCTAAAAATGGAAACAATATAAATGTCCATTAATGGCTGAATGGATAAACACAATTGGGTGTATACATACAATGGACTAATAAGTCAGTTGTAAAAATGAATGAGGTATTGGGTGCATGGGTGGTTCAGTGGTAGAATGCTCTCCTTTCATGCAGGAGACCTGGGTTCAATTCCTGGACCATGCATACTCCCTCCCCCCAAAAAATAAATGAATGAGGTATTGATACATGCTACAGCATGGATGAAATTTAAAAACATTAAAGGCCACATATTGCATGATTCTGTTTATATGAAATATTCATAATAACAAGCAAAGCCACAGAATCAGAAAATAGGTTAGTGTTTCCCAGGGGCTGGGAGAGAAGGACTTGTGAATGACTACTAATGAGTACAGAATTGCTCTGGAGGTCATGAAAATCTTACCATTTTAGATAGTGGTAAATGTTGTGCAACGTTGTGAACATATCAAAAATCTACCGAATTGTGCACTTTAAATGCATGAATATTAAAAGTATGTGAATTACATCTCAAACAAAAATTTTATAGAAAAGAATGAAATACATAACATCATCAAAATAAAAGCTGATTGACTATATTGACACCAAACAAAGTAGAATTCAGAGCAAACAATGACATCATCAACTCTCAGAACCCAACAACAAGAAAATAAATAACCCAATTTTAAAACAGACAAATATTTGAACTGATACTTCGCCAATGGAAATACACAGATGGAAAAAAAGTACATGAAAAGATGCTCAATAGCCTTAATCATTACAGAACTGGAAGTTAAAAACATGATGAAATAGCACTATAAATCTCAATCAATTGATTGAGTGGCCTCAATCAATCAATGAACCATTAAAACAGCCACAGCAAGTCTTGTACAGGATTCTCACACAGGGCTGCTGGGAATGTAAAATGCGACAAACCCTTGAAGAAAAGTTTGGCAGTTTCTTAAAAAGTGAAATTTGGGAGGAACTTGTGGGGAAGCTAGCAGAGCAGGGAGCTGCTGGGCTCATTCCTGCCTCCAAAACAGTGAGTGGAAGGGCAGGAATTATCTGAAACAACTGTGCATTCTGGGGTTCTGGAGACCCACAGGTCACTCATCCAGGGAAAAGCAAGAGACAGAGGCTGATAAACTACTGGAAGGGACTGTGAGCAGCTCTCTACGTGCTCCACAGCAGCTGCCAGTGCCCACCCTCCACTCTCGAGGCAGGCTGCTTGGGGTCTGGTCCCTAGCCTAGTGCTGCTGTCAGAATGGGACATAAAAATCCTCTTCCTCAAGAACAGAGGTGGGCAGACTGAGCACTGATCATGGCATTTAATTGGTGAATTCAGATTGCTGTGTCCTGGCTCTAAGCCATTGTTAGAGCCTGGCTCTAAGCCCCACAACTGACAGGAACAAATGCAGTGGAGGTATAAAGATGTAGGTCCTCCTTAGGGATGCAGAGAACAATTTGCTGAAGGGAGCCATCCGCTGGGCAGGCCAAGAAAGTACAGGAACCCGGGTTCATTTCCCGGTGCCTGCCCATGTAAAAAAAAAGAAAGAAAGAAAAGAAAGTACAGGCTTGGGAAGCCATCAAGCAGTCTTTAGGCATCTTTCCTGACCTTTGCCCCGGGGCACTTTGGAACCTGTTTGAGTCTCTGTTTGGCTGGGAAATACTGACTAGGAAAAATGTTCTCCAGGGTGATCCTTATCTCAGAATTTTCCCTTCAGTCAAAAATAGCTAGGGACAACAAAAGGTGCCTAAAATATAGAGAGAGGGAGAGAAGCAGAGCAAAAACCAAAACGAAAAAGTCAAATTCCTGGACAGAGGAAAGAGGGGTGCACAAACAGTGTAATCTCAAAAACTGTGCCACATATCCAGAGCAGGAGTCAAATGACCAGGAGCTGAAAGATCAGCTAAACATGGGCTATTCTAAAAGTCTAGAATAAGTGAATCAAATGGCAAAGAAGAGCCTTAATACAAAGCCAATCAACAGTAAAACCCTAAGGAAAAAACAAAGACTGACCTTGAGAGCAAAATTGTCAAGGTAATTAGATGTCTGGACATTAACAAAACATTACAGGCCATACTAAGAGACTGGAAGATATGTCCAAGTCAAAGGAACAAGTTAAAACTTCAGAAGAAACCCAGAATTTGGAACAACCAATCAAAGATGTTCAAACCAATCTCCTAAATCAATTCAAGTAGATGAAAGAAATGTGGTTAAAGAGATAAAGATAAAGGATATAAGGAAGACAGTGAATGAGCATAAAGAAGAATTTGAAAGTATAAAAAGAAACATAAAAGAAATTATGAGAATGAAAGCCACAGGAGAAGAGATTAAAAATATACTAGATGCATGCAATAGCAGATTTGAACAAGCAGAAGTAAGAACTGAACTACAAGACAGGATGACCAAAATCTTAGAGACAGAAGAACAGATAGAGAAAAGAATAGAAAAAAAATTGAGCAGGGTCTCAGGGAATTTAATGACAGCATGAAGGATACAAATATATGCATCATGGGTTTCCCAGATGGAGAAGAGAAAGAAAAGGGATAGAAAGAATATTTGAGAAAATAACGGACAAAAATTTTCCAACTCTTAGGAAAGATACAAATATACATTTGTATATTTCAAGAAGCACCATATCTTCCACATTATTAGGCTACATCCTAAAAGACCTACTTGGAGACACATACTAATTAAAATTAGTCAATGCCAAAGATAAAGAGAGAATCCTGAAAGCAGCATAAGAAAAACAATTCATCACATACAAGGAAACGTCAATAAGACTAAGAGCCTATTTCTGATTGGAAACCATGGAAGTGAGAAGGCTATAATACAGTCTATTTAAAGTGCTAAAAGAGAAGAACTGCCAGTCAAGAATTCTTTCTTTGTTAAAGCTGTCCTTCATATGTGAGGGAGAGTTGAAATATTCACAGATAAACAGAAACTGAGAGAGTTCCTCAACAAGAGATCTTCCCTACAATGAATACTAAATAAATAGAGTGCTGCAGGCTGAAAGAGAAAGACTAGAGAGAGGGGTTTGGAGGAGAGTGTGAAAATAAAGATTATCAATAAGGGTAACTATAAGAGTAAAAAGAGAGACAATGAAAATATATGACATATAAAAACCAAAAATAAATAAATAAATAGTGCCTTTACAGTAATAATATTGAATGCTTACGGATTAAACTCCCCAATCAAAAGACACTGATTGGTAGATTGGATTTTAAAAAGTGTGATCCAACGATATACTGTCTACAAGAGACTCACCTTAGACCCAAAGGCACAAACAGGTTGAGTCAAAGGTTGGAGAAAGATGCTCCTCACAAGAGTAACCAAAAAAGAGCTGTGGTGGCTATATTAATATTGGACAAAACAGATTTTAAATGCAAGACAGTTAAAAGAGACAAAGAAGTACATTTTATGTGAATAAAAGGGGCAATCCACTAAGAAGAAATAACACCATAAAAACATATGCACCTAATCAGGGTGCCCCAAAGTGAGACAAACACTGGCAAAAGTGAAGGGAGAAGTAGATTTCTCTGCAATAATAATAGGGGACTTCAATACACCATTCCCATCAATAGACAGAACATCTAGACAGAGGACCAACAAGGAAACAGAGAACTTGAATAACACGGTAAATAAACTAGACCTGACAGACATATACAAAGCATTGTACCCTACAGCAGCAGACTGTGCATTCTTCTCAGATGTTTCTGGATCGTCCTCCAGGAAAGACCACATGTTGGGTTACTAAACAGCTCTCAGTAAACTTTAAAAGATTGAATAGTAGAACACACGTTCTCTGATCTTAATGCAATGAAACCTGAAAATTTACAAATGTATGGAGGTTAAACAACACACTGGTAAAAAGTGGGTCAAAGAAGAAATTGCAAGAGAAATCAGTAAATATCTCCAGATGAATGAAAACCAGAGCACAACATATCAAAACTTATGGGTTGCAGTGAAAACAGTGCTGAGAGGAAACTTTATAGCTCTAAAGACCTCCATTAAAAAGGAAGAAAGCTAAAAAGCAAAGACCTGATTGCACATCTGGAGGTACTAGAAAAAGAACAGTAAAGAATTCCATAGCAAGCAGAAGGAAAGAAATAACAAAGATAAGAGCAGAAATAAATGAAATTGAGAATGAAAAAAACAACAGAATTAGCAAAACCAAAAGTTGGTTCTTTGAGAAGATCAATAAAATTGACAAAACTTTAGCTAGAATAACAGAGAAAAAAGACAGAAGATACAAATTAATAAAATCACAAAAAGAGGAGAAGCATTACTACTGACTCCACAGAAGTAAAAAGGCTATTAAGAGGATACTATGAACAATTGTATGCCAACAAATTAGACAAAATAGATGAAATGGGCAAATTCCTAGAAATGCACAATCTACACTAACTCTAGAAGAAATCAAAGACCTCAATAGATCAATTACAAGTAAAGAGATTGAATCAGTCATGAAAAACCTCCCAATAAAGCAATGCCCAGGAGCACATGTTCTCATAGGTAAATTCTACAATTAAGGCCAAGAAAAATTCATATGAATCCTGTTTAAACTCTTCCAAAAAATTGAAGAAGAGGGAACACTACCTAACTCATGCTATGAAGCCAATATCACCCTAGAACCAAAGCCAGATAAAGAGATTATAAGAAAAAAATTATAGACAAATTTCTCTAATGAACATAGAGGCATATATTCTCAACAAAATACTTGCAAATAGAATTCAACATCAATTAAACCTATCATATGCTATGATTAAGTGGGTTTATCACAGATATGTGAGGGTGGTTCAATGTAAGAAAAAAAATTAATATTATATACTGCATTAACAAATCAAGGGGGAAAACACATATGATCATCTCAATTGACACAGAAAAGGCATTTAACAAAATCTGGCATCGTTTCCTGATAAAAAACACTTTAAAAAATGGGAATAGAAAGAAACTTCCTAAACATGATAAAGAGCATATTTGAAAAACCCATGGCTAACATCATACTGAATGGTCAAAGACTGAAAGCTTTTCCTCTAAGTTCTGAAACAAGACAAGGATGCCCAATGTCATCACACTGTTATTCAACATTGTGCTAGAAGTATTATTTCAATAGAGCTGTTAAAAAATATTTAGGCCCTGAGGTGATTTTCTTTGCTAACCTCGAGTCTGTAATGTTTGTCTTCTAATGGATTAATTCTCAGATCCCCTCTGCCCCTCCTTCTGAAAGTATTTCTTCCTGTTTTCCTTCACCCCCAAAGTGCACCTCTAATACCTAACTCATTTTCTTTTCAAAGCAGAGTACATAGCTGCAAAATATATAAAATTTCTCATGCATCTCCCAGAAAGGAGTTTAGGGAAAAGAAAAGTCAAGTTATCCTTTTAACATAAGTTGTGGAGTCCTTAGCTACATGCACAACCTGTAAAACATGGAGTTTTTTCGAAGTTTTTCAAGCCAGACCATGGAAAAGCACAGAGCACAGAGATATAGCTGGTATACCTCTGTGCTGGTTTGAAAGGACGTATGTCCCCTACAAAAGCCATGTTTTAATCAAAATCCCATTCCCTATTCAATACTGCATGTTTGAAACTGTAATCAGATCATCTCCTTGGATGATGTGATTTAGTCAAGAGTGGTTGTTAAGCTGGATTAAGGTGATGACATGTCTCCACCCATTTGAGTCTTGTTTGGTTTTCTGGAGTCCTATAAAAGAGGAAACATCTTGGAGAATGAGAGGAGATTTGGAGACACCAGAACAACATAGCCACGAGAAACAGAGAGTCTACCACCCAGCGACCTTTGGAGATGAGGAAGGAAAATGCCTCCCGGGGAGCTTCAAGAAACAGGAAGCCAGGAGAGAAAGTAGCAGATGATGCCATGTTCGCCATGTGCCCTTCCAGCTGAGAGAGAAGCCCTGACTATGTTTGCCATGTGCCTTCTCACTTGAAAGAGAAACCCTGAAGTTCATTGGCCTTCTTAAACCAAGGTATCCTTCTTTGGATGCCTTTGATAGGATATTTCTATAGACTTGTTTTAATTGGGACATTGTCTCAGCCTTATAACTGTAAACTAGCAACTTATTAAATTCCCCTTATAAAAAGCCATTCGCAGGTAATTTAGTGGTTAGAATGCCTGCCTTCCATGCGGGAGACCCGGGTTCGATTCCCGGACCATGCACCCCCACCCCCCGCAAAAAAAGCCATTCCTTTCCTGGTATATTGCATTCTGGCAGCTAGCAAACTAGAACAACCTCCTTTCTCATAAAGTAGAAATGGTCAGAGTTTATCCCAAAAAAATGTCCCCAATATGCCCCTTCATGTGCTCATCTTTCAATGCAATTTTGGCACTCTTCCCATTGAGAAGTGAGATCTATACTCTCTTCCCTTGAATCTGGACCAGCCTGTGATGACAGTTAAAGTGACATAGTGTGGACTCTGAGGCTAAGCCATAAAAGGTGACACAGCTTCAGACTGGTTCTCACAGGCCACTCACTCCTGGAATACATTTGCTATGCTGTGAGGACGTCCAAGCAGCCACATGGAGAATTTCTGTATGGGGGTCCTGGCCAACAGCTCCAGTTGAGGTCCCAGGTGTTAGCCAGGGTCAATGGCACGTCAAGTAAGTAAATGAGCCTTTGCAGGCCCTTTCCAAATCCCAAATGCTCAGAACCTATGAGCATAACAAAACTGTTTTCATATGTCTCTCGTTTGGGGTGGTCTGTTATACAGCAATAGTAACTGGATGAGGAGAACAAGTAAACATTTTCTTCACTGATTTCCATATCCATAGGGGTCTGTCATTGTTCTCAAGTGGTACAATTTGTAAGGAGGTCTAGAAATACTATTACTGTTAAGATACTGTCATTGAGAGATAAACTCAAGCAACATCACCTACAGCATATGTTTTAGTTTGTAAACTGCCAGAATGCAATGTACCAGAAATGGAACGGCTTTTACAAAGGGGAATTTTATTGAGTTGCAAGTTTACAATTATAAGATTGTGAAAATGTCCAAATTAAAGCAAAGCCATAAAAATGTACAAATTAAGACATCCCGGGAAAGATACCTTAGTTTAAGAAGGCCGATGCCATTCAGGGTTTCTTTCTCAGCTGGAAAGGTACGTGGTGAGATCTGCTAGCTTTCTCTTCAGTGGCTTCCCTGGGGCTCTATCCATTCCATTGGCTCTGTCAGTTCTGGTGGCTCTAAAGCTTTATTCCAAAATGGTTCCCTCTTAAAGGGCTCCAGTAAGTAACCCCACCTTGAATGGGTGGAGACACATCTCCATGGAAACCACCTTATCAAAAGTTACCACCCACAAGTGGGTGGGTCACATCTCCATGGAAACAGTCAAAAAGGTTCCACCCAGCAATAGTGAATGAGGATTAAAGAACTTGGCTTTTCTGGGGTACACAAAACTTTCAAATCTGAAATCCATTAAGCAGAGTGTGTCACGAGTTTGATATATTGATGCCATAGCAGTGAATCAATGCAGAAACCAAACTGGATGTTCCCAATTAAAAATTCAAAACCACACACTCTTCTAGTGAGGAATCCCTAAGATGAATTAGTGAAGTCAATGTTGGTTGACCATTAAGAACATTTTTATCAGTGCCATTATTTTATTAACTACCATAGAATTGGAAACTGAAAGCTGGCAAAAAGTAAAAAGTAAACATCCTTAGTTTCTGCAAATTACAGTAGTTTATAGTAAACTTTATTTTCCCTAAAATATTATCTCTTTTATATTTTTTATATTTTATTTCAACTTCAAAATAATAATATTTTGAGAAGAATAAGCACAGTCCGGTTGAAAGTACATTAGTTTGTCTACTCAGTAAGAAAATCACCTATTCGGAAAATGAAGCTACAACACACCAACTCAGGTCAATATAAATTTGTTGACTGTCTTCTAGGACAATAGTAGCAGGGCTTCTCCTTTTCTCTTCCCCAGAGACATTCCCGTGCAGCCCATTTTCTGGAGGGGATAGAAGGTAGAAAGCAACTCTGCCAGAGTGCATGGAAAGGTACAGCCATTGAGCAAATCCAAAATCAAAAACACCCAGAACAAATGATTCTGCCTTTTGGATAAACTGTCTCATGCACTCAAGTACACCATTGGGCTAAGTCCCCTCATAATTTCTGGGTACTGATGGAACTAGCTGTCTGTCTCGGAAGACACAAATCCCTTCTCTCTACATCCATCATGCTATAAGAGGAAATGGTTTTACTATAATTTATGCAGCCCCTCCAAGCTAACAGAAAGAAGGGCATCACAATTCTTGAAACTGTCTACCTCAAGATTCAGAAATGAATTTTTCAATATAATTTTCTCCTAGCTGAAAACCACCACATATAGAAAGAAAGCTGGACAAGGAGCTGAGAAAAGACTTAGTTATATCATGACCACTATCTAGTTCCACGACCTAAGACAACACTTCCTCTTCCTCATTTTCATTCTGAAACTACAATTCTAAGACATCTAACTGCACACTTGGGTTAAATAAATGTGCTCCTGCTTAAGATCCATAGCTTTAACATATATTTGAACTATTGAATTACATTTGAAAATTTTTGTTTTGAAAATCTGAGCCATAAGATTTCAATTTCTGACCCAAGTCATAGAATTCCTGGGCTTAACCAATGTGCTTTAGACTTCCCAGCTCCCAAAGAAGCTTCTTATGTTTGGTAAAGCCCAGGAAGCCATAGAGGGGGCTAATTAAAATTCCAGATCTAGATTTAGCTCACTGCCATGATGACCAGCTCTCACAGCTTTTTAGTTGACTGGTTCTTCATTGATTTTGGCTACATGTCTTGACTCTCATGATCTGGTTTAAGAGAAGAGGAAATAAACTAGGATTTATCAAATGAATAGCATTGGTTGAGTACCTACTGGTGATTCTGGAGAGGAGCCAAAAACCTTTTTCAAGTTCTCACAATAATTCTAAGTCAGAGAAGGGTTGTATCTCCTAAGTTCGTCTTAGCCACACAGACATTAGTAGTAGAACTAAAATCTGAACCTACATCTCTGTGGTCACAGAGTCTGTTTTCCATTTGGATTTGGCAATGCTAAATGACATTGACACAATTTTGGAGCAAATATCCACTTCGATATGGTTTCCCTTCTCTAAAATGTCTCCCCAACAGGCTTGTTGCTGGAGCCTAACTCCCTTGGTTTATGTTATGGATCCCCATTAAAGTAATAGTTGCTTTAGGAGAATACAGTCAACAGGCAATTATGCTCACTACCATTTCATCTTTGTGTATGTTAGTTTACCAGACCTTTTCCTACACATGTCAGTAAATATATATTAGAATATATTAGAAATTATTCCAATGCATATTAGAAAAGCTCTGCTAAAGGCTCTTTTAAGTGTTGAGGGCACACAGGTGTCCCTGGATTAGAGGCACTCATGGTCAAGGGGCGGCCACAGGATAGAAATCCTTGCTCTGCTTTGCACACACTGAAGGCCTGTAGGAGAAGAATATGGAAAGCAGTGCAGGGACGTGGAAAAGAGGCACACAAGGTGTCCACTCAATGCAATGGAGCCCCTTGGCGGATTGGAGTTGATGCCTGTTCTAGTTTGCTAGCTGCCGGAATGCAACACACCAGATACGGATTGGCTTTTAATAAAAGGGGATTTATTTTGTTGGTTCTTCAGAGGAAAGGCAGCTAACTTTCCACTGAGGTTCTTTCTTCCGTGGAAGGCACAGGATGGTCTCTGCTGGTCTTCTCTCTAAGCCCCTGGGTTCCAACAACTTTCCCCGGGGTGACTTATTTCTGCATCCCCAAAGGCCTGGGCTGAGCTGCGAGTGCTGAGATGAGGAATGCCGAGCCGCTAGGCTGTGCTACATTGCGTTCTCTCATTTAAGCACCAGCCAATTAAGTCAAATGTCACTCACTGCAGCAGACACGCCTCCTAGCTGACTGCAGATGTAATTGGCAACAGATGAGGTTCACATACCATTGGCTCATGTCCGCAGCAACAAGACTAGGTATGCTCACCTGGCCAAGTTGACAACTGAATCTAACTAACACAATGCCCATTAGACATCTATGGATGGGGTCAGATTCCCCATAAATACAAGAAATAATGAAAAGAGAAGGTATTAGTTAGGATCCCAATAGGAAGGAAAAAATGGCCCTCTCAAATTGGGTACTTCAAGAAACTCGTATTCAAGGGAGGACCTACAGACATAAAGGCAGGTGGTGTGGGTCTACCGGGGACAGCGCCCCAAGGCGAACAGACAGTACTTCACCCAAGACCTGAAGGGTAAAAGGAAGTTCTCAAGTTACTGGCAACATCTAGTCCTCCACCAGCCATGACTGTGCCTGGTGGGGAGAAAACCTCAGCCCCCTCCCCTCACCCTCCCTGCTGGCATTCTCCATTGGCCAAACACAACCAGAGAGCAGAAGCAAAGAGCCAGGTGATGGAGCTAGGATGGTCAGTCCCCTAGTGTAGAATTGAACAGGGAGAAAGAAACTAGAGGGGCAAATGGAAGGTTTTCAGACATGGAACTAAAAAGGAACTCTGTAAACACCCAGAGTGGTAAAGAAGAAGAAGAGAATAAAAGCTCAGTCTGAGCTGAGGTGTACAACTGTCCTAGGGGCATGTTAATTTAAAAAGCAATGAGAAAGGCTCTGGCATTTTTTATTGTATGCTTGAGGCTGAGAGCCCTGACTATAAGCTCATAGAAAAGCCTTCTTCTTTCTCTGGAAACAATGAAGGGGAAATAACATCCCACTCCTATTTGGAGAGAGAACAATACTTTAAAGTCCTTTGTAGAATGAAAAAAAGAAAAATCATCAGAAAGCTATGTCCCCACCATCTACACATGTCATAAAAGCTGCCGGCCAGATGGCCAGAGCTTAAAAGAATGCATTCTTAAAACCAAAAATACACTTCCCCCAGAAATTAAAATTAATAATTGAGCAAAACTTAAAGCAGAGGGTGTGCCAGTTTCAGATGATGTCAGCATTGAAGGTGTTACTGTTTCATGGAATTAACTAGAATCAACCCATTTTAGACACAGTTCAAGGCTCTTAATGTTTTACTTCTTGATTGTCTTCTGGCTTGTTATTTCTTTCTCTTTCCTTTTTCAGTGTACCTGTGAACATTCTGATCATTTAAGAAACTGCTAGAATTCTAGGTTTTCAAGATTTGAGAAGTTTAATTCCAAGACAAAAATAGGCAGAGCTTCTGCCCACCTGGGGCATCCTGCTTCGAAAACAAGCCTTCTGATGGGTGGACGGCATTGGGGAGCTCAATGACTTGGTAACTTGGACTCGTGGCATTCAGAAGGTGGAGTGAGAGTCACTTTCTCCCACTGTGGTCTGGGAAAGCACATGGTGACGAGGTGAGCCCCACGTGGTCTGCAGGAGGCTATCTGGAGGGTCTAAAGTCACATCATTCAGGGAAAGCCCCAGTCATGTGGAGTCCTGCAGGAGTTCAGCACAAACGCTGCACCCCAGGGCTTCACGGGTGGCTGCCTGGGAGGGTTGGGCCACGTTGTGGACACACTGGGCTCGGCAACCCAAGCCACGTTAGTTCTTCTCCCCTGTCTGGTGGTCTCCCTTCCCAGCCTGATGTGGGCAGATGCCATATTATTCTCTAGGCGCACTGGGGATTACTCAATAGCCCATCATCAGGCAGCAAACCTTTCAACGTGCAGCCCTTGCCCCGCAGCTCAGGGCTTACCCACGTCCAAACACCGGGAGAAGGCATCTTCTGTTCTCCTTCCTCTGTGTCCTCCTCCACTCAGGGGCTGTGTGTGGCCTCCCTGGGGTCAGAAAAGGGAAGCCACACACAGACAACAGGTCCTAGTGGTGTGGCGCGAGGGTAAGGTATTGGGTCCTCAGTGCAGAAAATGCTGGAATTGCAGTTTCCCCCACCTCCCAGGAGCTTGGGGAGGTGAGCTTGGGGGTACAGGCTGTACCTCTCCTCGCAGCCCCCCCCCCCTTAAGAAGCACCGCAGCGGCCAAGGCTTCTCTGTGGAATGTATTCTTCTCACCCAAAATCCAAGATCAGGAAGTCCCATTTAACACCCTACTTCATTGTCCTTAGTCCAGCCCCGTGAGCTGGGGTGGGGGAGGCGGAGAGGATGCTGCAGGAGGGCAGAGTCACGTGACAACCCAGCCTGGTTCTTAGATTCAGAAGAACTGGATGCCATCCCTGATGGTGCGCCAGGCCCGTGAGTGTGGCCTGCCTACGGTGCCATCTGTGTCACATGCTTGGTCAGGTGGGGACACCTCAAGGCACTTCCCCATAGCTACGTGATGATCCATTTGGTGGGGTGGCAGGGCAAGGCGACATGCCCAGGAGCTGGTCAAACCCCGTCCACAGGCTGCCAGGGAGGTATTTTGTAGATGTGGTTAGTAGTGGTTGGTAGTAGGAGATATGGCTAGTAGATGTGGTTAGTAGTTGTAGATGTGGTTAGTAAACATGGTTAGTAGTGATTAGTAGTAGTTAGACATGATTAGTAGTGGTTAGTAGTGTTAATAGTGTTTAGTAGATGTGGTTAGTAGTAGTAGGTATGGTTAGCAGTGGTTAGTAAATGCGGTTAGTAGTAGTTAGTCTTAGTTACAGTTAGTAGTAGTTAGTAGATGTGGTTAGTAGTAATATAGTTAGTAGTAGTAATATAGTAAATGTGGTTATTAGTGTTTAACAGATGTGGTTAGTAGTGGTTAGTAGATGTGATTAGTAATGAAATCTGTGGTTTCTGAAAGGAATCTTGCTGCAAGACTGAAACATCAGTGGAGAGATAATGCAGAATGGATGCTGGATTTCTGTTTGGGGTGAAGGGAAAGTTCTAGAAATGGAAGGTGGTGAGAGTACCACAACACTGTGATGTGATGAATCCCACTGAAAGGTGTGCTTGGAGGGACTGGGATGGGAAGATTTACGTTTCACATGTGTCCACACAGTTTTTTGAAAAGAGAGAGAAACTAAAGAGATAATGGGAATTATATGCAATACATGGTACTATGAATGGTGGAGAAAATGCTCCAAAGGACGTTACTGGGACACAAGAAAAAATTGGAGTATAGACCGTAAGCTTTATCTCAGTGCTGGATTTCCTGATTTGGTAACTGCACCTGAGGGAACTGTATAAATGAACATGCTTGCTCATAGGAAATGTAGGTGGAAGCATTATGTGCTCAAGGAGTATGATCTTTGCAACCCCGTCTCAAATGTTCAGAAAATAACAGTTGGAAAGACAGAAAGTTAGATTATGGACAGGAAGATACAACAAAAATGTGGCAAAATGTTAGAACTGGAGGATCTGGAAACTTGGGATGGGAGGTGGAAAGGGGAATGCTGGAGTGCTCTTTGTAGGTTGGAAAACATTTCAAACTAAAAGTTTAAAATAAAGTTTTTTCAAAGACTATGGCATCAACTCTTGCCTGAGCTTCCAGCCTCCCTATGGATTTCAGACTTGCCAGCCCCCACAACAGCATGAGTCAGTTGCTTAAAGTAAAAATAAATCCCTCATATACATACATAAATATATACATGCAAGCACACACCCACACACATATATTCTGTCGATTCTGCTTCTCTCAGGAACCCTGACACATCCAGTATACTAATTTTTCTACGAAACCATCATTGCAAATGTAACGCAGCCGCTGGCGTTCCCAAGGATTCCCGCCCCATGGCAGGAGAGCTGCACGGACTCTGTCTGTGGCATGTCAGGACCGTGTCCAGTAGAGACAGGATACCTGCCACCAAGCCCGGGAGCTTCTAGAGCCAGCCTGCTCTGCTTTCACAAACAGCATTCATCATGTTGTTTTTTACACAGTTTTCTACCTTTTATTTAAAAGCATTTTTCTAAAAGCATCCAAACCAGACTTGGAAAGTAGAAATCTCCCCTAGATTCTGCTGTTGGAAAGCAAAGCCCTCCCCAATGCTCCAACGTCAGCATCTCTGACCTGACCCAGCATCAGCACCCCCACCCCCCCGGGCCAAAGTCTGCCTTTATTCAGTTGCAATCCTCTGATTATTAGAACAGACGAGACTGACCATGTGTTGAAGGTATTTTTGTTTGTTTTAATTTCTAATTTAAGGAGCTTGGTGATAGAAGACCCAAAAGAAGAAAAAAAGAGGCTTATAAATGGCACCAGCATACCGCTGGATAAAAAAGACACTCGACACACATGCTCTCTACTGCTGGGGCTTTGGGTGAAATCATAGGTCATGAGGCCAGCCTGCCAGGTGGGTGCCCTTCTGGGGGGAATACCTGTGTACAAGTGCACTACTCTTCTGCAATGAAACACGTACCAGGAACATACTGGAAAAATTACCAAGCCCTATACTTTCAGGTCACATTTAAGTCAAAGGAAGATAAGCATACCAAGCCACTGTCGAAGGAAGCATTGAGGGGTGGTAGAAACACCTCCAAACCACAAATTAGAGTCGTGGCTCATGTGAGAGACTTTGCACAATTCATTTAATTCCATTGGGTCTCAGATGTCACCGTTTTCCATCGCTTTATCACTTTATCCAGGTTATCCAGTGGTTCCAGCACCCCTCCCCATGGAACTGCGCTGGCCATGGATGAGTGGGGCTATTTGAGACTCTGTCCTAGCTCATCACCCATCTTAGGGCAATGTTATAACATCTTCATCACCATCATCCCTAAGTCTTGAAATCAAGTTGTGTAAGTCCTTCAACTTTACTATTTTGCAAGATTGTTTTGACTACTCTCAGTCCTTTGCATTTCCATATAAATTTTAGAATGAGCTTTGCAATTTCTGTCCCCCAGATGCTGCACTTTGTGCATCTCTACATCGATTTGGGGAGAACAATATGGAATCTCTGAATCCGTGAACGGCAATCTTTATAGATTTCAGTAGAGGAATCTCACATGTCTTTTGTTAAAGTTATCCCTCAGAAGTGTGCTTGTATGCAACTGCAAATGATTCTAAATATTTCGTCACCCAGTTATTTGTCACTGTTACATAGACATATATTTGATTTTTGTATATTGACTTTGAATCCTGAGAACTTGCTAGTTCAGTTATTTTGCTCATTCTTTAGAGTTTTCTACATACATAAACATTTCATCCTCAACTAAAGGCAGTACTTTTCTTCCTTTCCAAACTTTATTTCTTTTATTTCCTTTTCTTGACTTATTGCACAATATATTCGATACCATGTGTAGTACTAGAAGTTGGGACAGCACATGTGCTTGTCTGTTCTTGGTCTTAAAGTAAAGCATTCAAGGGTGGGCCATGGTGCCCCAGCAGGCAGAGTTCTCACCTGCCATGCTGGAGACCCAGGTTCAATTCCCAGTGCCTGCCAAAACAAAAACAAAAACATAAAGCATTCACTATTTCCTTTTTAAAGATTTTTTGTAGGTGCCCAATGAATGAGAACATTTCCTTCTATTTCTTATTCACTGAAACATTATTTTATAAGTTCAATGTATTCAAATCCTTTTTCTAAATTTATTTGAAACAATTATATGAATTATCTTCTCTATTAATTCTATGTTAAGATGCATTGCTTGTTTTATATGTTGCAGGATTCTATGTACTAGCTTCTTGTTAGGGATATTTACATCTGTGTTCATGGGGAATATTACTCTGTAATTTTAATTCTTGGTCTCCACACCAGGTGAAATATTTCATTCTCCTTGCAACTCTAACATTGTTTGATGATATGATGTGAGAAGAAGTAAAACTGCGAAATGTTCACTCTGCCACCACCAGGAGAGAGGCTCCCTACTCATCACTGGCGGACCAGGTCAGCTGCGCCCTTACGTATGGAACAGTCACGTTTTGCTCAGCACAGAGTCGCCCATATAAACTGTGTGCTGGTCTCTGGGATTCAAGAGCAAATGAAACAAATCCTTTGTCCTTGAGGAACTCACAGTCTGACAAAGAAAACTGCATTCTCAAAACGGTATGCAAATCAAAATAATGAAGTAGAAGACTTCTTTTCCAGTTCAGAATCCTAAGTGATGAGGATAAAGAAATTGAAATGATTAGAAACAAGAAAATAGAAATGGAGGAGCAATCCTGAAGTTCCAAAGGATAGAGTCAAATGAATGGACCATACACAAGGATAAACCAGATCTGTCCACGCATCTCCACCATCTGGAATGTCCTGCCCCTACCTCTACACAGGCATATTCACCATTCTCCTGACCACCCCCGAGTCCCTGAGGAGCTCCCTTCCCTAAACCTCCAGAGCCTCATACCTGACTTCTCTACACCACCACTCTCTACTACTTATTATATGCACATGGTCTCATCCTTACAAGAGTTAGATCATTTGAGGGCAAAAGTCTATGCCCAATTTATCTATATGTTTCCCTCAGCATCTAGGACACAGGGCAAAGAAGATAAATGCTTAGTAAAAGGAAAAGATTCCTCTCTTTTACTGGCAGCGTACATGAGCATCTGCCCTACATTTGAGCATAATCTCGCTGCTCCCAAGTTTTCTCAAGTTACCAGTTCCTAATGCCTACAAGTCCCATGGTCCCAATATGGGGCAACCCAACCTGGACGGGAGAAATACAACTGCTTTTACTGGGCAATGTGTCTTGTTCTCCTCAAGATTCTAAATCTCCTTTTGGCAAGGACCTTTAACTAAATTGCTAGTTGTTGTGGTAGCAGAACAATTCTAAAACTACATTTTTCAGAATGTTAGTTATGCCTCAGTGTTCCCTTACGATACCTGCCTATAGCTAGACTCATATTTTACTATCCTCGAAAGCACCTGCCCTTTGATTTATTATCTTAACGTACTAGATAATCAAATTGGCTGGAGTTAACAGTGTTGCAAAATGCTGTGCTGCCCTGGCATTAAGTGAGCAAAATGATGAGTAATGTCAATTGCATTCCAGGAAATACGCGCACGGTGCATGGCATCTGCCTGCCAAGCGTGAACCGGTCATCATGGACTGTGCGTAGTGGAAATGTATTTTCAAATCTCAATGTAACATCCTATGAAATGAGTGCCTGGGCTACTTCATCTTCTTTTAAATGTGATTACTTTAAGGACTCACAGTAATTCTATTTTGAAAAGGTGTCTTCATCAAAGAACTGCATTTGATGTTAGGAGCCAACGTCCTGAAACTGGCTCCCATGCGGCACTTCTCAGTTCCCAAGGCTATGTCTGAAGAGACAGGCTCAGAGGATGTGCTTTTATTATCTGTCCCACTTCAGTCTGCTCCCTGGATGCCTGTGCCCTGGGGTTGTGGCTGCGTCTTCCCACTGTCTGGAGGAGCCTAAGATGTATAAGCAGCTGCAGTGATGGCCAAGAACATCTGAGTTCTCTTACCAGCTCTATCACTTATGAGCTCTCACTTCTTGGGGCAAACGCTAAAAATCTCTGCTAAACTGGTTTCCATTCTACAAATATTCCCACACCGTAAGCCCCTCCTAGAGGGGTGTGGAGACATTTATGGTGTACCATGCTTACCAGAAATATCTTCCAGAGCTGCCTTTTCCATGAAAATTGTTTGAGATGCCTATTTCCCAGGATCCTCATTTGGAGACCACTAATCTTTCCAGATGCCATAATCCAACACAGGTCCATGCCATCACCATCAGCTATAGGTGTAAACCCTAACGTCAATGTTCATACAACAAGGCTGCATCACAGAGGGCTCAGGAGCCCGACTTCAAGGGATGGGGTTTGTACAGTAAATGCAGAATTCTGTGAATGCCACCTTTTCCAGATATATTAGAAACTGGGGCTACCATTAGCAAGAACAAGCAGAAGGAAGGCTGGAAGGATCTGTTAAATCCTACTTGAATGAAAGATAGCAAAGGCACTGGTGTAGATGGAGATAGAAGAAAAGAAAGGCTGGTGAGGATTTAGACAAGCAGCGTTTCCCACCCTCCTCGGGCAGGCTCCATGGAGGACAAACACCGAGGTTGCACTTCTCTGGAGAGGCAGAAGAAGACAGAGTCTGAAACCAGGACTTTAGATGCAGACAGACCTGCTGCTTGCTGTAGTGTGAGAAAGGTGTTTACCGTTTTAGCGAAGGGTAAGGTCGGGCTTCAACGCAAGCTATAAAAGATTTGGACAATTTAGTCAAAAGAAGAAGGAAGGGATGTTCCAAGAAGAAGCAACCAGAGTTGAGGGCAAGAGAGGGAGACCATGATGGAGACACTGAGAGTAGCTTGCTGTGGTAGGAGCTGGAGCGGAGAGGCTAAGGAGTCAGAGGTCATAGTGGGCCCTAAGAAGATGGGCCTTTTCCAAAGCGCAGTGCGTTCCAAGCAGACCGACCACATGATTAGGATGTAACCAGGGAAAGCACTGAGGAGCCTGCCAGCAGGGGGCGTTAGACTTGGGGAGATGGTGAGGGGCAAGTGGTGAAATGGGGCCAATTTTCTGGATTAGGCAACTGAGTGGAAGTGAAATGTGGAATGTAGGCTGTGAGCCACAGAGGCAAAGGTGTAAATGAAGTAAATCCAATATCACCATCAGATTCCAAATTAACACACAGCTGCTTGTGGTGAAGATGCAAGAAAGAATTACAGATAAACAAATCAGTCTTTTTCTGCTGCCTGAAAATATCAGCAACTCATCAATAATTTTAATAAGAAGGGAGATGCTCACCACACCAATATATGGAGTATCATTAAAATTAAATACTTTAGCTAATGGGGTCAGCTGAGACTGCTTCTAGAAGACTCCAGGAGGGGCCCAAAGCATTGGGAAAATATTTGTGGCATTAAGGAATATTTTAGAAATTCAAATATCTGTCCTGCCTGTTTAACAAGAAATTCTGCAAATCAGTAAAGTTCAGATGCACCAGTGAGAGTGTTGCAATTCCCAAAGGGTGAAAAGTCACTGGAGGAGAAAGTAAAATTTCAGCCACCGATTGCTGAGCTCAGTCAGGATGCGCTGAGGGGGTCTGAGACCTCAAGAATGGAGCTGTGAAGTGGTGTCGGCAGTGATTACACTTGCTACAGGACATGGGCCCTAATGAGAAATAGTTTCTTAAGCCCTTTGTTTATTTTTTTTATGGGGCTATTTTAACAGTTTTGAGGCTAAGGGTTTATGAAACCTGCCGCCCTTGCTGTGAGGAAATCCTGGCTGATGTATTTCAGGAGGAAAGTACCCTTAAAGGGGTAGATTGGACAGAAAGCTGCTTACTTCACATGACAGTTCCACGAGTCGATAGAATCAGGCCAGATATATATGCTTCAGGCAGTACCGAGTCCCTGAAAAACTCCCAGATTATAAGATTTCTCGGTTGCCTTTTGCCCACTTGCTAGTGTCACGGCCTTGAGTGGGATTCCATAATCTTTCGGATCATCTTGCTCAGGATTCTGAGATGCCCCAGGATTTTAAAGATGCAGGCTCCCTTGACCAGCCTCCAGCACCCCGGCCGACCCCTGCTGGTCCAGCCTGCCTTCCCCGCCACCGCCAACCCAGATACCGTGAGCCACGGCCACGAGACCCTGCATGGGCCAAACTGCGCCAAGACCAGCCAGTGCCACAGGGACTGTCCTAGTGAAGCTGTGGGGCCCTGCTCAGGAACGTTTACCAGGAGCCGGGTAGCACGGAAGGATGCCTGCTTGGTGTCGCCTTCTCCAATGTACTGCAAAACCTACTCAGATGTCAAATTGGGAACAAATTAAACGTGACAGCCTAATTGAAAGGCAATATTTAATAACAATAGCTAGGGTTTCCTGCAGTAGCTTTTCCCCGCTGATTTTAGAGGTTTCTTTCCCTCACCATCCATCCCCAGAGGGCTGTCTCTGCCACATCTTACAATGAAGCTCACAACAAGGATGATCGCTGTTGGATCTGAGGACACGTCCTGATTTCTACAGCCTCAGCAGTAAAGCCGAGAAAAACAACCAACCCTTTAGTGATTCTTGTTCCCTGAAAAACGCAAAATTGGCAATAAATCTACAGGCAAAAGCCAGGTCTGCATTAGCAAAATGAAGCAGAGAAATAAAGTAATTATCTAAATAATTTATCACGAGCCTGGGGTAGGTAGCAGAATTACTTCAATGAATATTTCAGGGAGAAACTGCATTTTTGGAAAGAGCCCTCTGAAGGCTGGAACTTGGCTCATCGCACCTGAAACATGAAAATGATTCAGCGACAGAGGCTGCGTGTGGATGGAGAGCACCACGCTTGCTTGGAACACGCACCCCTGGCCCGCGACTGCACGTGGCCTAGAATGTCGCCGTCAGCTCCAGGAGGACACTGAGGCGGCCCCAGCTGTGACCTGGCCTGAGCGGCTCGGCCCAGGCGCCGCCTGTCCTGCCCCCTGTGTGGAGCACCCCCCCCACCCTTCGCTCCTCTCAGGCCACCAGGGCCCGACTGCAGGACACTGAGGGACGCGGGGAGGCTTCGCTCTACATCCCCCAGCGCTCGGCAAGCTAAGAAGGAAGCTGGTTCCGGGGTCTCACGTTGCTCACCTCTGTCCTGTGAACTGGCCGGAAGGATTCCGATGGGGGAACCCCACTCTCGGTGCAATTGGGGGGGCGTCAGATCTTGGGTGCTAGAAGTGCGGTGCAGGGGGCACAGCTGCAGCCCAGGGGCAGGAGGTGGGGGGGTCTGAGCAGCCTGGTCCCAATGCCCCGAGGGTCTGGGGGAGCAAGGCGGGGAGTCTGAGCAAATCAGCAGAGGTGCAGGGAAAAGGGAGTTCTGTGGCTCACAGAGGAAGGCAGAGTCTAGAGGTCTGAAAATAACTAAGTGCAACCTGCCCCCACCCAGGTGCTGGAAACCGGGTCCCAGTTAGGGGTTGCCTGGGGGTGGGGGGCAGTTGGGAGGGGCGCAGGTGCTAATTAGGCCTGCTGGGGCCTCATCCCCTGGAGAAGATCCCCGCATCCCAGGGACTCCTCCCCCAAGGGCAGTGATGGGTGGGGGGAGGCCGGGGCAGGGGAAGAAGGGGAGGGGGAAGCCATGTGAGGGCGGGTGGAGGCCCTGGGCTGAGCTTAACCACAGCCCTGGGCGCCCGGGTAAACACCGTGCGCTCTCATTTGTCCTTGCTGCTCCATTATTTATTGACTGCGTCTCCTGGGCTTGCACCCTGAGGCCCCGTGTTTTTAAGTAGGAAATTCGCTTCCCAGTCCACACGTGGCTGAAGCCCACTTCCTCTTGCTGTGTCCTCAGGCTGGATGGAAAGCAGCTGGTCCGTCTCCTTAGAGCGCCTGGCAGCCCCGCCCCTGCCCAGAGCCCGTGCCTCCCTGGGGACGCCCCCGCCCCTCGTTCTCAGGAAACCAGCCCCTGCCCCCCAGCCGGGGGTGAAGCATCTGCTCCGCTCCTCAGGGACATATGTGTATATATCTAGCGTCCCTCGGTCCTCTCTGCATGCCATGTTTCACGTTAATAGGCTTCATTTTTAGAGCACTTTTACGTTGACAGAAAAATGGCCCAAGAAGTGCAGAGGGCCCCTCTCCTGGGCCCCGACACCCCCACGGCCCCGCCCCCTGCTTCCCCATCGTTAACATCTTGAATCCGTGCGGTCTATTTGTGACAGCTGATGAAGCAGTAGCGCCGCCTGGTTATTAATGAAACTCCCGGCTCGCACTGACGTTCCCGCTGTGCACTGAACGGTCCCACGGGGTTTGTCACGCAGCCCCCGCCACCGCGTCCGCAGGAAACTTCCACCGCCCCGCACGCGCCCTGCGCGCCACCCCCAGCCCCACCCCAGCCCCGGAACCCCCGCAGCCACTGATCATTTTGCCCTTTTCCAAAAGGTCACATAATTGGAATCGCAGCTTTTCACTGGCTTCTTTCAGTAAGCAACATGCACTTCAGGCTCCTCCATCTCCTTCTACGGCTTGAGAGCTCGCTCAGTCTCCTCACTGGATAACGCCCCTCGTGCGGACTCCCCACGGCTGTCTGTGCATTCGCCTGTGGAAGGACACCTTGTTGCTTCCAATTTGGGGTGATTATGAATAAAGTGGCTACAAACATTCGTGTGTAGGTACGGGGTTCCTGCGGCCGCACCTCCTCGCCAGCGTTTGGGGTTGTCCGGGCTTTGGATTTTAGCCATTCTAATAGATGGGGAGTGGTGACGCTTCGTTGTTTTAATTAGAAATTCCCCTGACATCTGATGTTGACCATCTTTTCATATGCCTGTTTGCCATCTGTATATCTTCTTTGCTGATGTGTCTGTTCAGATCATTTGCCTACTTTTTAAAAGGATGGTTTGTTTTCCTCCAGTTGCGTTTTGAAGGTTCTCTTTACATTAAGGAGACAAGGTTTCTGTCAGATATGTGTTTTGAAAATATTTTCTCCCAGTCCCCATGGCTTAGCTTTCGTTCTCTTTACCGTGTCTTTCACAGATGGATGTTTTCAATTTTAATGAAGTCCACCTTCTCGATATTTTTCTCCTCCATGGATTGTGCTTTTAGTGTTTTAGCTAAATATTCATCACTGAACTCAAGGTCCCCTAGATTCCTTACATTGCTGTCTTCTAAAGTTGTATAATTTTGTTTTACATTTAGGTCTATGGTCCATTTTCTGTTAGTTTTTTTTTTTTTTTTTGCGTATGGATATTCAGTTGTTCCAGCACCACTTCGTTAAAAAGGCATCTTTCTCCATTGAACCGCCTTTGCTCCTTTGTCAAAAACAGGTTGATTGCATATGCGTGAGTGTGTTTCAGGACTCTGTTCTGTTCCATTGATCTACGCGTCTATTTTCACTGGTAGCACAGCGTGCTGATCTCTGTAACTTCAGTCCTCCACATTTGGCTTCTTCAATATTGCGTTGACTATTCTAGGCCTCCTTTCCATGGGGAATGTAGAATCAGTTTGCCAATATCCACAGATTAATTCACTGGGATTTTGATCGGAAGTGTGTTGGATGTCTAGTCAATTTAGGAAGAACAGACATCTTAACAATATTGAGTCTTCCTATCCACAGACGTGGCACATCTCTCCATTCACTCAGATTTTTTTTTTTTTTTTTTGGCAGGGGCACGCACCGGGAATCGAACCCGGGTCTCTGGCATGGCAGGCAAGAACTCTGCCACTGAGCCACTGTGGCCTGCCCCACTCAGATGTTTTTTATTCCTTTCATCAGATCCAAAGTTCTAACCATTTTCCTTCTTTCCAAAGAACTTTTTCAATGTTTTTTGCAAGGCAACTCTACTGGCAACAAAATCCATCAAGTTTTGTCTGAGAAGGTCATTATTCCCCTTTCATTAGTGAAGAATAGTTTTGCTACATACGAAATTTTAGATCTTTTTTTTTTACTTTCATGTTAAATATTTCACTCCACTCTCTTTTTCTTGCATGAGTCTGAAGAGACATCCACTATAATTCTTCTCTGTGTTCCTCTCTAGATAAGATGTTTTCTTTCTGCTCTGGCAGCCTTTAATTTTTTTTTCTTTCTCTTTGATTTTCTGCAGTTTGAACATGATATCCCTAAATTTGATTTTCTGGTATTCATCCTGCTTGGTGTTCTCTGAGTTTTCTGAGTCTGTGGTTTGGTGTTTCACATTTATTTTGGAAAAATCTTAGCCATTATTACTTCAAATATTTCTTCTCCTTTCTCTTTTTCACTCCTTCTGCTATCTCCATTACATGAATGTTACATTTCTTGTAATTGTTTCATAATTCTTGAATATTCTGATCTGGTCAGGGATTTTTCCCGATTCTTTTCTCTTTGCGTTTCAGTTTGAGAAGATACTATTGACCTAACTTGAGGCTCACTGAGTCTTTCCCCAGCCGTGTCCCTCCTCTTAACGAGCCCATCAGAGACAGTCTTTATTTCAGTTATTGTGGTTTTTACTAGCATTCCCTTTTGCTTCTTTCTGAGAATTGACATCTCTCTGCTGACATTGCTTGTCTGTGCTTGCAGGTGGTCCACTTTCTCCCGTGCAGCCCTTAGCCTATAATCGTAGTTATTTTAAATCTCTGCTCTGATAATTACAAAATCTCTGCCACATCTGAGCCTGGTCCTGGTGCTTTCTTTGAGCACTTTTTTTTTTTTTTGCCTTTTAGCATCCCTTGTCATTTTTTGCTGAATGCCAACCACGATCTGTCCGATAGAAGGAACTGAGGTAAATTGGGCTTTAGCATAAGGTTTGTGTTTATCTGGATGGGAGCTGGGCTGGACTTACTGTTTGCTGTGGTTGTGAAGTCAGGGCTGAAGTTTCCTGCCCTGGTTTTGGGTCTTGGGGTTTGAGCCACAGCTGCCACTCCTGTGATGACAGAGTCCTGTTGATGAGAGGCGGGGATCCATTAGCCTGTGGCCAGGTCTCAGTGGGCCATGTCCCCGGCTGTGCCCTCTGCAAGGTACAAGCGTGAAACAGGATTGGAGGGAGTGGAGCCGGGGCGGGGGGTAATTTCTCTCCCCTGTGGCAGGCTGGAGGGGCTGGTAAAACCAAAGTCAGTCTCCTGTAAAGGCTTCCTCCCAGGGCAGGCGTTGGCTAAGGAGATCCTGTTTCACAAGGGCTGCTTTTCCTTCCCCATTCCTGAAGCAGGAGGGCAAGTTTTCTCCCATCTTCCCCCTATAACCTGGTGGGGTTCCTGGAGGTAACGCAGGAGAGTGTGAGGGCGTCTCTAAGGCTTGGCCCCAGCAGTGTCCACCCCTCGAGCCAGCCCACACTCAGTCTCCACCAATCAGTCCCTTGCCCTTTGATTGTCCTTTCCAGGCCTCAGCAGTGGCCTCTGCTCCAAAGAAGCTGTGGCGCTGTATCTGTCTGTCTCTTCCATTTTCAGGGTAGTGGGCTGCCCTATGGCTTCAGTTCTCTGATGGATCAAGGAAAGCTGTTGATTTCCCCTCTGTTCAGCCTTTTTCTTGTTGTGAGTGACAGCTTCCAAGTTGTTCCAGGTTGGACCAGCCCATACTTTAATTTTTAAGTGAATTATAAACTCAAGTTCCCACTGGATTCTAGTCTCGGTTTCAAATAATCAGTCACTGGACTGCTCTAAGCCTCAGTTTACCCACCCTAAAAAGGTGACAATCTATCTGCCCAGCCATACACAAGATGGCTTTGGGGATCGAAAGGGAGCCCAGGTGGGAGCAGTGCACCAACCAGGGGCTTTCATTCCCACAGAAACTTTCCTTTCCCTCTGGAACTTCTCCAGGCCCCCCATAAAAAGGTAAGCTGCAGAAACCAGAAGCAGTGCTGGGCCTCCTGGAAAGCAGCATTTGCTTTAGGACTTCCCCATGCTGTGTTTGGCTGGTTGCCCTAGTGGAGACCCCGTGAAGGTGCTAATTCTCCTGGACCTCCTTCTCCACTGTCCAGAGAGACCACCCCCCCACACACACACACACAGCCTGGCACGGGCCTCAGTGTGCCCCCCTGAATCAATTACAGTCCCCTGCTCTTTACCAAACACGCCAACCTTCAAATCCAACCCACACCCTGCCTTCACGCTGTCAGCCCCACACACCCAAATGGGGGCTCTCAACAGGTCATCCCCAGAACCCCACTGGGTCACCTTGTCCAAATCACAGGTACTTCCTTTACCTTCCAGTAACAGGGAGCATGATTTCTCTGAACGTTGAATGTCTTGGTGAATTCTAATGGCACTTCAACATGTTTAATCAATATTTCACATTCTCTGGAGTAAGAGTTCAGATTCCAGATAACTAAAGGTTCCTTTTCAGTACGATGTTTATTAAAAGCACTTCCTACCCGTCAGGCACATGCCATGTGTTTTAGCTGTACTACAGTGTTTAATCCTTATAATCACCTTGTGATAAATATTGAGTTCCCAATTCTATAGTTAAGGAAACAGAGAGTTGGGGATGCTAAACAATTTGCCCAGAACTGTGGCGTTATTTGCAAAACCTCAAGTTCAAATTCAAGACTCCTAATTCTGAGTCCTGACATTTTCCCACCAGACCACAGCGACCCGTGAGAACAAGGTGGAAGAAACACCCGCAGGAGATTCGGGGCAAGCCTTCCCTTTATCTTATCCAGGAGTCTTGTATTCGTTCTTGGGAAACGTGAAGAGGAATGCCACGGGCTTGATTAGCTGAATATCCATTTTCCAGTCACTGCTTACTTCATAAGGGTGCAAAACACATAATGCCCTGGCTGCAAAGCTTCAGAGCCCTTATTTTAAATGGCTACGTGTTACTTCATGTTTGGCAGGGACTAGCACATTTTGTCAGCCTGAAAGAATTTTTGGCCAACACATTTGTACAGATCCACAATTGCTAACTATTACGAATGTCTGAAAAGACGTTCAGATTGGGCTGCTAGCTGAAATATTTAACTGATGGTCAGGCTCAGCAGAAGTGAACACCTCCAGTTCCAACAATGCCACTAATTCAGAAAGCAAAAGAGAATGCAATTGTCTCTCACTTCTCAAGTCATAGTTTTCTTAACATGAATTCAGCCTTTTTGTTCTAAAGATCAGCTGCGTGTACTGCACCATCCTACAAATATGCACTCTTCATTCTGGTGAGGGATATATCACTTATAAGAGAAATCCAAGTTAATTGTATTCATTAGAAATTTCATTCAGCTACTGGCAACAAAGGCCAGAATTAACTGTGACTTCATTTATTTCTTTTTCACATAAAGGATCTAGTGTGGCAGCTCTGCCATGCCATCCACAACTCAGGAGCCTTCTATTTTACCAACCTTTGTATGTGGCTTCCATGGTTAATATGGCTTCTTGGTCCATGATGGCTGCTGGGGCTCCAGCCAAAAGTTCCACATTCCAAGTAGAAAGCAGAAGGAAGGAAGAGGGAGTAAAAAGGATCTAACAACTGTCTCTTCATCTCTTAAGGAGCTTCCCAGAAGTTCTATACCAAGTTTCCATGTGCATCTCCTAGGTTTAAGAAAAGCTAGGAATATATCTTGTAGTTCCCAGTCAAAACTGGGGTTTGTTACTGAAGAAGACAGAGTGTGTGGATATTGCATGGTCAACGTACTGCAGGGGCCAGCAGATGCCAGCCCCAGGCCTTCCCAGGGGACAGAGGTGCTCCAGACCACCAGCCTCCTGGAGCCGAGGTATCTTTCTCTGAATGCCTTAGATTGGAGATGTTTATGGCCTCAGAACTGTATACTTGTAACTTAATAAATTCCCTTTATAAAAGCCACCCCATTTCCGGTATATTGCATTCTGGCAGTATTATCACACCAATATAGTCACATCCACACGACTGGGGTGAGGACTTGAACAGGACTTTTGGGGGGTCAGTTCACAACACTTACTATGAGGAGTCTGGAAAGCAAGGCACAGAGAGGTTGGGTGACTTGGCCCTAAGTCACCCAGTGAGTTAGTAATGAAGTCAGGCAGAACCCAAGTGCTGGCACTTGGCTGTGCAAACTGGCTGCACCCCCGTTCTGCCCACCCCCTGCCCCCTGACAAAACAACTGCCCTAATGGCCCAGAAAGCCCCGGAGCACGCTACGTGGCTGCAAACTTTGAACATTTTCTCTTGGATATATCCCTGTTTGCCAAAGTCAGAAACTTCAGAATACAATTTAATTCTCCATTACTGGAGGGCAGAGTTATAAGGGTATTTGGGATGAAGAAAGGAAAAATGGGGAGGTAAACACTTAGTGATGGCTTTTCAAATATATTACATCTTCCAATCTTTAGGTATCAGGTAGGATAAGGTGGAATGAGGTAAGAAAGCAATAGCAGGAATTAATTTGGGAATTCTGTAAGTATGTGGAAATTAAACAACACACTCCTAAACAACCAGTGGGTCAGAGGAGACATTGAAAGGGAAATAGGAAAATACTCTGAGATGAGTGAAAATGAAGACACAATATACCAAAACTTATGGGATGCAGCTAAAGCAGTGTTTGGGTGAAAATGCATAACTGTAAAGGCCTATATTAGCAAGAAATACCTCAAATCAATAACATAACCATCCACTTCTGACACTGGAAGAAAGGAGCAAACTAAACCTTTAAGAAAACAGAAGGAGAGAAATTATAAATATTACAGCAGAAATTAATGAAATAGAAAAACAGAGAAAACTAATGCAACCAAAAGCTGTTTTTTTTAAAAAATCAATACATTTAACAAGCTTTTAACTAGATTGACCAAGGAAAAGAAAGAAAATTCAAATTATTAAAATAAGAAATGAAAGAAGGGACATTACTACTGACCATAGAGAAATGAAAAAGGACTATAAAGGAATATTATAACAACTGTATGACAACAAATTAGATAACTTAGAGGAAAAGAACAACTTACAAAAGGATATAAACTAATGAAAATAACTTATGAAGAGACTGAGTTAATGATTTAAAAGCTCCCCACAAAGAAAAAGCCAGGACCTGATGGCTTCACCAATGAAATCTACCAAACATTTAAAGAAGAATTAACACCAATATTTCATATACTCTTCTAAAAAATAGGAGGAAAAGGATGGCTCCCCAACTCATTTTAGGAGGCCTGATACCCAAACCAGATGTGATATCAACAGAAAAGAAAACTACAGACCAATATTTCTCATGACTACAGATGCACAAATCCTCAACAAAATACTAGCCAACTGAATCCAGTGACATATAAAAAAATTACACACCTTGACCAACTGGGATTTATCCTAGAAATGCAATTTGGTTTAACATGTGAAAATCAATTAAATGTAATACATGATGTCAATAGGATAAAAAACAAAAATCACAGGATCAACTGAATAAATTCAGAAAAGGCATTTGACAAAATCCAAATCACTTTCATAATAAAAACACTCGACAAAGTAGGAACATGGGATCAAGGGTATCCATGAAAATGCACAGCTAACATCATACTTAATGCTGAAATATTGGATACTTTCCTACGAATCAGAAACAGGACAGGGACATCTACCCTTACCACTTCTATTCAACACTGTACTAGAGGCAAGAAAAAGAAATAAAATGCACCCATATTGTAAAGGAAGAAGTAAAACTACCTCTATTCAAAGATGATGTGATCTTGTATGCAGAAAATCCTAAAGAATCCATAAAAAAATCTAGTTGAACTAAAAAACAAGTTCACCAAGATGGCAGGATACAAGATCAATACGCAAAAATCAATCGTATTCAGAATATACAGAGAACTCTCACAACTCAATAATAAAAATACAAATAACCCATCTAAAAATGAGTTAAAGATCTGGACAGACCTTCCTAAATTTCTCCAAAAGATTTCTCCTGAATATCTCCAAGGAGGATACGCAAATGGCCAATAAGCACATGAAAAGGTGCTTGACATCATCGGTCATGGGGAAAGGCAAATCAAAACTGCAATAACATCCCACTTCACAACTCTAGGATGGCTAGACTCAAAATGTCATATAATAACAAGTATTGTGACGATGTGGAGAGATTGGGGCCCTTAGACTGGTGGGAATGTAAGATGGTACAGTGACTGTGGAAAAACAGCCGGGCAGTTCCTCAAACAATTAAACATAGAGTTACCAAATGAACCAGCAATTCCACTCTGAGACATACAAAAATATATGTCCACATAAAAACAAAAATGAAAGTTTTTCCCAAACTTTCATTTCCCAAACAAATAATACCCAAAAGGTAGAAACAATCAAAATGCCCATCAACTGACAAATGGATAAACAAAATGTGGTAAATCCATGCAATGGAATATTATTCACCCACCAAAAGGAATAAAGTACTCATACATGCTTCAGCAAGGACGAACCTTGGAAGCATTATGTTTAGTGAAAGAAGCCAGTCACAAAAGACGTCATGTGGTAGGAATCCACTCATATGAAATGTTCAGAAGGCAATATAGATAAAGAAATGCAAGGTGTTAATAACAGTGGAAGTGATGTGTGTGGGAGTGGGGTACAGGAGAATTCTCTCTCCCACTTAATTCTTCTGCAAATTTAAAACTGTTCCAAAACATAAAGTATATTCCTTTATACTTATGACAAAACTCTTTAATGGCTTCTCATTGGTCTTTGGATGAAGACTGCCACAGTGACACAGTCCCACTTGCATGGTCTGGCCCCTGCCTCTCCAAGCTCAGAAGAGAAATTTGTAGTGATTTGATTGAGGTTCCATTAGGCTTATGGTGAGTTAAGGAAGAATAAACGTATTTGCCAAGTTTAATCATCCCATCCAGGAGAGGTGTTCTCGCACACGTGGCTCAGCAAAGCTCTCCAATTTTCTTCTTATGGGACTTACTCTCTCAGGACTGGAGTCCCTCTTCCATGAAGGAAGGGGACATGCCTGATTTCAAGGCTGTGGAGACCCCCTGGTTTTAAACTGGAGCTTAAACAGTGAAGGTAAGAGCGGGGCTTTCTACCTCTTGCAGGCCAGCCGCCACAGTTGCCGATTTCTGTTTTGCCAGCGTTGAACTTACCAGGTAGTCTTCCCTGACACCAGGCCACAGCTGGTCGGTCCTAACCTCAGACTTCTTCCCGTGTCCTCAATGTGCTTATTAAGAATCAGCAAGATTCAGCTGGAAGATGGCGGCTTAGTAAGACGCGCGGATCTTAGTTTCTTCTCCAGGACACCTACTAGGGGAGTAGAAACGATACAGAAAGCGCCCAAAGCCACAACAGAGATAAAAAAGACAGCGTACCCCATCCTGGAACGGCTGGCTGGCTGAGAGAAGCAGCTCGGGTGAGATCGCCGAGGCGCGCGGGCCTTACCGGGCGGGGTGGCAAGCGGCCGGAGTTACTCCCTTCCCCCTTCCCGGGCCGGCTGGGAGAATTGGAGAGGTGGTCCCCTGAAACCAAGGCGACTGGCGCCCACACCACGCGCAGCCCCCGGACCAACTGAGAGAATTGGATCGGAAACCCCCAGGCCGCGGAGAACGGTGACCCCGTGACTCCCGGGGAACGTGCACTCTCTCGGGCGGGCCGCTGCCGCTGGCGCCCTCCTGCCACGCTTGTTGCCCAGGGCCGACTAGGAAATTCGGACGGGCTCTTTCCCTGGCTGCGGCGACCAGCAACCCTCCCTGCGTTCGGACACCCTCCCTGCGTTCGGACCCCGGGCCGGCTCAAGCCGCTTCGGCTAGCGAACCCCCAGGACGGCGAGAGTTTTCCAAAGTTTAAGGTCCCACAGCACCTTTTACTGGTGGGACCCGCAGACAAACGTGTGCCACGAGCGCCACCTACTGGGCAGGATAAGAAAAACAGAACCCAGAGATTTCACAGAAAAATATTACAACCTTGCTGGGTCCAACACCAAGAGAAATCTGAATAAATGCCCAGACGCCAGCAGCAGAAGATAACTGTCCACGCTCAAAAGATTGAGAATATGGCTCAGTCAAAGGAACAAACCAATAGCTCAAATGAGACACAAGAGCTGAGACAACTAATGCTGAATATACGAACAGAAATGGAAAACCTCTTCAAAAATGAAATCGATAAATTGAGGGAGGACATGAAGAGGACATGGGCTGAACATAAAGAAGAAATAGAAAAACTGAAAAAACAAATCGCAGAACTTATGGAAGTGAAGGATAAAGTAGCAAACATAGAAAAAATAATGGATAGCTACAATGATAGATTTAAAGAGACAGAAGCTACAATTAGTGAACTGGAGGATGGAACATCTGAATTCCAAAAAGAAACAGAAACTATAGGGAAAAGAATGGAAAAATTTGAACAGGGTATCAGGGAACTCAAAGACAATATGAACCGCACAAATATACGTGTTGTGGGTGTCCCAGAAGGAGAAGAGAAGGGAAAAGGAGGAGAAAAACTAATGGAAGAAATTATCACTGAAAATTTCCCAACTCTTATGAAAGACCTAAAATTACAGATCCAAGAAGTGCAGCGCACCCCAAAGAAATTAGACCCAAATAGGCGTTCTCCAAGACACTTACTAGTTAGAATGTCAGAGGTCAAAGAGAAAGAGAAGATCTTGAAAGCAGCAAGAGAAAAACAATCCATTACATACAAGGGAAACCCAATAAGACTTTGTGTAGATTTCTCAGCAGAAACCATGGAAGCTAGAAGACAGTGGGATGATATATTTAAAATACTAAAAGAGAAAAACTGCCAACCAAGACTCCTATATCCAGCAAAATTATCCTTCAAAAATGAGGGAGAAATTAAAACATTCTCAGACAAAAAGTCACTGAA
Source organism: Tamandua tetradactyla (assembly GCF_023851605.1). NCBI lineage: Eukaryota > Metazoa > Chordata > Mammalia > Pilosa > Myrmecophagidae > Tamandua > Tamandua tetradactyla. The sequence goes on along the minus strand of NC_135327.1, from coordinate 229,874,136 downwards.
AGAATTTGTGACCAAGAGACCAGCTCTGCAAGAAATACTAAAGGGAGCACTAGAGTCAGATACAAAAAGACAGAAGAGAGAGATATGGAAAAGAGTGTAGAAAGAAGGAAAATCAGATATGATATATATAATACAAAAGGCAAAATGTTAGAGGAAAATATTATCCAAACAGTAATAACACTAAATGTCAATGGACTGAATTCCCCAATCAAAAGACATAGATTGGCAGAATGGATTAAAAAACAGGATCCTTCAATATGCTGTCTACAGGAAACACATCTTAGACCCAAAGATAAACATAGGTTGAAAGTGAAAGGTTGGGAAAAGATATTTCATGCAAATAACAACCAGAAAAGAGCAGGAGTGGCTATACTAATATCCAACAAATTAGACTTCAAATGTAAAACAGTTAAAAGAGACAAAGAAGGACACTATCTACTAATAAAAGGAACAATTAAACAAGAAGACATAACAATCATAAATATTTACGCACCGAATCAGAATGCCCCAAAATACGTGAGGAATATACTGCAAACACTGAAAAGGGAAATAGACTCATATACCATAATAGTTGGAGACTTCAACTCACCACTCTCATCAAGGGACAGAACATCTAGACAGAGGATCAACAAAGAAATAGAGAATCTGAATATTACTATAAATGAACTAGACTTAATAGACATTTATAGGACATTACATCCCACAACAGCAGGATACACCTTTTTCTCAAGTGCTCATGGATCATTCTCAAAGATAAACCATATGCTGGGTCACAAAGCAAGTCTCAACAAATTTAAAAAGATTGAAATCTTACACAACACTTTCTCGGACCATAAAGGAATGATGTTGGAAATCAATAATAGGCAGAGTGCCAGAAAATTCACAAATACGTGGAGGCTCAACAACACACTCCTAAACAACGACTGGGTCAAAGAAGAAATTGCAAGAGAAATTAGCAAATACCTCAAGGCGAATGAAAATGAAAACACAACATATCAAAACTTATGGGACGCAGCAAAGGCAGTGCTAAGAGGGAAATTTATTGCTCTAAATGCCTATATCAGAAAAGAAGAAAAGGCAAAAATTCAGGAATTAACTATCCATTTGGAAGAACTGGAGAAAGAACAGCAAGCTAACCCCAAAGCAAGCAAAAGGAAAGAAATAACAAAGATTAGAGCACAAATAAATGAAATTGAAAACATGAAAACAATAGAGAAAATCAATAAGGCCAGAAGTTGGTTCTATGAGAAAATCAATAAGATTGATGGGCCCTTAGCAAGATTGACAAAAAGAAGAAGAGAGAGGATGCAAATAAATAAGATCAGAAATGGAAGAGGAGACATAACTACTGACCTCACAGAAATAAAGGAGGTAATAACAGGATACTATGAACAACTTTACGCTAATAAATACAACAATTTAGAGGAAATGGACGGGTTCCTGGAAAGACATGAACAACCAACTTTGACTCAAGAAGACATAGATGACCTCAACAAACCAATCACAAGTAAAGAAATTGAATTAGTCATTCAAAAGCTTCCTAAAAAGAAAAGTCCAGGACCAGATGGCTTCACATGTGAATTCTACCAAACGTTCCAGAAAGAATTAGTACCAATTCTCTTCAAACTCTTCAAAAAAATCAAAGTGGAGGGAAAACTACCTAATTCATTCTATGAAGCCAACATCACCCTCATACCAAAACCAGGCAAAGATATTACAAAAAAAGAAAACTACAGACCAATCTCTCTAATGAATACAGATGCAAAAATCCTCAATAAAATTCTAGCAAATCGTATCCAACAACACATTAAAAGAATTATACATCATGACCAAGTAGGATTCATCCCAGGTATGCAAGGATGGTTCAACATAAGAAAATCAATTAATGTAATACACCATATCAACAAATCAAAGCAGAAAAATCACATGATCATCTCAATTGATGCAGAGAAGGCATTTGACAAGATTCAACATCCTTTCCTGTTGAAAACACTTCAAAAGATAGGAATACAAGGGAACTTCCTTAAAATGATAGAGGGAATATATGAAAAACCCACAGCTAATATCATCCTCAATGGGGAAAAATTGAAAACTTTCCCCCTAAGATCAGGAACAAGACAAGGATGTCCACTATCACCACTATTATTCAACATTGTGTTGGAGGTTCTAGCCAGAGCAATTAGACAAGAAAAAGAAATACAAGGCATCAAAATTGGAAAGGAAGAAGTAAAACTATCACTGTTTGCAGACGATATGATACTATATGTCGAAAACCCGGAAAAATCCACAACAAAACTACTAGAGCTAATAAATGAGTACAGCAAAGTAGCAGGTTACAAGATCAACATTCAAAAATCTGTAGCATTTCTATACACTAGTAATGAACAAGCTGAGGGGGAAATCAAGAAACGAATCCCATTTACAATTGCAACTAAAAGAATAAAATACCTAGGAATAAATTTAACTAAAGAGACAAAAAACCTATATAAAGAAAACTACAAAAAACTGCTAAAAGAAATCACAGAAGACCTAAATAGATGGAAGGGCATACCGTGTTCATGGATTGGAAGACTAAATATAGTTAAGATGTCAATCCTACCTAAATTGATTTACAGATTCAATGCAATACCAATCAAAATCCCAACAACTTATTTTTCAGAAATAGAAAAACCAATAAGCAAATTTATCTGGAAGGGCAGGGTGCCCCGAACTGCTAAAAACATCTTGAGGAAAAAAAACGAAGCTGGAGGTCTCGCGCTGCCTGACTTTAAGGCATATTATGAAGCCACAGTGGTCAAAACAGCATGGTATTGGCATAAAGATAGATATATCGACCAATGGAATCGAATAGAGTGCTCAGATATAGACCCTCTCATCTATGGACATTTGATCTTTGATAAGGCAGTCAAGCCAACTCACCTGGGACAGAGCAGTCTCTTCAATAAATGGTGCCTAGAGAACTGGATATCCATATGCAAAAGAATGAAAGAAGACCCATCTCTCACACCCTATACAAAAGTTAACTCAAAATGGATCAAAGATCTAAACATTAGGTCTAAGACCATAAAACAGTTAGAGGAAAATGTTGGGAGATATCTTATGGATCTTACAACTGGAGGCGGTTTTATGGACCTTAAACCTAAAGCAAGAGCACTGAAGAAGGAAATAAATAAATGGGAACTCCTCAAAATTAAACACTTTTGTGCATCAAAGAACTTCATCAAGAAAGTAGAAAGACAGCCTTCACAATGGGAGACAATATTTGGAAATGATATATCAGATAAAGGTCTAGTATCCAGAATTTATAAAGAGATTGTTCATCTCAACAACAAAAAGACAGCCAACCCAATTACAAAATGGGAAAAAGACTTGAACAGACACCTCTCAGAAGAGGAAATACGGATGGCCAAGAGGCACATGAAGAGATGCTCAATGTCCCTGGCCATTAGAGAAATGCAAATCAAAACCACAATGAGATATCATCTCACACCCACCAGAATGGCCATTATCAACAAAACAGAAAATGACAAGTGCTGGAGAGGATGCGGAGAAAGAGGCACACTTATCCACTGTTGGTGGGAATGTCAAAGGGTGCAACCACTGTGGAAGGCAGTTTGGCGGTTCCTCAAAAAGCTGAATATAGAATTGCCATACGACCCAGCAATACCATTGCTAGGTATCTACTCAAAGGACTTAAGGGCAAAGACACAAATGGACATTTGCACACCAATGTTTATAGCAGCATTATTTACAATTGCAAAGAGATGGAAACAGCCAAAATCTCCATCAACAGAAGAGTGGCTAAACAAACTGTGGTATATACATACGATGGAATATTATGCAGCTTTAAGACAAGATAAACTTATGAACCATGTAATAACATGGATGGACCTAGAGAATATTATGCTGAGTGAATCCAGCCAAAAACTAAAGGACAAATACTGTATGGTCCCACTGATGTGAACGGACATTCGAGAATAAACTTGAAATATGTCATTGGTAACAGAGTTCAGCAGGAGTTAGAAACAGGGTAAGACAATGGGTAATTGAAGCTGAAGGGATACAGACTGTGCAACAGGACTAGATACAAAAACTCAAAAATGGACAGCACAATAATACCTAATTGTAAAGTAATCATGTTAAAACACTGAATGAAGCTGCATCTGAGCTATAGGTTTTTGTTTTGTTTTGTTTTGTTTTGTTTTGATTTTACTATTATTACTTTTATTTTTTTCTCTATATTAACATTCTATATCTTTTTCGGTTATGTTGCTAGTTCTTCTAAACCAATGCAAATGTACTAAGAAATGATGATCATGCATCTATGTGATGATGTTAAGAATTAATGATTGCATGTGTAGAATGGTATGATCTCTAAATGTTGGGTTAATTTCTTTTTTTCCGTTAATTAAAAAAAAAAAAAAAAAAGAAGGGATAATTGGAGATGAAGGGATACAGACTGTACAACGGGACTGGATATAAAAACTCAGAAATGGACAGCACAATACTACCCAATTGTAATGCAATTATGTTAAAACACTGAATGAAGCTGCATGTGAGGTATAGGTTTTTTGTTTTTGTTTTTTTGTTTTTTTTTCTTTCTATTTTTGTTTTAATTCTTATTCTGTTGTCTTTTTATTTCTTTTTCTAAATCGATGCAAATGTACTAAGAAATGATGAATATGCAACTATGTGATGTTATTAAGAATTACTGATTGTACATGTAGATTGGAATGATTTCTAATTGTTTTGTTAATTCTTTTTTTAATTAATTAAAAAAAAAAAAAAAAAAAAAAAAAGAATCAGCAAGAACCTGAGCAGACACTCACCACACAGCACTGTGAACCGAGGTTTTAGTTCCCCCAACCCCGGCCTCCCAAAAGGGCTCTCATTGCATATATATCTCACCACACAGGCCACTCTGACATCTGGACAGATATGGCCAAATGTTTTTCCTAAAACCAAGAAGTACCACGTGTGCATCCCTCCCGCACGCAGCCTACCGCCTCAGCGAAATGCTTGCAGGAAGGGAGATGGCCCGGGTCTGGCCTGATTTGCCGTCAGTGACTCCGCGTCTTCTCGGAGTCAACACATTCCTTTCCCTGTACTCATGCTTAGAATCCACTCCACAGTCTGACCAAATGTCTGACCCATACTTGTTCCTGGGGCCCTCCCACCCCTTCCCCAAACTTGTGACCTGACCTGAGCTTGTCATCAGTTTTCCAGTACCTGGCTTGCTGTCTGTGATTTCTTAGATATGCTGTGGGGACTCCCTGATTACACGACTGAACTCCTCGCAGACGGCTGGGATGGGACTTGGGAATCAAGGTCTGCTCTGCCCTTCCTGTCATCCTGGGCTGCCGCTCCTCTGCTGTAGAGCTGGTTCCGCTCTGTTTGAATTCGGAGACTCTTGGGAGAACTTCTTGAGAGAAGAAGGATGCTCTTGCCCTGACCAGAAACACTCAAGCCAGCAGGGAAAGCAAATCACTTCCAGACGGGGGCTCAGCAGTTCCACCCAGACCTCGGTGGTGTGGTTTGCTGTCCCACCTGCAGGCCCTGCCGGCTTCCCAGCTCCCTGAGGTGAGCGTCACCAGGCCCCATGACCAGTTCAAATGACCTGCCCAAGTCCTTGGCGTGAACTTCTGGACTTTTATCTGGTCCCAGCCTGTGAGCCGCGGCGCTTCCTGGAATGTGGGTGTTGGAACTGGCGTGAAGACACTGAGACCCACCGTGTCATGCCCTGCGGCTCTGCACCCTCCACCCAGCACCCCAGGCCCTGCGGCATCCCACCTGCAGCACAAAGGACTGGTCCATGGTCTAGAGTCCTGGGCACGGCTGAGTCCTGTGGCCTGGGGGCTTATATCCCACCTCACCCCACGCAGCGCCTCCTGACCAGTTCACCCCTGGCAGAAGATTGCTGTGGCTCAGTCAACTCAACCCCACCATGAACTGGACCTTGTCACATGCAGATGACCAGTAATGCTTACTGAACTAGGCAGGCATGACATTCACCTTGCGGAGGGGTCTCTGTAAGTTTTACAGCTGCGCATTTAAAAAAACTCTTTCTGGAACCAACGCCTTCCTCGCTAAAGCAGAGGCGCTCTATTCCTGGCCTGAGAAAGCAGAGCCCTTTGCTACCACCTTCCCCACGGAATGGCACAAGCCCCTTCAGCTGAAAGGGCTTCCGGCCTGCGAGGCTCAGCACCTGGGGACCCGTTGGCTCAGGATCATTAGCCCAGGGCCCGAGACAGGAGGCCACGCAGCTGCCTGGCAGGACACCGGGTACCTGCAACGTCACAGCGAGACCTGTCCACTCGCTGTGGACTAGACGCGCCCTCCGTTCCGGCCCACGTGCTCCCTGGGGGGACCACGACACCCAGGGATCTCTGAGCACTGCTGTCCACTCACACTTACCCTGCGGCATCAAAGGGTTCCCAAGACATTGCAGGAAGTTCGACAAAATCAGGAGCAAGTGCTCATTGGCCAGATGTCAACTGTGTGGTCACTCATCAAATGCTGTCAATAAGGACTTGAACAAGATGAAGTAAAGCTAACTTCTTCCTAAATAAGATCATGTTATTGCATCTCTATCATAAGAAATCTCTAAAAGACAGTTTTCATCATTCTGATTACTCACACATTCACTTTCAGCCAGTGTGTGGTAGCAAAGGCTGCAGACACAGGACACGGCTGCCCTCTGGTGTCACTTCCGTATAATTAAACCTATTAACGTTTAACTGCCGTTGATTCAATTAGCAATGCAGTTTCAAAGGTCACCAGGTACTGCGATTCTTCTACTTCTGAAAGCAATATCCTAAATGGTAATTAGCAAAGCATAACGTGTGGGAAATATACCAGATCTCTTCCTCTGTCAATTTAAACATAACTTATTGGCACAAATATCTAAATGTTTAAAAGGTAAGGTAATGTAATTTCCCTGTCCAGGTCCTCTCCTAATCCAAATACCCAAGAGTCTTAACATGCTTTTGTTTCATCTCATTATACTGAGATAATAGTCAATTAATATTTCATCTGTTCTTATTGGGTGTAAGGGTTTGCACTAATCCAACAACTGGCCCTATGAGATGAAACGGAAGCCAGTTCTCTTTTCTAACCTTTGACAGAGGGGCCCCCACACAGAGGGCCACTTGCGGCTTCATTTATTAAGCACCAACTGTGAACAGAGGACTGTGTGAAGTTCTTCACAGACATAAGAACATCCGCAAAAAAAGGGAATCTTGCTCTCCATCTGCCAGAGAAAGTCCCCAAGCACAGTCAGCTGACATCGCCCAGGATGCCAATGCGTTATGGTGGCTCATGCTCCAGGCTGGCCTGCAAGGCTGCCTGCTCTGGTCAGCTTCCCACACTGTGCAGGACATCATCTGGGTCATCGTTCAGGCTATTGTCCAGGTCATCATCCAGGCCATCATTCCGGCCATCGTCCCAGCCATCATCCAGGCCATTGACCAGGCAATTGTCCGGGCCATCATCCTCATCGTTTTCCCAGCCATTATCCAAGCTGTCATCTCCACCATCGTCCCAGCCATCATCTAGGCCATCTTCCAGGTCATCCTTCCAGCCATCATCCAGGACATCGCCAGGTCATCATCCAGGCCATTGTCCCGGCCATCATCCAGGACATCGCCAGGTCATCATCCAGGCCATTGTCCCGGCCGTCATCCAGGACATCGCCAGGTCATCATCCAGGCCACTGTCCCCGCCGTCATCCAGGACATCATCCAGGTCATGGCTGATGACCATCATCCTGGTCATCATCAAGGCCATCATAAAGGCCGTAATCCCAGCCATTAACCAGGACATTGTCCAGGCTATCAACAAGGCCATCATCCCAACTGTTATCCAGGCCATCATCCGTGCCATCGAGCAAGCCGTCATCCTAGCTGTCATCCAGGCCATTGCCCAGCCACCATCCCAGCCATCTTCCAGGCTGTCGTTCCCACCGCCATTCATGCTGTCCAGTGCCACCCCACAGATGGGAAGCTGTGGCATTAGGGCAAGAGGCAGCTCAGCCCCGAGCAAGCTCTTCTCCACGCTGACACAGCGGGAGTCCCAATTGCCGATGGATTGTCCATCTTCATGGGGTGCTACCCAGCCCCACCCCTGCACAGCATCCCTCTGCTTTAGGAGGGGACAGGCGCGACAAGCTGAATCCAACAGATACAGCAAATCCAACAGATGGCAGACACGATACAGATGGTGGACCCGACAGAGATGACACACCTGATAGAGATGGCTGACCAGACAGAGACGGTAGATGCAATAGAGGTGGTGGAACTGACAGAGATGGCACATCCAATAGAGATGGCAGACCTTACAGAGACAGAGCATCTGAAAGAGATGGGGGACCTGACAGAGATGGCACATCCAGTAGAGATGGCAGACCTTACAGAGACAGAGCATCTGAAAGAGATGGTGCATGCGAAGGAGATGGAACATCCAATAGAGATGGTGCATCTAATAGAAATGGAGCATCTGATAGAGATGATGGACCGAACAGAAGTTTGGACTCCAGAAGTCCAGGCTGTTTAAATGAGCTATTCAGAGAGGCTGCTCCAAACAATATGTTACAGAAAATCTAGACATAATGAACCTCTCTGCCTTTCATCTCAAACAGCAGCTGAAGCGCTAGCGTACATACACTATTATCTCACCCTGCATTCTAATTTACCCTAGTCCCAGCCAGACCGGCTTTGATTTAAACTCTAATTGAGGCCTGATCTCTTTCTCAGTTACTTTACCTGTTATCATGTATAGCTATGCTGACTTTCAGGGCTGCAGCACCCCATTTCTGCATCTTAGGTGTCACAGAGTTACTCAAAGTTTCAGAGAAATATCAGCTGATACAAATATAGCTCAGTGTCTCAGGATCTAGAAATACACTTACAGCTTCAGATCAAATGTGGCTGCTCTAAGGGCTCACAATCCAGGCTCTCAGTTTTTAGAAGCATTTCCTGGGAGAGACCTTAGCATATTTGTTCTTGTGCTTCTACTCCATTCTGCCCAGTCCATTGTCCCCAAGTCTTATTCAGTTCATCGTGTGCCCCTCAACATCCTTCCTTTTTGTAGCCCCACCATATTCCATCATATAAATGCATCACAGTTGCCGTTCTGCTTCTCAGTCATTGTATCCTTTGGCTCCCTCCATCTTATTGGACATCATGGATAATATCCAAAATAAATCACATCGTACATTGTCCTCGCTTGGTTGTACAATCAGCAGCACTCTCAATTTTAGAAATTTGTCATTGATCCATAGAGAAGGAACTGGCAAACACAGCCTCACCAGCCATCAAATCCAAGCTACGCCTCATCACTTGTCCCTCCCGCCGCATTAGCTTCCCCTGGCGTTGCTATGAAACTGTTGATGTCTCCTTGTGAACTGCTGACCATAGCACGCATCTTTAGTGTCCCCCCATACCCCTCTACTATTGACTCTTTGTCCACTATCGAACCATTGAAATAGCTCATGCGAGAACTTCATTTCCCATCTAAGTTTTTACACGGCAATTGTAAGAGTGTGTAAAAATCATGGTGTCAGCCTGGGCAGTTTCTGGAGCTAAAGGGGTGTCATAGAAGGTAAAACAGGCGGCCACCTTGATGCTGGAAGGCTTGAGAACCAGGGCTCAGCCCGGGGGGGCCACGGCTAGGTAGGAACTTTCCAGAGGGCAGTGTAGCCACATAGATCAAAAGCTTTACAAACATTCACAGCCCACATGTGGTGCTGGGGGAAATGAAGGCAGTGGCCACAGGGCAGGCAGCACAGCGATGGACCATGATGAGCCAACCCACTAGCGGTGGGTGTCGCAACCAGAAAGCTTCACCAAGGGATGAATTGACAACACTTACTTAAAGCCTTCAAATTTGGGGGGCCCTGTGTCCCAGCAATTCCAGGTAGGGGCTTTCAGCCTAAGGATATAATATTAGAAATAATGATGATGTGAAAATATTTAATGTTTTGAGAGGGGAAACAATCTAAATGTCCAATAAGAAGGTTCAATAAATAACTCTTTATCCATATGATGTAATATTTTACCAAATGTTGTATGATGATCAAAGAAATGTTCATGATGCAAAAGGCACACACAAAAAAATAAGACAATTATTGTTAGAAAATGTATGCAGTGCAAAAATACTGTGAAGGACATGCTTTCCAATAGTGGGTGTAGGATGGATCTTTTCTTCTTTGCACTCTTTCTGATATTCTATAGCGAGCGTGAGTTACTTCTATAAAGGGAGAAGCAAAACATTTGTTACAAAACAGGAAATGGAAGGGATGGGGTGGGGGGGGCAAGGTGGACAGAGCCGACCCCATGCGCTGGGGGTGGTTTGTGCCAGTGATCCCCACGTCCACCTGACCTTGTGGCATGGGGGGGTGGGCACTGATTGGGGGCCTTCAAGGTGCTTCTTACAGTGACATTTAAAAAGCTGACAGGTCAGTGGGCGGGGAGCTGCGAGGCAGGCTGGATGTCAGCACACACCGAGGCACTGACACGGCTGGACGGCGGCGGCCAGTGTGCCATGTTCGCCCCTTCCCTGGGCCTGGGACCCGGGAGCCCACGCCAGCGCCCACCAGCACCCCAGAGGCACCCGTCATCTCCTCTGCAGCCATGGCATCCCCACGAGGAGATGATGGCTCCTGACCTACCACCAGCAAGCCTGGGCGCCGTGGCAAGGGAGGTGGGCGGCGCCTGGCACAGCCCATCCCGGGCTCACAGTGGCAGGAGACACAGCAGGGCATGGAGCAGCGAGGGGCACAGCTTCAGGGCGTTCTCCTCCCAACCCTCTGAAAACAGACCGAGAGCACATCGAGACCCGCGTGGACACCAAGAGAAGACAAAATCGGGGTTTTACTTGCCTTCAATCAACGAAGTCACCCGTTCTCTCAGGCCCTAGTTTTCTCATCTGTGCACCGGAACAACTCTGCATGTCTTCCTGGAGGTGGGCCTGCACTTGAGGTCCCGGCACCCTGAGAGCCCAGGGCATGCACGTGGCGAGTGTGGACAGCCAGCCCGGGAAGTCACAGGACGCAGGGTCTCTGCTCAGCTTCCCTGCCGTGAACATAACTTTCTGGGACTACAAAAAAAGGCCTTTGTACAGCCTGGGGCATCACACACCCTAAATTCAAGGGATGTGGCCAACTTGCAGTCACACGAAATCAATTTCCAGCACTTTCCAGATACATCGGCTCAGCCGGCTCAGCCCTGAAACGAGCCTGGCTTTTGCATGTGGCATCACTGAATGACCAAAACCTGATAAGTCAGCCGAGGCCAATACACAGAGATGCGGCGTCCTGACCCTGGGCAAACCGGAAACTCCAATTCCTCTTGGAGCTGCAACTTGGAATTTTTCATCTGAGTGAGACATCAGGAGCACCAGGACCACTTCGCGCCAGCTGTGCCCCCCATGGACCCTGCCACGTTGTCACCACCTTCCTTCTGCTGACTCCACCGCACCCCGCAACCTCATGCCCCCCTCACTTACGACTGACGTCGTTGATCTGTGCATGAATATAATGCAATTGAGTCTGTCACATCCTCAAGGCGTGTGTATTATGTCTGGGTGTCAGCCACAGCCAAGTAACTTCTACTGAGACCGGAAGGTCCCAGGACAAGTTCCGCAAGTGCTGTCACAGCTTCAACCAGGAGAATTCTGAAAGGGCACCAAGAGGCTGGCAACACAGAATCGCTGCTTTCCTACCATAAGCAATTTTAGCTTGCTTGTTTAAAATTAAGTAATAATTTTTTTAATTATTATTTTAATTTATGGCCACCCCCATGTCTTCCTAGGACAAAACTTCCTCCGTGCCTGCCCCTCGCGGTTCTGGGGGACCCTGGCTGCAGCAGGGACAGCTCGGCTGGATGCCTGGAGCTGAGCATGGACTCTTCCAGAAGGCGCCTTCAGAGGGGACCGCACAAAGCCAGTTAATCCTCCCAGCACTTCTTCTGCCCACCATGCAGGGTGAATGCAAGCCATGGAAACGTGGCGTGCAAACTAAGAAACCCTCCGGCTGGCTCTTCAGAGCTACCCAACTTTTTCAAAGCAGCAAAATACCAAAAACACGTGTCGTCTCAGGCATCATTTTATATGGCACCATCTTGAGGGGCAAAACGTTCCCTTTTAGAAGAAAGGCGTATGTGCAGCCAGGACATGTTTCTTAGTGCCAGCGGGCATTCCGCCGCCCAGCATCTCACCAGCCACCAACTGGGGACCACATACATTCAGTTGTATTCGCTGTAGATGAAAACGGGGGGACACGCCCGGACGGCGGGTGCAGGCAGGCGTTTACGCTTCGTGCTCGGATTCCACAAACAACGCGATGACTTACCTCGAGCAGGGACACATTCCCAGGCATGGCTGGCCACTTCCTTGTGTTTTGAGCAACTTTTCTCTGAGCCGTCCTGCTAATTAACCTATCTAATGCCCATCACGTAGGGAATGGGGACATCGGCCCCAGCCTATGAAATCTAAGTCAGGGAAGAGTAGCGTTTTAATTCAGGTTTGTGCTGCAGACTTTACGGCAGTAAAATCTAGTAAGCACACACTAGCCAAAAATACCCAAGGAGGAAGGAAGGAGCGAGGAAAGCCCAAAAAGGAAGCAAAGTACAATCATTCTGTATCTGTGACGTTTTATTTCTATCACTAAATCTTTCCAACCTGCTGAATGTTTTTAAGTGGGATCAGTCATCATTAGAACAATAAAGTAATAAAAATAAAATAGTAGTAATAATAATAATAAAAAGGCAGCATGTACACTTAAATTCCTTCACATGCATACCTTGTATTTTGTACACAAATATCTTACTTTATTAAAAATATGAAGAATATTACCTTTTTGGTGCACTTCATGGATACAGGAACTCAAACTCCCCCTGGGCACCTTTCAGAGCTCAGGTGAGGCAGTGGCTCCTCCAGCCTTGCACGCCTGCCCAAAGGTTTTGGACACCCGACCTCCTAGGCCCAAGGCCTTGTACACCCACCCCAGGCCTTGCACATGCCCTAGACCTTGCACACCCACCCCCAGTGCAGTGCTGCCCTCTCCGGGGCTGGCTATCCACCTCAGCTGCACGCAGCTGGATCACTAACTGTAAAAGCCTACAATTCGGTATTTAATGCCTTTTCCACAAGGATGTAAGTGCTGGAGGGAAGTTCCATTCCATGCCTTGAAATGAATCAGTGTTGAATAAGCGAGTCACTTCTCCATCCACCTCGATCAAGAGCTATCCCGAGTAAGCCTGACAGTGACCCCCATGACAGCAGCTTGGGGCAGCCCACCTTTCCCCGTTCTTGGCCAAAACTTGGAAGCCAGTGAGGGCGTCCCTGAAGCCCGGACCCCTCCCTCGCACAGGCTTTCTGCTTGAAGACGCATCCATTTGCCAGAAGCTACTGACACCTTTACAGAGCCCTGGCTCCTGACTACAATGATTCTCAATACGGCATAGAAAATATAACTAAATACTACAAGTCATAGTATATGTGGGATACACCACATTACAGAACGGAGTAAATAAACAGCATCCCGAGGAAGGGTAAGGCAGCCGTGGTGTCTGACCCGAGCGCTGCCCGCCCATCTCAGTGGTGCCTGCCCTTGTGTGCCTGGCGTGGGCCCTGTGCCGTCCTCCCCTCAGCCGCGGCCACTGGCCCTGCCAGGGTCCATCAGAGGATAGCAGGAAGCCTGTCCTCACGTTAGGGGCGGTATTGGGGCCTGTGTCAGCTGGTGCCCCTAAGGCACTCGAGGGCAGGGTGATGCGCGAACGTGGCCAGGAGGGTGGGACGTCCCCTTCCGGGACAGTGGTGGGCGGCCTCACAGACGGGGCAGTGGGGGCAGCAGATCAGAGCCTGGCCTCTGCCCCTGGCCTGGTGGACGGTGGGTGGCCCTGCCTGTGGCCGGAGGGGGTGCCGCCATGTGGCCCACCCTCCTGCACTTTGATGGGCTCCTTCCTTCCGTCCGCGGCTCCAGCCACCCACAGCCAGGCCCTTGGCCGCTCATCCACATGCTCTGAGCATCTCTCCCCATCTCATGGCCTCTTCTCGCTCAGCCTTCCTGCTGCCCACCCTCAGCCCACTCCTGACTTCTCCCTTCCTTCCCTGTCCATGTTTGTATTTAACAGACCACCTGGTTGACCAGCCTGTGCTCAGGAAGCAACAGGCTCGGTGGGCCTCCATCAGGCCTGCTGGTCTCCCAGCCTGTGAGCTGGGACCAGGATGGGGTCAGGACAGGGATATCCGTGTACGAAAAAATCAGGCAGGGCCACAGTAGGGACCCTCTGGGAAAAAGCTCTTTAACCAGTTCATTTAAAAGCAACCTCAGAACCGAGTACGGAAGGCGCAAAAGTTCCCTGTTTTCTCCTGTGGAATAATAGGAGCTTAGATTTTGTTCATTTCTCTATTTCAATGAACTTTTCTAAGTTTGCAACTCAAAAAAAGAAAAAAAAAGTCAAAGGTGGCAAAGATCAAAATGCCAAGTTATAAATACAAAGTCAGCAACGAGACCTTTGTTCCAATCTTGACTTTTCACTCTGCAAAGCCATTTTCCCATTCTATTTTTTATCAGAACTCCGCTTGCTCCCAAGTACAAATATAATAGACAAAGGCCTGAGAATTTTTCCTAGAACTACAGAAGGCAGCTGAAGTTCACTCTTGGGCCATTTCCACTTTGCTACTAGCACAAAACTCTTTTTCAGACCCTCTGGGTAGAAGGGGCTTGCATAAGGAAAGGAACAAAACTTACCCTTTGTCTATGTTGTAATTCATTATTGTTCGAGAATTTTTGTAGAAAGGCATCTTGGTGGTCATGTGACTTCAGTTACTATACAACTAAATTCATAAGCCTTTTAAGTTAGGATGGTTAAAATCATAAACATATTGTATCCTATACCTAAATTATATTAGTTTAGTGAAAAAATTTTGCAAACCTGTTGATTTTCCATGTTGCCTAGACTCCAGATAATACATTTATAATCATGGAGGGAGGAATAATAAATATTTTGGAAGGAAAAGAAGAGAGTAAATTCTTCTAAATAAATGTTCTGTTTTGTAATTGGAAATATCATCAGAACGCTTATTATTAAGACCAATAAAATATTCATTTCATGTTTGGGGAGCATAAAAACCAGAAAGTTCAAGATTTGGAAGAATTTATTCTGTGTGCAAGTGTACTAAAATGTGTCATCCAGGAAGTTTATCAGTTTACAATTAGGAAGGATTATGTACCATCAAAGAGGAACCTTTACAAAATAATACAATAAGGCTAAGACCTGAGTCTCAATTTATAAGAGGGCAAAACTAGGGGCTAACTCACTTTTTCCATTGCAAGAAGATTCAGGGAAAAGGACACTATGTTCTAAGACAAACCAAGCATTCTTGGCTGGGAAATGAGGTCATATGCCTACTTTGTGTACTCAATTTGTGCGTTTTCTCTCCTTTGAGCTGATTCTTTCATCTTACAAATAGTAGAAAATTAAAATTGTACTATTGAAGACACAAGAGGATTTAATCTCAAAAGACATGAACTACGACGTATTATTGCAACACTTTGATATTAAGAGTAAATGGGCCCCGGGCTCGTAACAGCATAATGTTGTTATTGCTTAACGCTAAGTGTTTTGGGGGGAGGAGGACACATTTTGGCTGCACGCCCAACGTGAACACACGGACGCCAGCTCACACCTCCGCCCACTCGCTCCGAGCTGCTGCCAGGGCTTCATTGGGGTACAAAGCTGGGGTGAACGACCCATACTCCGGGAAAGTGAGGGCCAGCCAAGACGGAGAACCGCTTTGTTACATCCTGCATTTATTGAAGCAAACCAAACGTGTAGAGATAGGAAACGGAGGCGTTCATAGTGTTTTACAAATACAGAAAGAAGACAGACTATTATTACACCTGCAGGGGTGCCTCTGAGAACACAGCCCCCCGCGCCCCCAGGAGAGCGGGTGCCGGGCCCTGGCAGGCACACCCACCTGCCATCTTTTTTCTGACGTCTTCAAGTGGTTTTAATAGATAAACCAGCAACTGGCTTTTACCCCAGAACTTGTGCCATGGGTGCCGGCGGCCTGGCAGGTGCGTGGGCTCCTCCGATGCGCCCGTCTCCTGCATGGAGCCCTGCCCCTGTGCACACCACGCCAGCAGCTGGGAACCTGGACCCGTTCGCATAGTTAGTCCTTTGGGCATCTCGACGTCGCTCCCTCTGCCAAGGCTTAAAGATTCACAGTGTAGAGGAAGCAAACATGAAGTAAAGCATTTCTACTAAAATATATTTTAATAGCTGGTGTTAAGTCACACAACAAAAGCCAAAGTATGTTGATAAGGTTATATCATTCTGTGAGCCCCTTCATTTGAAAAGAACACTTTCCTTCAAAACTGAAGACTCCCAAAGTTAGTAAGTCTTGCCAAATAACCATCAACCATGATTCTACCTATTTTGAAGAAAATAGAAGCCAAACTGCACAATGATACATTTTTTGCATTTTTATCACAGGTCAGAGACCACGTATCGGGCCCATCACCAACTCGTTTCTAAACATTTAGTCGTTATATGGACACCAAGGGAAACCAATCTTGACAGCAAGTGGATCACAAAGAAATTCACACAGTGCAATCAGATACCATACAGCAAACACAAAAAGCATCTGAAAGTCCCACGGATATACTGAAGTAATGTGGACAACTCGGGAGGAAATTTGCCCCGGGACCTCTTGCAGGCTTGCGGGTCCCAGAGCCCAAGCATCATGGAGTAGCTTGAGGTCCTTAGACCACCAATGCTTGACCAAGTTGCCTGGAGAGTGTCCTCCACGGCATAGAACCTTCAAAGGGAGACTGTCATTTCAGCATCCTTAACTCAGTTTACATAGCTTCGTACCCAACTAACCTCCACATCTTTACCCAAAAGAACCACAATCCAGCCACTTTCAGATTGTCAGAAGCAAACAGCTAAGGTACAGGGAGTTCAAAAAGTGAACTTCAGCTTGTGTAGTGAATTCAGCCTCATAACATAATTCTTCTACCTTATAAGAGGTGTTTTAAATCCCAAACCTAAAGTTAATGTTTCTATTATCTCAACTCTACATAAATCCACAAAAACATTTTTAGAAAACGATGGCAGCAATCAGCTTTTTCTAAGGTTCTGGACCTTTAAAGGTAAATTACAATCAGCCACCACCTTTAATAAGTCAGGAGCACCCCACTTCCCTAACTCCAAAATATCAATAATGTATAACAAAATATCACTATAGAATAGGCAGAAGCTTGCTTGCTTGGTTTACTTTCCAAGGCCATAATGGATAAACAAGAGTAATCAAAAAGGCACCTATTTCTGTATTCATCTACGTTATAGTTTTGGTATAAACTATATCTGCTTTATAGAGGGGTGTGCTATTAAAGAATCACACACATTCCCTTTTATCTTTTCATTAAAAATATTTCCAGCAGAGACGGATGAGCCCGAAAATGAGGCGTGGCCTTGGATTTCCAGTATCTTTTAGAAAAGTCTTCTTCCCAACCCCCAGGGTGCCACAAAGCTCAACGAGGAGAGAATAAAGGGAAACAGATCCACAAAACTGGAAAACCGCGCCTTCATCCTGTTCTAGCAGGTCTTTCAGTGCAACCAGTGGCAGGAGAGGGGCCGGGCTGGCCTCACCCCCATTCCTGAGGGGGCTTGTGGAAACTGTGCTTGCAAATGTCTGCGTGGCCCATGCGGGATGGCACAGCTCTGACAACCAGATTTCAAACTGGGCTGTGCAGCTCTATGCAACCGAGACCAGGAGGGCAGGAAAAATTCATTTTGCCACAGGTTAGAAATAGAAAACTTTCCTAAAGAACTAGAGTTAGTAAGAACTTTGACTACAAAAACTTCCAGCACAAGCAATGTTCTGTGACGATCTGCGGTTTTGTTTTTTTGCCATCTACTACTGGCAGGGCATCAGCCTGCTCCCTGCACTGCAGCGGCCTCGAGAAGTCCTGCACGGGGGGACGCGGGCACCGGCTCTGTGCTGGGCCCTGCCACCTGCGTCCCCACCTGCATTTTTTTGAAGATTTAGTGTTATACTCTTCTTCAGCCGTCAGGATCTCGTGTGCCCAAGGGGCATGTGCAAAGTGGAAAGGATGAGTGCGAGTGCCGATTTTAAACAAGACACTGTGAAAATAGCACTTTTGGTGTTTCACGTACGCCTCCAATATTTCTGCTGTGAGGCCTGAATTTTAGTAACCACATGGATGCTCTGTTGAATTACAACCGCTAGAGCATGTGGCGGCTTCTCCATCTCAGCCCACTCTGCAGGTTCTGGTCAGCTCTTCATTCCTAACAGGCTGGCAGCAGAAACACCCTGCTATGCACACACTATGTGCAGCTTAAAATATTAGAAGTATCCACACATATGTATTGACTGCTACATTCAATGAATGTGATTTTGGAATCAGAGGATGATAAAAAATATGAAACATCACACTGCAACTTCAGGGTCATTTTCCTGATTATTATCATCATTTCAAGTTGGTCTCCTTTGAGCTTTCTGTAAGTGTGCTATTTATCAATATCAAAAATTGTACCTGGCCTTATGTTTTGTCTAAAAATTTAATCAACTCCTCTTCTTTATAATCACAAAAAATGTTCAGTCTGGGTGAAACTGAAATATTTACTTAATCACATAATAAAAATTGAACAGGATTATTGTCCTGTTTCAGTGCACAAACGTAGTGCACAGGCTTTTTTTTTTTAAAGAATACTGCAAGCTCAGTTTGTTTTATAGGTTTGTGAACAAGACATCAAAATCGACAGGGGTTTTGATCCATTTAATCATGAAAGTCAGTGAAGCTGGTCATCTGATAATCTGTAAAGCCCCCTTGAAAAAAAAAATCTCCAATTATTTGACTGAATCATTCTCTTTTTGATTTGTATGCCAGTGTCGGACACAAAGTAAAGTTTCCTTGCCCTTTTAGGCTAATAAAAAGAAACTACAGATTTTCAAAAGTAAATGGTAACTTTTCAAAGGCGTCACTAAATCAGTGAACTTTTGCCTTTGGCCTAATAAACGTTTCAATGAGAGATAACATGCAGGATGTTTGTAAGTTTCCCTGAATATGTCACATAGGCAGCTGTCCCCGGGACCCATGTGTCTCATCGCAGCTTCGTAACTTGCTTTTCCAGCTGCACAACAACCAGAGTCAGGTCATATGTAAGTGCTGACCTGTGGCCGGGCCGAGTAAATGGCACAATCAGAAGCATGCACAGGGACCACGCCACTGGGGCCAAGAAGCCTGCGAGGCCACGCCTCGGAAAATCAAAACGTGACAACAGCTTCCTTCCTCCTGGGCCTGCGCTGGAAATTTCTGATGGTGCTCCGGCCCCACTCCCTGAATCTGATTTAGAAAATAAAACCCAGAAAGCAGAAAGGAAGTCTTCTGATTAACCGGTTTCAGTAGATTTCCCTTTCAAAATCTAAATGCCATTTTCCAAGATCAGAAACCAGGCCATCTGTCTCTGTGCAGAGTTTGTATCTTTCTGTTTGTTCTTTTCCAGCATGCTTCCTATTCCGTTTTCACTGGCTCCTGCTAAGTTTTCTTTACTTTTTAATCAACAGCAGAATTAATTTAATGAAAGCTGTTTTGATAAATACCTAAATCACTTACGTGAATATATATCTATATTCTAAGGTGTAAATCCTTCAAGAGTAGAGTACGTTGCAGCAGGAGAATCTCAAGCAACGTTTCGAAATAGGTTTTTCTGATGAGCAGGCACCTAGAGGAAAGGGTTTGTAGGTATCGGCTACACTTTTTGCTTTAATTGCAGGGAAGGGCTGTGCAGCGACTTATGTTACAGCAGCAGGACCTACGCGACATGCACCAGGTTAAGGTGTTTAGGGAAAGAAAGAGATGATGTTGGTATCTGCCCTTCGCAGGGCAGCTGTGAAGTTATCTGACCTGGCATTCTGCGGAACCGAGCATACACTGAGGTGCATGTGAACGGACAGTGGGGCCTGCCTCGGTACAAGTAAGGGACAGGTTGACCCAAGTGATCCTGGGGACCAAGGATTTTTCTTTGTTGAGAAGTTTTTTGGTCTCTAAGGCCTCCAGTCCATACAGCAGTTTCACGGGACTCACTCTGCCACTGCTTCCCTGTGTTACTCTGGCAATTTTCCCTTGGATTGGAAATTGCCTAATGCCTCTAAAGCAAAACTGCTGTTTAATTATTGGCTGTGTTACTGAATTAAAGGAATTGGCTTCCGGTGACTCCAAAGTGACAGCTAAGAAGTTTCATTTACTTTAAGGAACAACCAACAACTCTATCAAAGTCTACAGAACTGCGTCTCCCAGGGGGGCTCAGCGGCCGGTCAGGGGAAGCCGCGCACACAGCACACAGCACCCGGGGCGCTGATGCAATTCTTCTGGGGGTGGGAACCACTGAGCCCCCCTCCTTCCTGGCACCCGCGCACCTAATCGCCAAAGCAAGCAGAGGTGGCCGTGAAGAAGTGACCGCCACGCGGTCCTCGGGGCACCCGCCCCCCCGGGGGAGGTCGGGGCGGCGCGCAGGGCCGCGGGCGCGGGCGGCGGCCTAGTTCACGGCCTCGATGTAGTTGGCGGGCAGCATGCCCGACTTCCCGGTCCTCTGGACCGTGCCGTACATCCAGCCGGCGTCGATGGGCTGCACGTTTACGATGTAGTCGCCGTCGCGGAAGGAGACCTCGTCCTCGTCCTGGGCGCTGTAATCGTACATGGCGCGGTACGTCCGCTGCGGGAGGGGAGGGGGCACCGTGAGACCGAGACGGCGGGTGGACGCCCCATCACCGGGACCCCCCCATGAGCCCGGGCCTCGACCTCAAGTCTGCTCCCTGCCTTGGCGTATGCCGTGTCCCCCAGGAAGGTCAGTCGAGGTCCCGACCCCAGGACCTGGGGATGTGGCCTTGCTGGACACAGGGTCTCTGCGGGTGGACGCAGCTCAGGCTGTGCCCTTACCAGGAGGGGAGAGACAGCGGACTCGGGAGGGAAGGCGGCCGGTGGCCCAGAGGCAGCAGCCAGGCAGCCAGCAGGCACCGGGCTGAGAAAGGCGGCCCCCCACCCCCGTGGGCGTCAGCGGGCGCCCAGACCTCAGCACTGGACTTCCAGCCTCCTTCCAAAACCTGAGAGAGTACGTCTCCAAGTGCGGGAACGTGTTTGGCAGCTGTGGGAGGCAAACGCGCTGGTTCAGCAAAGTGCGGCCTCTGAGGCCAGAACAGCTGCTCAAAAGAGCTCGCTGCCAAAAGCTGAGCTTTGAGACCGGGAAGTCAGCGCCCCTGGCTGCAGATGCCCCCCAAAACCTTCAACCCTGTGGTTCTGGCCCATCCCACATCCCTCTCTACCCTCTGTGCTGGTCTGGATGGACACAATGCAGTTCTTTCCAAAAAGCAATACAAAATTATTGATTGCCTCATAGAAACAGGTAAAGCAAATAAAAGAAAAAATCCATATTTTCATTTTATAGGTTTTTGTAAGACAATGGTAGGAACTTGGCATATAAGTATTCTGGGTATTAAGGTACAGATCACAAAATTCCTGTTATAATGAGGAAGTTTTAGATCAAGTCTGGCTGCGTTGCTTGAGTTTAAGGCCAAGAGTGAGCTCTTATGAATGTCAGGTGATGTCAAAGTCATGTGCGCTTCTCAATGGAGGAAACTGGCTGGGACCCAACACCCGAGAACAATGAGAGCTCCCAGCATCGGACGGCATGTCCAGGCAGAGGCCACGACCCGGTCCACAGCTCAGAGAAGCAACGTCAGTGTGAGACGCCAACTGTGCCCAGAGGACCTCAAACGCCACCTCCAACTTCATATCGCAGGCCTGTGCCCTTAGGCCTCTGTGAATTGCTAAATTCACAATTTTGCTAAATTTGTGAATTGCTAAATTTGCTAAAATTGCTAAATTTGTGAATTCCTAAATTTGCTAAAATTGCTAAATTTGTGAACTGCTAAAGCTAATCGAGAAATAATCATCGGATATCCACAGTGGTGGAGTCTCCACAGCTTTCTACTGTCTTATATTTCCACATAATGGTTATCGATCCCTTTGGGATGGCTTGAAGCCATGACCCCCAGAAAATCATGTTCTTAAACATAACCCGTTCCTGAGAATATGAACCCTTGTGAACAGGGCCTTTTGACAGGGCTACTTCAGCTAAGGCGTGGCCCAACCCAATCAGGACAGTCCTGTGTTCCTAACACTGGAGTCCTTTGTAAGTAGAAAAAAATTCAGAGCAAAGAAAGGCATGGGAAGCAAGAGGCTGAACATCAGTGGAACCCAGGGTAGAAGAGAGGCCAGGAGCGGCCGCCATATGCATTGCCATGGGACAAGCTAGGGACCAGCGATGGCTGGCAGCGGAACCCAGGGTAAAAGAGAGGCCGCCATATGCATCACCATGGGACAAGCTAGGGACCAGCAATGGCTGGCAGTAGAACCCAGGGTAGAAGAGAGGCTGCCATATGCATTGCCATGGGACAAGCTAGGGACCAGCAATGGCTGGCAGTGGAACCCAGGGTAGAAGAGAGGCCGCCATATGCATTGCCATGGGACAAGCTAGGGACCAGCAATGGCTGGCAGTAGAACCCAGGGTAGAAGAGAGACTGCCATATGCATTGCCATGGGACAAGCTAGGGACCAACAATGGCTGGCAGCCAGCCCCCCGAACATGACAACCTTTGGGAAGAAGCCTTGCCTTGAGGATGCCTTGATTTGGACATTTTCCCAACCTCAACATCATAAGCCATTAAATTTCCATTGTTCAAGCTAACCTGGTACATGGCACTTGCTGGAGCAGCCAAGGAAATTAAAACAGCCTTCCTTGATCAACGGTTTGCCTTGATGGATTTCCTGTTTCCTTCCGAAGGATCATACAGATGGCAACACATTGCCATTTATCCATATGAAAATGTATGCTATCCAATCTGAGTGCATTTATGTTTTTGGGATAAAGTGGGAAGACCAGGTAGGAAGCATTTCAAATAGATGCTTACCAGGTTTGGGGAGTGCTGCGTCGGCCTCATGGACGCCATGCTGGTTGGGTGCATGTACCCGTAGCCCGGAGAATGGCTCTGCTGGTAGGCTCCCGGAAGGACAGGGGCTGCATGGGGGACAGACACACACACAGGCTCCTTAACTCCACCTCAAAACACCCATCCCCATCTTCACGGGATGCCAACACTCTACTGGATGCTTCAGAAACAAAATGACACCTTTGGGGTCGCGTGCGATTTGGGTAGTGGTGTTATAAGTGGCCTCTGGGTTAGTTACACATTTCAGTCATTAAGAACATTACCCAGGGAATCAGTTTAACATGCAATAAAAAATACTTTAAATATTTTCATTACTCTATTGCTGATGCTACATTAAAACAACATAAATTCAAAATAAAAATTGCCCATACTCCCTTAATGAAATCATGTTTCACTTGATTGTGGATTCCTTCTAGATGTTTCCCAAAACAAAAATAAGAATTTTAAAGGAATTTAATTGGAATGCCAAACCAACAGCAGAGTCTGAAGAGTTTTACAGCTTACTTCTCATGTAACAGGACACTCATGATATTTCAAGACAGACATTCACCTTTATAAAGGTAAATGAAGATGGTGAACTGGTAAAGGTAAGTTTCAGCTTACCTTTATAAAGATGGTGAACATAATTTATTTACTGGTGATATGTCTGTTTAGTGGTTACTAAAAAGCCGGTACCCTTAAAAGGGACCATTATCTATACCAGACAAATTCTCCACTTGATTTTTACTACAAGTCAAGTGTGAATAAGCCAGCTAACTATGTTACAAAAGCCTGAGAAACCAAACCACTTAGAGAATTTCATGAACATTACCCTTCTACAACAGAGTGCTCACACGGCGTGTGCTGGTCCTGCTACTAATTATTACATTCAAAAGACATAGTGCCTGTTTTGAAGAACACTGGATTCCAGGGAAACCAATAAAGAACCTGAAAAAACCCCACAAAGACAGGGGAGCATGTGCAGGTTGTGTTTGTCTCTGCAGGTGTGTGAATGTGTCTGCAGCCAGTGTCGAGAGTTAGCCCTGAAAGCATGCTGGTTGTGTTGTGTGATGCATTAGTACAACTTGCACGGTTATGTGTGCTATGAACATCCGTCATGGGCTACTGTTTTGGTTCAGTCATGCCGAGTATATAAAGTTATTATAATGGGTTGATTTATATGGGACAACTTTTATAAGAAAAGAAATAAGCAGAAGTAATTCTTGGATGTAATGAATAATTAATATTTTTAAACATCATGATATATGAGAACATCACTTTTAAGACGTTTAATCATCAGAAAATTGCAAGTCATCAATGTGCTCTCCAGATGAGAAGGACGTTAGGCTGGATGGGGCTGGGGTTTCTGTAGGTCTTGAGTTCATTTATATTACAGTGTTGTCACTAACTGGTTTTATTCAAAGTCCAGATGTGGCAGCAAAGGGAAACTGGCAGGATCTTCACTTGGGTTGTAGCATATTACAGACACCAAATACTTTTGGCATTATCAATTCAATTTAAATATTTTATGTGAAGAGATGTCAAGAGCACTGTTGAAATTCACTAGTGAAGGAAAAATGAAATTCCTATAAGTCACAAAACTTCACCTCATACCTGGTGCATTAAGATAACTTTTCGTATGCTCTTATTGGGGGTACAAAAAGCATTAAGTCCAGAGGAATCACATGTCATGAAAACAAAGACCAGTTTAAAAAGAGGCACCAACACAGCATTTCGGTTGGTTTGTTACAGGAATGCTTTGACAGGGTGAAACAAGCAAAAGGAAATTTAAGGCAATAGCTTTGGATATTTGACTTACTAAGAATTTGGGTGAAACATAGAGGTTCCATGTGAGCACGAAGTTTTTCCCTGAAAATACAGAATTTTTGGTATCTTACAGAAGCAAAATGTCCAATGCATTTTAACACTGAAAAGGACCTTTCATGGAAGGGAAAAGCACCCAGTGCTCACTCTGCCAAACGAGGGGCAACCCTGGGAAAACAGATGACAATAAAGGGCCATGTCTTAGCACAGAGTCTTTAGTTTGAGGGGTTTCGATTTTAAGAGCAGAAAACCAACAAAACAATAGCTTTCATCGGCCTAGGGCAGCCACGAATGCCAGATGTGGCTTCACTTCCACCTGTCTTCCCCGAGCAGGAGGCTGGCGCCCCACGGGGTCAGGCCCTGGAGGAGTGCACCCCGACATTTACAAAACCAAGACGTCCCTTCCTCTGCACAGTGAGGTTCTCCCTCAAACAGACCCCCCCCCCAGCAGCTCCTACTTAAGGTGACTCTCAGAGACCAGAAGGAGAGAAAGTCAAGGCTCCGAAGTAGATATGAGGGTCATGGAACTTGAAAAGGAGAACGAGAAACTGTAGGCGGCCTAACCACCCCGCAAGTGGGAGAAACGAGGCAACATGGACACATAAAGGGTAAGGTCTGGACCCAAAAGAGACGTGACCCACACAAAGGGAGAAAATGCCCCAAACGGAGGCCAGCCCTGGGGACGCACTGGAGAGGGCAGAGGCAAGAGCCAGTGGGCGCGCAGAGACGCTGTTCCCGGGTCCCGAGGTACCCCTCCCTTCTACACTGGGAACAGACCCTGCTACAAGAGAAAGGGAGAGGGATGCCTGGCAAGGCACAGGGACCGATGGGTCACTCAAGCAGGCCGGACGCTCCAAAAGCACCACATGGTCACCCAGGGAAAAGGGTGAGGAATTTATACATGTGGCAGGAACAGAAAAAAATATCTTCGAGTTTTTGTCACAGGCCTCTTTTTAAAACTCCAGAATAAGAAGACAGCTGTCCTTCAGAGATCCCTCAACTAGAAGCAGGAAGGATCACGCTTCCCTAACACTTGACTGCAGCGTTGAATTGGTTCACGCGTTTCAGAGAACTTCATGAATTCTGTCTTTGCTTTAAAGAAAAAGACTCTCTAAGCAATCAGTGGAATTGCTACAACTAAATGAAGAGATTAATGTAAAAGAAAGTGTGACAATACGGCTGGTTTCAAATGCTAAAGGAGCAGGAGGTGAGCGAGTGGTCACCACACTGGCCCCATGGGGCGTCTCCTCCGAAGGTGTCCACCCACGCTGTCCAGGCTCCTGGCACAGCCCAGGCCCCCTGCACCCCCCGCCCCCCGCCAGGGGTACCAGGTTCACAGTGTCCCACTGCGTCCTGCAGAAAGACACGAGGCTCAGATCTGAGAGCTCCAAGGGCTACGGAAGAGTCTTTCCTTCCCTGCAGAAAAGAGAAACAAGCCGCTTGCCTCTGTCTGTCTCTGTTTAATTACAAGCTGCACACAGGCACGTGCCAAGAATCAGGCAGGGAGCATCATAAACTGTGAATCTGAGAGCCTGAGAACAGACTTTAATGCAAAAACAAAATTACCTACCCTGCAAAGATAAAACAACCATTTTTCAAAGGCAAGTATACCCACCATCGCTGTCATACTAAACAACTGCCAGACTTCAAAAATGAGACATAAAAATGAAAGCAATTGTTACTTTCCCACATGTTCTGTTTTCAGCTGCAACGGGGGCAATAAAATGTGAGGGGAAGGGCAGGTCACGATGGGGCTGCAGGACTCGGCCAGTGGGGCTCAGATCATTCCCCTGGGGGCCACCCCAGACCAGTTAAATCGGAGTCGCAGGCAGCTACATGGTGGCAGGTTGATCATACTGAACTACTCCCTTCATGGAAGGCGCACTAATTTGTTCTAACTGGAATAGACTCATACTCTGGATATGGGTTTGCTTTCCCTACATGCAATGCTTCTGCCAAAACTACCATCCGTGGGCTTACAGAATGCCTTATCCATTGTCATGGTATTCCGCATAGCATTGCTTCTGATCAAGGAACATATTTCACAGCAATTGAAGTGCAGGAATGGGCACATGCTCATGGAATTCTTTGGTCTTACCATGTTCCCCATCATCCAGAAGCAGCTGGACTGATAGAACAGTGGAATGGCCTTTTGAAAACTCAATCACGGTGCCAACTAGGTGGCAATACCTTGAAAGGCTGGGGTAATGTTCTTGAGAAAGCTGTATATACTCTGAATCAGTAGCCGCTGTATGGTGTTTCTCCTATAGCCAGGATCCATGGGTCCAGGAACCAAGGGGTGGAAATGGGAGTAGCACCACTCACTATTATCCCTAGCGATTGGCTAGGAAAATTTTTGCTCCCTGTCCCTGCAATCCTGAGCTCTGCTGGTCTACTTGGTTTTAGTTCCAAAAGGGGGTGTGCTTCCTCCAGGAAAAACAACAATGATTCCATTGAACTGGAATCTAAGACTGCCACCTGGTCACTTTGGGCTACTCATGCCCCTGGATCAACAAGCCAAGAAGGGGATTACATTATTGGCTGAGGTGATTGACCCTTACTATCAGGGGGAAATAAGACTGCAACTACATAATGGAGGTAAAGAAGAATTTTCTTGGAATACAGGAGATCCCCTAGGGCGTCTTTTCAGTACTATCATGTCCTGTGATTAAAATCAATGGAAAACTGCAATAACCCAATCCGGGTAGGCTCTGAAATTTCAGGAATAAAGGTTTGGGTCACCCCACCAGGCAAAGAACCACAGCCAGCTGAAGTGCTTGCTGAGGGCAAAGGGAACATGGCATGGGTAGTGGAAGAAGGTAGTGATAAATATGAACTTCTACCACATGATCAGTTACAGAAATGAGGACTGTAATGCTGTTTTGTTCATGTTATACTATTTAAGTTGTAAGATATCAAGTTTAAGAATGAATATTACCCAAGGACTTACACCCTATTCTGGAGAGATAAAATGTGTTTCCAGTTCTATGCAGGATAGTTGAGTATTGTCAGGTGAAAGAAAAAAATGTGTTTTATTGTTTTTTATTTAGAAATTAGGTATGGTTTAAGGTGGTATGTATAGCTGCCAAGTTGACAAGGGGTGGACTGTCATGGTTAGGTTCACGTGTCAACTTGGCCAAGTGGTGGTACCTGTTTGTCTGGTTGCACAAGTGCTGGCCTGTCTGTGTTTGATGAAGACATTTCATAGAATTAAATCATGATCATGTCAGCTGCATCTACAGCTGATTCCACCTGTAATCAGCCAAAGGGAAGTGTCTTCCCCAATGATGATGCTCATTCTAATCACTGGAAGCCTTTTAAGGAGGATTCAGAAGAGACAGGCCTCTCTTCTACTTTGGCTGGTGAGCCCCTCCTGTGGAGTTCGTCCAGACCCTCCACTGGAATCGTTGGCTTCACAGCCTGCCCGGCAGATTTTGGACTCTGCTTTCCCACGGTCACGTGAGACACTTTTATAAATTTTATATTTGTGAGTGTTCCCTCTTGTTTCTGTTTCTCTAGAGAACCCTGACTAATACAAGGAGGGAAGGCTACTTAACTCATTCTATGAAGCCAACATCACCCCATACCAAAGCCAGACAAAGATATTACAAGAAAAGAAAACTACAGACCAATCTCTCTAATGAATGTAGATGCAAAAATCCTCAACAAAATCCTTGCAAATCGAATCCAGCAGCACATTAAAAGAATTATACACCATGACCGAGTAGGATTCATCCCAGGTATGCAAGGATGGTTCAACATAAGAAAATAAATTAATGTAATACACCATATCAACAAATCAAAGCAGAAAAACCACATGATCATCTCGATTGATGCAGAAAAGGCATCTGACAAAATTCAACATCCTTTCTTGTTGAAAACACTTCAAAGGATAGGAATAGAAGGGAACTTTCTCAACATGATAAAGAGAATATATGAAAAACCTGCAGCTAATATCATCCTCATTGGGGAAAAACTGAAAACTTTCCCGCTAAGATCAGGAACAAGACAAGGATGTCTACTATCACCGTTGTTATTCAACATTCAGTTGGAAGTTCTTGCCAGAACAATTAGGCAAGAAAAAGAAATTCAAGGCATCAAAATTGGAAAGGAAGAAGTAAAATGCTCACTGTTTGCAGATAGATGATATGATATGTCAAAACCCAAAAAAATCCACAACAAAACTACTAGAGCTAATAAATGAGTATAGCAAAGTGGCAGGTTATAAGATCAACACTCAAAAATTTGTAGAGTTTCTATATACTAGTAATGAATAATCTGAGGTGGAACTCAAGAAAAAAATTACATTTACAATTGCAATCAAAAGAATAAAATATTTAAATAAATTTAACTAAAGATACAAAAGACCTATACAAAGAAAACTACAATAAATTGCTAAAGAATCACAGATCTAAATTAATGGGAGGGCATACCATGTTCATGGACTGAAACACAAATATAGTTAAGATGTCAATTCTAACTAAATTGATTTACAGATTCAATGCAATATCAATTAAAATCTCAAAAACTTACTTTTCAGAAATAAAAAAACAACCAAATTTATCTGGAAGGGCAGGGTGCCCTGAATAGTTAAAAATATCCTGAGTAAGAAAAATGAAGTTAGAGGTCTCATGCTACCTAACTTTAAGGTGTATTACGAAGCTACAGTGGTCAAAACAGCATGGCACTGACATAAAGATAGATATGTTGACCAATGGAATTGAATAGAGTATTCAGATACAGACCCTCTCATCTTGGGCAATCAGTCTTTGATAAGGCCATCATGCCAATTCACTTGGGACAGAACAGTCTCTTCAATAACTGGTGCCTAGAGAACTGGATATCCATATGCAAAAGAATGAAAGAGGATCCATATCTCGCACCATATACAAAAATTAACTCAAAATGGATCAAAGACTTAAACATTAGATCTAAGATGATAAAACTTTTAGAAGAAAATGTAGGGAAATATTTTATAAATCTTAAAATAGGGGGCAGTTTTCTAGACCTTACTTACCCAAAGCATGAGCACTGAAAAAAGAAAGAAATGGGAACTCCTCAAAACTAAACACTTTTGTACATCAAAGAACTTCGTCAAGAAAGTAAAAAGACAGCCTGCACAATGGGAGACAATATTTGGAAACAACATATCAGAAGAAAGTCTTTATATATCCAGAATATATAAAGAGATTATTCAACTCAACAACAAAAAGACAGACAACCCAATTACAAAATGGGCAAAAGACATGAACAGACACTTCTCAGAAGAGGAAATACAAATGGCCAAAAGGCACATGAAGAGATGCTCAACGTCCCTGGCCATTAGAGAAATGCAAGTCAAAACCACAATGAGATATCATCTCACACCCAACAGAATGGCCATTATCAATAAAACAGAAAATGACAAGTACTGGAGAGGATGTGGAGAAAGAGGCACACTTATCCATTGTTGGTGGGAATGTCAAATGGTACAACCTCTGTGGAAGGCAGTTTGGCTGTTCCTCAGGAAGCTAAGTATAGAATTGCCATATGACCCGGCAATACCATTGCTAGGTATCTTTTCAGAGAACATGAGGGCAAGGACACAAATGGACATTTGCACACCAATGTTTATAGCAGCGTTATTTACAATTGCCAAGAGATGGAAACAGCCCAAATGTCCATCAACAGAGGAGTGGCTAAACAAGCTGTGGCATACACATATGATGGAATATTATGCAGCTGTAAGACAGAATAAAGTCATGAAGCATGTAACAACATGGATGGACCTTAAGGACATTATGCTGAGTGAGATTAGCCAGAAACAAAAGGACACAAATACTGTGTGGTCTCACTGATATGAACTAACACTAGTGAATGAACTTGGAGAATTTCTATCACCTGGATATCTCCAGGACTTCTCCATCATTCTCTTCACAGTTCCTCCAAAATATTCCCCTTAGCCATCCAAAAAACTGTTCCAACATATCTGGTATTTGCAAACCGCAGCAGCACCCCACTCTCTGGTACAAAATCTGTTTTGGTTTGCTAGTTGCTGGAATGCAACACACCAAAGGGGATTTATTTTGTCAGTTCTTCAGAGGAAAGGCAGCTAACTTTCAACTGAGGTTCTTTTTTTACTTAGGAAGGCACATGGTGATCTCTGCTGTGGAAGGCAGTTTGGCGGTTCCTCAGGAAGCCATCCAGGCGATAGGAATAGGGTAAATATTGGGTAATTGGAGCTGAAGGGATACAGATTGTGCAACAGGACTGATTATAAAAATTCAGAAATGGATAGCACAATACTACCTCACTGTAATACAATAATGTTAGAACACTGAATGAAGCTGAATGTGAGAATGATAGAGGGAGGAGGCCTGGGGGTACGGATGAAACCAGAAGGAAAAATAGATGATAAAGACTGAGATGGCATAATCTAGGAATGCCTAGAGTGTGTAATGACAGTGACAAAATGTATAAATTTAAAAGTGTTTTTGCATGAGGAAGAACAAAGGAATGTCAATAATGCAGGGTGTTGAAAACAGACGGTAATTAATACTTTAAAACTAACTTATGAGACTAAAGCAAAAAAGTTTATTTGGTACAAAATTTATGTTTTGACTAGTACAGTTTGTAATATAATTTATGCGTGCAGGTTAATTGAACACCATAAGTACATGGAACCTTGAGTAAGGCATGAGATTTTGTAAGTTTGTACAGAGTGATGCCCCGATAAATCCCAGAATGATTTGAACAGTGAATAAAAAAGCATATGCAATGTCCCCTTGGGAGAATGGAGAGAAAGGGGGAAAATTCAACTTCCCATGTGGAGAATTCCTTATATTTCACAAGCAGTGGAGACAACCAAAGCCATAGACTGAGCCCACAATCGGGATTTGTTAATATGAAACAACTCCACAAAGGATAGGCTGAGCCTACTTAAAATTAGGCCTAAGGGTCGCCCTCAGAGAACCTCTTCTGTTGCTCAGACGTAGCCTCTCTCTCCAGCCAACACAACAAGCAAACTCACTGCCCTCCGCCTCTCTATGTGGGACATGACTCCCAGGGGTGTGGACCTCCCCGGCAACGTGGGACAGAAATCCTAGAATGAGTTGAGACTCAGCATCAAGGGACTGAGAAAACCTTCTCGACCAAAAGGGGGAAGAGTGAAATGAGACAAAATAGAGTGTCAATGGCTGAGAGACTGTTATCCTGGAGGTTATTCTTACACATTATATAGATATCACCTGTTTAGTTAAGGTGTAATGGAGAGGCTGGAAGGAACTGCCTGAAAATGTAGACCTGTGTTCCACATGTTTCTTGAAGATGACTGTATATGATACAGCTTTCACAATGTGACTGTGTGATTGTGAAAACCTTGTGCCTGATGCTTCTTTTATCTACAGATGAGCAAAACACAGGGATTAAAAATAAATAAATAATAGGGGGGACAAATGTTAAAAGAAATTTAGTGGACTGAAATGCTGGTGATCGCTGAGGGGGAGGGGGATGGTACGTACGCATTCTTTTCTTTTTTATTTCTTTTTCTGGGTTGATGCAAATGTTCTGAGAGGTGATCATGGTGATGAATATACAACTATGTGATGATATCATGAGTTATTGTTTATGTACCAAGAATGGAATGATCATATGGCAAGAATGTTCGTGTTTGTATGTTGTTATGTTCAAAAAAATTTTTTAATTAAAAAAAAAAGCACATGTAAATGACCATGCGTGTCTCCTGCAGCCCAGGCTCCGTGACTAGGGGGTGTGGCCAGGACTAGAGGGACAGGCAGGAGCAAGAACCAGCCAAGTAGGGGGTCACAGCAGGTTGTTATGATTCTCAGGACAGACAGACAGAATGTAGGTACAGCTGCATTAACGAAGTGAACGAAGCATTCAGAAGTGAACGAAGCATTCAGGATCCATGGGTTTGGAAGGGCACAAAATAAATATCAAAAAAAAATGTCAGGGGAATGTGGCATGGGAACATGGGAGGACAGGAACACCGGGGGGGGTGGGGGGAGGCAGTGTGCCGGTTTGAAAGGATTACAATCCGAGAAAAGCCATGTTTTCATCCTGACCCATCTGGTGGAGGCAGCCGTTTCTTTTAATCCCTACTTTCAGCACTGTAGGTGGGAAACTTGATTAGATCAGCTCCACGGAGATGTGACTCGCCCAATCGTGGATATTAACCTTTGACTGGAGGGAGCAGTGACTCCACCCACTCCAGGTGGGTCTTGATTACTTTACTGGAATCCTTTAAAAGAGGAAGCATTTTTGGAAAAAACTTCAGAGTACAGGACCCTTGAGAGCCTACACAGCCAGAGACCTTTGGAGATGAAGATGGAAAATGCCCCAGGGAGTTTCATAAAATGAGAAGCCTGGACAGAAAGCTAGCAGATGACGCCATGTTCACCATGTGTCTTTCCAGTTAAGAGAGAAACAACGAACTTTATCGGCCTTTCTTGAGTGAGTGTAACCTCTTGTCAGTGCCTTAGTTTGGACATTTTTATAAGGTTTAGTGTGGACAGTCTCATGGCCTTAGAACTGTTAACTTGCAACTTAATAAATTCTCCCTTTTAAAAGCCATTCTACTTCTGGTATACCACCTTCCAGCAGCTAGCAAACTAGAACAGGCAGGGAAGCCATTCCGGGAGTGAAGTCACAGCCAAGAGCCAGGCAAACATGGGGTCCCAACATGACCCATGGGCAGTCAAATGGCTCCTGTGAGCCCCCAGGACCCACTGCCGGGGGCTGTCAGGGGGCAGAGGGGCACCTGGGTGAAATGGAAAGTGAGGGGGAACAGTGAGCCAACATTACGACTTTACAGTTTTATACATAAAACTGATGTGGAAATGTATCTACTCAGTCTATTATGCAACTCCGACGTCAATTCTGATTTATGAAACCCAAAACTTGTTACTTGGCTTTTACCATTTCAAAGCTGAAACACAAGGAAAACAGAAGTGTCTGCCCTGCTCACGCACATGCCATTTGACAATTCATAAGGCTCTTCCTCATTTATACCCTTCTGTCTAAACCTGCCCTCTCCCCGTCCACTTGCTGCACAGGCATTCCTGGTGTCTCAGTGCCCGCCCCTTGCACTGGGCAGCTGGTGTCCTCTCCAGCACTTGGAGCGCTCCAGGTGTGACGCAATGAAACACGCGCGTATACCTGGCATGGGGCCAGCCACCCGCATGGGATCCTTCCCACTTCCCATGAGCAAACAGGGCATTCCTTTCATCCCATTTCTTTTGAGCCAGGAGTACAAGTTTCTCTAAGGGCCTCAAGTTCCATCAGGATCCGAAACCTTCTTCTTGGAAAAGGACTAGAACTAACCAAAAGTTTCCATTCTTCACAGTGTGTGCATCTTTCTGGATAGCTGGTTCGCGGGGTTTCACTTTACAAAGGGGTCACTCACTTTCCTACTGATTAGTCTCACCCAGAAACACCGGCCATCCAACTCTTCAAAGCTTTCTACATTTAAGATGATACTAAAATACCACTTTTGCCGCAGAGATTAGCAAATTTCTCAAATCCAGTTGGGAAATAAGGCAATTGAGGTGTTCTTGTTGAATGCATCTCTTCCACAGAGGTCAGGCTAGAAAGGAGCTGGATTCTTTTTTGGGTGGGGGTTGGGAATGGGGCGGGGTCTCCAATGAGAAATCAGAAAATCTTAGTGGCTGACAGAGATAAAATACAAGCAAGTTTATTTTAAATGAAGACAAATAGTTCAAAACCAGGAGTGTATTTTCTGGCAGGCTGCCCTGTTTACCTAACTTTAAAACTTTGCGTGTGGTTAAAAACCAATAACCCTGAACCTGGGCTAGACCACCATCTATTAATCATAAAACACATATCCTCCATGGGAAAAGA
Organism: Tamandua tetradactyla; assembly: GCF_023851605.1. Classification (NCBI taxonomy): domain Eukaryota; kingdom Metazoa; phylum Chordata; class Mammalia; order Pilosa; family Myrmecophagidae; genus Tamandua; species Tamandua tetradactyla. The sequence continues at coordinate 229,839,441 of NC_135327.1, read as the reverse complement.
AAATCGACAGGAAAATTGATGCCAAAATTGGGCAGGACTGTGACTGTAGGATGCTACTCATATCAAAAGCGGTTTAGAAACCCTGCAGGCAGGGTGTGCATCCATCACTGTCGAGACGTCCTAACAGTCCGCTGCTCTATTCCTCCATGACTGTCGTTTCTGCTCTCAATTTAACAGCAAATGGGACTTTTCGCCGGTGGCTCCTGTGCTTTAAGACACAGGGCACATTCCAGGTTGAGTCTGGGAAAGTCAGGGGTTGTTTGGGGACTTCTGTTTCCTGGGATCGGACCTGGGGGCAAAGCCGAACTGCACGCGCACATCCTGGCCTCGTGGAGCCCTGACCAAAAAGCAAACCCAACTCTTGCTCGAGAGAAGGCACGATCTTGGATTGTCTGTGCGGACGACAGAACTGCAAGGGGCATGCCTGCTCTCCGGAGTCCCTGCTGAGGACAGACGTGAGAGGAGAGAGGAGGGGCAAGAACAGGACTCGCTTACCGGCTCCTTGGTTAATAAGGGTCATTCAGTGGCTCAGACCTTGTCATAAAGATGGGTTATAAGGTTAGGCTGCAGTGGCACTCCTTAGATGATTGCTTTTTTAAAAACTACAAGAATTATTATTTACTCGTCCTCAAATTGAATTAGATTTAAACACCAATTGATTAAAAACTTTAGATTTAAACACCAATTGATTAAAAAGTAATGCCAAATTTTAGTGAGCTAGGACATGTAGCAAAGCTATTTGTGTCTTCAGCCAAACTTTAATTTGAATATGTTGACCGATGCAAGAACATTCATTGAGCGCTCGCTGTGGTTCTGTTCCAGGTGTGGGTGACAGAGCAGAGGACAAAGCAGACAGAAGGGTTCTGTTCTCAGAGTCTGCACTGCGCGGAAGGACAGACAATATCCAAGTAAACGAATTAACACACGAGAAAGTATCGGGCCGTGAAGAGCTCTGGGGACCATAAAAGAGGGTGAGGCAGCAGAGCTGTGGGTCGATGAGGGTTGAGGCTTTCTAGGAAGGATGGTCAAGGAAGACCTTTCTGATGAGGGGACACTTGTTCAGACACAGACGGAAGTGACCCGGCCACAGAGACACCAGGGGATGCCCAGATGCAGGGATCCGGGACCTGGGGCACGCGGTGGGAGGCTCCTGGCTTGGCCGCATGGGGGAGCAGGGCCACGGGAGGCCACAGTCACCTGGCCGCAGACTTGGGGTGTCCATCTCCGGGTGAGTGTTTCCAGCGAGGCTGCAGCAGGACGAGGCACAGGCGTGAAGGGTGCCCTCTGGCCGGTGGAGGCCAGACGTGAGGGGTGGAAGGGAGGGGGCTGCTGGAGGCTTCCGGGCTCTGCTGAGCAGTACAGTGAAGGAAGGTCAGCAGCCCCACGGGGAGCAGAGCAGAGCAGGGCTGGGGCTTCGGGTGAGAAGTCGGGAGACCGGGTTCGGGTTCCAGGCATACAAGGCTAGAGGAGCCCGGGAGGCAGTGGAGACGGGGAGCATCAGAGTCAGAAGGGGCTTTGGCCCCGCGTCCTGCACTCCTGCACTGGCTGCAGGAGACGGGGAGGGTCTGCAGCGAGAGCCCCTCCATCACCATGTTACCCTCACTGGCCCCTCGAGGAGAGGCTGGCTGGCCTCTCCGAGCCCAGACTCAGTCCCTGGGGGGAGAATCCAAGACCTTAATGCAGCCGGGGATTCCTAAGACAAACTCCCAGGGTAGACGAACCCCACTCCAGCAGAGGTCAGCTTGGCCACCAGCCCCTGGGACAGGTCCTTGGGGGCTGGACACTGCACTGGTTCTGCTCACTCCCACCCAGCCCCGCCTCTAGCCAGGGCTCGAGACACATGGGCGCTCTCTGTCCCCATCCTCCACTGGCTCCTTCTAACCCCATGTGTCATGCCACCCCACAGCCCTCCTGACGCGGCACATCTGGCTCATCCTCCACACCTGAGTTCTCTGAAGACAGTAACTGTGTCTCGTGTTCTCACTCTTGTAGGAGTTGCTGGGTAAAGGTCTGGTAACTGGCCAGATGGCGTGACAGATGCCTGGGGAAACCGGGGCCAGTGCCCCCTAACTGGTACCGCCTTCTCGGCACGGCATGGACCGAGCACGGAGAGGCACAGGGGCACCGAGCAGGTTCCCCCGGGGTGCGGTGATGCGAGCACAGCCTGCCTGGGCGGGTGGCCGTCACGGCCTTCAGAAACTTGTCTCTAGCCTGTTAAAGCAGGACCAGGTGGTCCCGGAAAGGTTCCCTCATAGCAAAAGGGGAGAGTTCACTAGATTGGAAAACAAAGTGTCTGTTTTGAAAGGTGCATCTGCTTTTCATTCCCCAACGCACTCCCATTTCCTTTCCTGCTCCAGAGGAAAACAGAGATACATAAAATACCTGAAGCAAAGTGAACATGAGTTCAAACACAACAGCTATGAGCAATAACAGAAAACACTAAGGGGAGGAAAATCAAAGAAATGCAAAGTAGCACCAGAGGGTAAATGGGTGGTGGCAGGCAAGTTAACCAAAGACAAATTCAAAGATGAAGAAAATATTGCAGTGAAATAAGTGGGACCCATGAGGACAACTTCCATGAAAGGAAAGCTATACTAAGCAAAAATAAGTTAAACTAACCTAATGCCAAAAGGCAATAAAGATAATTTCAAATAACATTATTCTAACATCAAAACCAAATTGGTGAAGTTTAAATGAAAGCCTCCTTTATTAAATCAAAGCAACACAGTGGAAATGTACAATGAAAATCCTCTTAACTAGACACACTGGAAAGTGGACTGAAAAGTAAAGAAAACCCCAACTAATCGCCTACAAAAGTGAAAACATTCAGCAATCAAAGCAAGACGAGAAAACATCAAGAGAAACATAACAAAAACAATGATAAAAACTTAAAGGAGAAGCTTATATGTTAATGCTTAATGAAAACTTTTGGTTTGAGGAAAATATTGTATTTTATGCCTCAAGGAATAAACTGATAGTTCAACCTTCAGTCCTCACCACCAGAATTTCCTCTTACTTACAGGGGAGCCCTAAAACTGTGGCTCATGGCACTGCCCAGCCACGTAGCTCACAAAGTAAAATGGACCACTTTCAGAACAGAGGCAAATCCTGTGCATGGGAGGGGAGAGCGAGAAGGAGCCGACATGGATAGGCACGTGGCACTTAGCCCAGGAAACGTGGGTGCTTAGAAAGCTTCTTGCTCCTCCCCTCCTCGACTGGGAGGACAGCCTGAGTGCGGACGGCACTGTGCAGCTGCCTCCGTGCCCGCGTCTGTCAGCCCGCCACGCAAACCAACTCCGCACAGCCACCGAATCCTCAAGGGAAGCATGTTCACTCTATAGAAACCCAATCTGAAATTAAGGCCATCTGCAAATTCTGGGGGGAAACAGCACTCCTAAATACCTAAGGACAGTTTCCTTCTCCTTTGTCTTGCCACCAATGGGTGCACCGTGAAGTCCTTTTCCTTTTCCTTGGTAGTGCTGGGAGAGACACCGGCAGTGGCAGCTCCTGCTGAGGACGGAGGACTCCACCAGGCACCGCCAGGGCCAGAAAGCGGCTCCATCTGGCACCAGAAGATTGGCACCTCCGCACCGGAACCCACCGACACGCCCTGCAAAGGGGGGCCTCCATCCCTGCAGCCCGGAAGGCACGGAGCCCCTCCTTGCCCTGCCCGCCAGGAAACAGCACCTGGGATGCTTCTACTCTAGCTCGCCTCTCCAGCAGCCTTAATATCATTGGAACCATTAAAACATCATCAACACAAACCTAAGAATTTCCCCAGAAGCCTTTCACAGGAGAAAATTTTCTTTTAAAAATAATTATACTGACATAAGTTGATATACATGGTTCTTGTTTCTAAATATCAATTTGTCTGTGTCATGCATCCACCAAATACTTGTGGAGCGCTTTATCCCAGCGCTGGAGACGGGGCAGCAAACAAGCAGTCAGGCCTGCTCTCCAGGCTCCCGCATTCTAGGGAGTGGGACACCAAACCAGCAAATGCAGTGTCCCGAGGTGTCCAGAGCTGTGAAGGAAACATAAGGCAGGGGAAAGAGACAGACGGACGGGGCTGGGGCAGTGCGCAGGGGCTCCTGGGTTCTCTTGCAAACAGAGCGCGTGACCTGCCCTGATCAGACTTGGGTCTCAGAAGGATCTTTCCAGATCCTTAGATGAGTGAGGGGGTGGGGTGGGGGAGCAAGTGCAGGAACCACCGGAGGCTGCTGAGACGCTCCCAGGAGAGGTGGTGGCCGCTGGTGGCTGAGGAGGACAGAGGTGCAGCCATAGTTTCTGGGTCTCTCTCCCAGTGGCCGGGAGGAGGGCACAGGGTCAGGCGAGGGTCACTGCCAGGTCTGGGTCTCAGAAACTAGAAGCTCTGCAGTTGCCACTGAGCAAGCTGGGAGCCGGGGAAGGGAGCAGGATTGTTCCAGAAAGTGCGGCCAGGGGAGGTGGTTGCGGACACATTAGGTGTGGCATGCTCTGTGAATATGGACACAAGATGACAGCTGGCAGAAAGCGCTTTGCTTCACTTAAAATAAATGAAATCAGGAACATCTTCCTTTGACTCCTGAACTCTTTTCAGATGAACACCAGACACGTTGTGGATGGGCCACCCTTGTGTTACGTTGTAAGACGTGCTGGGCACACCTGACTTCGGCTGTATCCCTCTGTTTTCTGAAACAGGAAATGTCACCCAAGACAGTGCATCGGGTGTGTGAACAGGTGACGGAAAATGCACAAACTCACACCTGCCACCAGAGAATTGGCTTTTTCATACAAGGAGTGGTTGGAGTGACTGGAATGGCCCCTGTTTGCCCAAAATCTCTCCCCTGCCACCTCCCATGGGATCCGAAATTCAAATCCTGCCAACATTCCTCCTTGGCCAAGTGCTACTTCACTCAAACTCTAGCACAAATGCAAAAACCTTCTCTCAAAGGACACATGCTCCCCCTCATTCCGCACCATTTAGGACCCCCTTGCTGCAAATAATTAGAAAAATGAAGGGCTGTGGGGTATGGCTTGCAGAGAAGGGGGAGCAGGAATAGCAGCAGGGGTGATAAAGCAGCTGTGGGGATGGGACCCGAGCCCCCTGAGCGCCGAGCCCTGCTGGGGTCTGAGAGGCTCCTTGTCTGGCAGCCCGCCGGCCTTGCCGTCCACAGGCCTGGCCACCCCCAGGGCACCTCCAGGGCACCTTCCCTGCCTGTTAGAGACCTCAATCTCGCCAGTTCCGGGCCCCTGTGCTGCGTCTGCCAGCCTCTCCCTGCCAAGGTGCCCTGGCTGCGATCGCCCACCCCACGGCCCCATCCCTCCATGAGGGCTTCCCCGACCCCAGCACATGCTGGGGTGGGTGCACAGCACAGGGAAGGGCCAGCAGTCCATGGCCCGGGCGAGGGGCGGCCACTCCAGGGCCCGGCCTGAGGATGCGCTGTGAAGTTGAGCAGAACGAGCTCTTTATCTGCTCTGTGCTGTATTTTTAACTCAGCAGGACACGCACTGTTCCAGAAGCAGCAAGGACACTGGCGGGGGAAATCAGCAACCCCGAACCGAGAAGAAACAACAACCGAGCCTCACTGAGCACTCTGTTAGCGAACCAGAGAACGGCCACCTCCTCACCTGGGTTTCATCTACCTCAAAGCAAAATTAGCTTTAGACACATCACCATCAAAAACTTCACACCCAGCCAAGGCCAGCCTGAATTCATAATTTAAAATTTATAAAATGCAGTTAATTTTATTCTCAGTAGTGTTTCATTTTAATGAATGCAAAAAAAGAAAAAACACTTACACAATTACAGGAGCTTTCACAGGCAACAAAAACCCTCAACAACACTATTTTCTTTTCCCCAGAGAGTTAAGTTTCTCAACCTCAAAATGCCGATCCTGAGGATTTCAGGGTCTCTGGGGAGGAAATTCAGTGTCCTTCTGTCTGTAAATGCCTCAGTCCTCCCCTCTGCCTCGCAGCATGACTGCCAGGAAGGGGTGGGGACAGTGCCTTAAATCCTAACAATTACTAACAGTTTTATCTGCAGTTTTAGTTGAACTAACCCGCCAGGCTAGATGGAGAAAATAGAAGGAAAGGAAAAAAGTGTGAAAATACAAAACACACAGAAGATTGCTGACCATCAACAGTATATACCAAGTGTCACAGCTGACTTCTCTCTGGCAAGATCGAGCTCTGTCTGCAAACTTCCATCGATACTTAAACCCACACAAATCAACAGCAAACTCAGCCACTCGCAATTCTGTGATTGATTTTCCTTCGTGGAACTCGGATGTGAACTACGCAGGACTCAGCTTCCACTGCGGCTAGCACATCCGCTACAAGTCTTGTGAGCTGGACACACGCAGCAAAACCCACGGCCCTTTCACCATTAAACAGCCATTTCCAGTGATAAGAGTGTGGTAAGGCAGGGAGAAAGCATGCACACACGCAAACTGGCAGGTTTTTTTAAAAAAAAGACTCAAAAATTAATTTTTTTTCAAATACACCCAGTGAAATGTTTGTGCAGAGGTGACGAACGTGTTAGGGACAGTCTTGTCACACATTAAGGAGGTGCCTGTGGTCCACGCATGCGGTCAGCGCCTGCTACCTCCTTCCTCGGACAGTCTCGTCACGTCGCTGCCGCCGGAAATGCTTGGGAAGGGCCCAGAGAGCTCGGACCTTTCATCTCCCAGCCCCACGCCGAAAGTACTGCTGGACTGAGACTGAGACTGGCACCGCCTAGGGTGACTCACCTTTTCTACATTGGAGGGGAAACATTCATGTTTGTGATTAAGTGATTACAAGATGAAAAGAAATAAAAATTATTGAAAAGCTTAACATGGGAGACAAGCAATCCCTTATCAAAGGAAAACCTAAAATCTCAGCTCCGGTAAGATTCTAGCCACAGTTTCCCAGACCGCAGCACGCTCTTCATCAGCTAAAGATCATGTATCAATTTTGTTTAATACCAACTTTTTTTCTTTTGGGGTGGGGGGTGCACGGTCCGTGAATTGAACCCAGGTCTCCCACATGGAAGGCGAGCCTTCTATCACTAAACCACCCGTGCACCCCCTAATGTCAGTTTTAGAGGAGAGACAGGGAACAGGAAATTGGCAGTTTGTCCTGAGAACTCAGAAGAACTTGGCAACCTAATACACTTTTATCAAACCAGCATCTGCTTTTAAATAATCGCTTGAAAGTATCACCAGGTATACAGTGTCTATTGTCTTTATTTTTATAAAACTAAATGACATATTTGGCTGATTATGAGGGTCAAATTGATTATAAGAGTATTAGAATCGCTACTTTGACTTGGGCATTCAATTTGATGAATATGAACAATTAAATAGATTTAAAATAGAGTAGAAATAGAACAGAGTAAAAATCAAGGGGTGGAGCAAGACCTGAGTGATATAACTATTCATAATGTTTAAAATAACTGTATAATTGTCAAAACTTTAGTTTGCTAAACACAATACAAGTCTGAAATATCAAACCATGTTATTATATCCAAAAATCTACACCAATCCCTTTTTCCTTCAATTATAAACATGTTGTTTAAATTAAAAGTCAAATGAACTTCCTAGGTAAACTATTCGTTTTACATTATATAAAAACACCGATAGGGTGCTTGGTGCTTCAGTGGTAGAGTGCTTGCTTACCTTCCATGCGGGACACCTGGGTTTGATTCACGGATCATGCACCCCCCCCCAAAAAAAAAAAATAATCCAGATACATTTTAAGAATACTAGAAAGCCTATTTTATTTTAAGGCATATATGACTCTAGATAGACAGCCTCACTATATACCCTACACATCGTTCTCCAAATCTGCCTTTCAAGTATTGTAACAGTGAATTTCATGAAAGAAATCTCCTGTTTGTCTCCAGCAGTTGTGTGAACCCAAATAACTACATTTGTTAACCCAGAAAGCCCATAAAGCCATATTCTCCAATAAAAGCTGATGTGAGTAAGCTCTAGACACCTTTTTAAATAAATCTGGGACAAACTAGCCTAGGGTATTCTAAGCAGCACAGCACTTGGTTTTTCGCTCTCAGCGCTGAGTTTGGTGACACAGCTGGCGATGGGCCGCTACAGCTGATAGCACCTTCACTTTCGGGACAAAAGAGGTGGGAAGGACTCAAAATGTGTGGGAAATACCAGAGAGCATGTGGAGACTTCGAGACTGAATGTCGTCTTCCAGGGGGTCGAGGTCGAAGACAGAGCCAGGGTCTGTGCGCCAAACTTTGAGATCTTTCCCCAAAAGGAAGAAATCAACAGATCAAGAACAAATGCAGAGAGCCAGCGCTACAGAGTCAAGCAAAAGCAGACGCGAGAGGAATGAAGGCAGGCTTGGGGGGGTGGGGTGCAGGATGTTGGGTTTCCTGGGAATTTACCAAGGAAGCTTTCTAATTAGATCTACGCTGCTTCCTTGACTCTGCATTGACCTTTCGTTCCCAGCCAGGGGCTGCTGTGCTCCCCCCAGGACCCCTGAGCCCAATCACCCCTGCTCTCCACCCACTCCCATGCCACACTGCTCCATTAACACTCTGAATACGTGGTAATTCAGAGGACGTGACTGAGGGGGTTTTGTCTGGAAAAATGAAACTTCTCTCCCTGCGAGTTAGACAAGTGAAGTGTAGGCAGGGGCCGCCCTGGTGCTCCCCAGACCCAGGTTTGCAGGTTTGCACCAGCTAACGCCTGAGGTCGCCCCAGCAATGTGCAGCTCACCCCGGCTCTGCTGCACCCCACCGGGCGGCCAAGCCAGGGAGCACTGAGCCCGCTCCATTCAGAGCCAAAACCCACATCCGGTGGCCGCCGCGGTCACCAGCCCCTCCGACACGAGGCGGCGGGACACCAAGGCAGCCTGTGAGGTGCTGCTTCCGGCCATGGACATGAGAAGGGTTTCTGGGCAAGGGGCAGGAGCAGCTGGTGAGGCCAGGGCTCCGCGGGCCGGTCTAACCTTGGGCATGCAGCGCTGACCCCACACTAGCCCCATTCCAGGCTGCAGCGTGACTCAGCTAATGCCATGGCACACGACAGCGGGTGCACAGTTAGCCCCACTGTGCAGATGAGGAGGTCAAGGCACTGAAGGAGCGAGATACCAGGAAAGACCGCATGACCGCTTAGAGCAGAGCCGCCAGCACAAACGACCTGAGTGACTGGGGATCCCCCATTTCCATGCCTGGTAGGGGCCCTGCTCCTGGGAGGGCCTCGGGGGTGTCCTGTCTTCTCTTGTTTCCCAGGCACGTCCTCAGTGGCAAATGCTTTTTCCCAATAGGAAAAAATAAGTTGACCTCTGGGCTGCCCACTGAGTGAATAATTAAATAACAGTTCTATCTCCGAGACACACTGATCCAGACAGGAGTTCTGAGAACCCCAAACCCAGACCCTCGAGGGTCTGCAAGGACCTCACGGTAGCCGCGGCCTGGGTGGACCGGGTAAGCTGTGGGGACTTGGCAGCTCCCACCCAGTGGGAGGAAAGGACCCCTGCCCCTCCGCGTGGGAGATGGCAGGACAGAGCCTGAAAACCCAAGTTCTGTGCTGCTCTCGGTGAGCACCTCACACCCACCATGCAGCCCACAGCTGGCCTTCGGCTCACCTCCTTGGGACAATAAGCAAAGCTGTCCACTGCCACCAGGACGCCTGGATCCCTCTTTGGGAAATACTTCTGGGGCACCTAAGGAACCACCTGACTCACGCATCCCCCGGCTCTAGGACCTGGTTTAGAACCAGGCTGTCACCCTGTGAAATAAACAGTTTGCTTGCCTGGCACACCTCCAGATGGCCTTTCGCTAGTTCCAAAACTAGTGAGGATGAAGAGAAGCTGGCACCCGGATTACTGAAATACAATCCCCTCGTTACCGAAAATATTCTTTGGGTTACATAATTGGACTAGCAATAAAAATCCAGAGGCGAGCTGCCTTGGCGTTCAGAAGAATGAGCTGCCGCTAAGGAGTGAAAACTCCACACCCTTCCTTTCCCAGCCCTCCCTCGACTTCCTCGCGGGCATGCCAGCCGCCACCAAACCCAGCCTCCTGGGACTGCCACTCACCAGCCGGGATGCATATCGGGAAAAGAAGGCTCCTCTCTCATTTATGGGACTTTTAGACTATTTTCAATTACTCTGGCTCACAAATTATACTTTTAAAATATAAGCTTTAATTGGTACTGAGTCTCCTGTTAGGAGAAGTTTTGGTAACAGATGGTGGTGATGGCAGCACACCACGCGCTTAGAATCAGCACCACTGATTGTCCATTTAAAAAGGTGGCTAAAGGGGAAATTTTAGTTTGTGTGTATGTTACCAGAATAAGAATTTTACAAAACCAGAGGATGGCTCCATGCCATGAGCCCTGATGCAAACAGGGGCTATGAGTAGTAGTAAAACTATAATAATATTCTTTTCTCAGCTGTGCGGTGGGGGCATATGGGAACTCCCCTTCCTGCACGAGTTTTCTGGAAACCATCCCTTCTGTCACATTTTGGATCGCACCAACCCTGAGGCATGGCTCTTGCGGGTGGAAGGACCCGAATGGGGTAGGGCCCCCCACCCGCAGGCCCCGCCGAGGAAGTCCGCGGTGAGCAAAGGGCAAGCAGAGCCATCCCCGGCCAGGCCGGGCCACCGCGGAGCCACCTGCTCCGGTCAACGCGGGAGCCGCCCTTCAGGCCGAAGCGGTGGAGCCAGGGCAGCCCCACCCACGGAGGGGGTCTGCAGGGCTCCGGGGGGACGTCGCCGCGGCCCTCCCTGCACGAGGCAACCCCAGCCCTGTGCGGGGCCAGCGGGGGAGCGGGCAGGGCCCCTTACCCACGACGAAGCCGGGCCTCCGCTCCACCCCGACGACGTGCGGCCGCGCGCCCTTGTAGGCGGCGGCGTCCAGGAGCTGTGCGTCCCTTCGCGTGCGCTCCGCCCCGGGCTCCTCCATCACGGGGGTGAAGCCCCTTCCCTTGGTCTTTTCGAAATCTTCATGATATTTCACCTGAGAAGAGAAAGCCAGTATTAACCCACGCGGAAATCTCCCGGTCACTTCCCGTAGCGCCACCTTCAGGTCCAGGGACAGGGCGGCCGCAGCTGCGCGTGGGTGGCTTTTCCACGCGGCCGCATCCTGCGCCCGCATCCTGTCCCCGCATTCTGGAAGCGACGTCGCCTTCCAGGCTCCACAGACCAAGTGCTGAAATCTCCACAGGGCCCTTGCCATGAGGGCAACGGCTCCGGGTATTTACCTGCACACCTGAATCCCTACAGAGTTTTAAGAGATGTTATTTCTTTTAATCCTGGTTACTTCCCTAAATATATCAAACCAACTACAAATACATTTCCGACCTCTTGACCTTCAACATGTAATAAAATGATAGGCAATTTCTACACAATTATTCAAGAAAACAGAATTATGCAAAAGTTAGATTAAGAGCGTCACCACTAATCACTTCAATATATTTCAAAGCATACACTGCCCATGCTCTGAAATTCAACTGGGGAACAGCTGGGAACTCTGCAAATTATTCTAGAAAGCACTTAATTGTACACTAAAAGCAGGTGAAGCTTTATGGGATATAAAGTAATCTCACCGAAACTGTTCAAGAAAAACAGACATTTTCATGTTCGTTGCAACATGCAAACACACCAAACTCTGTCTTAGCATCCGTCCGAAAGAAGCCCAGGCAACTGGCATCCACAAAGTGCACTCACAGTGATCGTGTTAGAAATAAACACACACCAAAAGGTGGCTGTGAAAAGTGGTTTATTAGACTCGATGTTCCCAGGGCATGCCGGTGTGACCAGAAGTCGCAGCGAAAGCACAGCCCGTGCCGTGTTCACCGTCCCACGCGGTGGCGAGTGCAGGCCCCCGGCCAAGCCTACCATTGACACGTGCTCCTGTGCTTCCTGGGCACATCTCAGGCCCAGAGAGCCTAAGATCAGACTCGGTCTACCTCTCATCCGCTGCTGGTCCCGGGTGTATCTGACCTGCAAAGCCAACAGCAGAAGGAATCAGTAAGGCAGATGGAAAGCAGTACACGACCTGTTCAAGTTTCCAAAGGAGGAAAACAGATTTGACACCCTCTACTGGTTTCCTGGGTCACCTGTGCAGCAAACTTCATTTTGTTCTGGAATAGGACCCTGGAGTTTTAATCTCAAAGGGCACCTCTACAGCCATGGCGAAATGACCCGAATCTCTCCACCAAAAGAAAACACATGTGCGAGTGGCCAGTATCCAACAGCAGTGAAATCAGCAAAACCGGTTTTCTTTTTCACATTAAGCAGGGAAAATCCAAAGCTAAATGGAACCAGAATTTGCTTTACCATGCCCCCCGTTTTCCTCCTCCATATAGTCGTTGAAGGGTGCTGCCCAGGCCCCGCTCTGCTTTATTATTTTCCCTCCTTTGAGAACAAGAGACAAGGAGGAACAAATCCTGTCTTCCTCCTAAGCAGCCGTAGCTTAGAGCTAATTCATGCAGAACACGCTCGGCCCCTGGGAACGGGAGGCCGCCCTGGGGAGCCACAGACCCCGCAGTCGAGACGCTGCCCAGGCAGAACCCTGAGGTCTGCCTGCCTTGCAGCAGCCGAGCAGCGGCTGAGAGAGCGCCATCCCCCGCATGGCCGGCGGGCCAGACAGCGGTCAGCGGGTCTCGGGGCCCAGAACCGAAGCCGTGCTAGTCACAGAGGGAAAGGCACAACAGCCGCGTTCCACAGTGAATGCATTTTAAAGAGTTTTCTCCCATAAGCCTTCACTTTGGAACAATGACTAATTTCTCGCTTTGCTTTGTATAAGTGTAACTGTCCACATTCAGTTAAACTCATTAGTAGATTAGCCATTATGTACCTTACACACCAAAGACTTGACCACTTTCAAAGACATTGCCTAAAATAACATGAATCTCTGTTTAAAGGAATGCAACGTAAATTAAACTGAAGTTTATAAGTACCATCTGGAAATGTCAATAAAGCGTCCTGAATAAGGTAAATGTATCCAGCGGTAAGCTTTGGAAGTTACCTGAAACAGCATTCACTTATTGCTATTTGTAATAGTCTGAAATTTCCAGCTTTTCTGCTTAAACCTCTCAAAGCAAATAAGTAAATAAACAAAGAAACAAGTAAAACCACTTGCCGAGCTGATATTTTCTTGATTCTTCTTCACTCTTTGCATTTCAGGAGTCATACTTACAGCAGTGGCTCTGCCCAGCTGACCTTTATAATAAACCTATCGTTTCAGAGAATAAAAATAATAATGCTGCGTATCAATTCAACTAAAGGAAAGCGTCACAGTGTTAGTTTTAAAGGGAAGGCCCCAAAATGGAAACTATGAAAACAGATGCTCTCCGAGGTCTAGGGTTTGCATCAGCCTGGCAGGGGGGTGTGCCCGCGAGGACACGTGGACGGACGTACCATGGCAAAGCTTCGGCAGGCTGCCCTCAGACGCTCCTTGCCAGCCCCTCGCTAAGGCCAGGGCCAGTGCTGCCCTACTGTCCTCCTCAGGGGCCACCGAGCAATGCTTTCACTAAGGATGTGTTTGGCCAGGTGGCCACAGGCATCCGTAGAGAAGCCAGTGCCCCCCTCCCGCCCCGGCCCCTGTGTCCCCATGTCGAGTGACTCTAAACACATGATGGAGAGATGTGCACTGCCTTCTCCAAAACGCAGGCATGAGGGAAAGAACCACACAGCCTGCCTTCACTTTATAATCTGCTCAAGTGACTTAAAAGAATAAAAGACTTCATCAAGCTTAATAGGTTTCCAAATTTCCTCTTTGAAAGGACCCAATCTCTATGCTAATGAGTTCAAAAGGGTTCTCTGCAGGACCAGCATGTTGGGTTAACTCAGGGAAGGGGATCAGCCAGGAGGCAGGGTCCGAGGACACACCCCTGGCCCCCACCGGGCTTGTCCCTTGTGGCTACCAGCAGCACAGTTCACAACTCCCCTGCGGGCACCACCCAAAACTACAGCAGGAGCAGCCAGGGCTGGGGGCCGGGAGGGGGCACTGGCCGTCAGAAGCCCTATGAGGAGGCTCATCTGCGGGCCAAGATGCCGGAACGACCCCTGCCTGGTGCTGAGGACACACCATCCATTGCCAGGAAGACACGGACAGAGGACCATGGGCCAAGCGGGCAAGACAGCCACCCAGTGGGCCTCGGGAACCAGCCGAGACCCTGGCACCTCCCTAATGAATGGCAGTCAACCGAGAGCAGAGGGTCAGCCCAGGTGACACCATCTATAAAGACAATCCCTTCCTCTCCGTGGTGACAACAAGCTGGCGCTATAGAAGGGTTTAGGAGAGGGCCGCACATCGCTGATGATTTTCTGGTTCTCCCTTGCTCTCCGCAGCTCGGGCGGGTCACGGATCGCAGTGGCCTGCTCTGTCGCGCCTCTGTATTTTACCTACGGGGAGAAACGAGAAGGTAAGCAGGTGGCAGGAGGGGCTCCACCTACTCTCACTGCTGAGGATGCGCCCGAAAGGAACCCTCCTTCTTACACCGCCCCAGCCAAGCCCTGGGAGAAGAAAGGCGGCCTTCCCGGAACTGAGCAACTCGCTGGAAGGTACCTGGGCGTGGACCCCTGGCTGGGAGAGCACACAGAACTGGGTGTGCTTCTTAAAAATGGGCTGTCAAAGAACCTGGAGAAAGCTGAGGGAAGCCAAGAAATTGAAGCCAGGCCTGGAGAAGCAAAGTGAGGAACCCCCACAGGAACAGAGGCTGAAAGCAACGGAGCCCAGGAGCAAGGGACCAGCAGATGCAGCCACGTGACCACCAGCTGATAGAGGGGTTCCTGACCCATCGTCTTCCTTGTATTAAAGTATCTGTCTCTGGATGCCTTAGTTTGGACATTTTTATAGGCTTAGAACTGTAAACTTGTTACTTTATTAATCTCTCGTTATGAGTCGTTAAGATAAAAGGGGGGCTGTCAAGAAATACCCTGCAGCTCAATGTCAAAACCAGCTGCTGATTCCACAAGGAGCCTGTGGTAAAGGGACTCCAGAACATGGTGGCCAGAGAGACCCCAGAGGCCAACACGGTGACCCTGGAAGGCCCTGCCCTCTCTGTCGGGCCGGGTCCACCTTTCAGAAGCAGCGAACCACCCCTGACTCCCACCTCCTTGCAGGGAGAGGGTGAGGATGAAGGCACAGAGCCAGATCTTGTCCTCCACTGGGAAAATGGATGCCTAAATTTTGAAGGCTTCCAAAAGCACCGGTTTGGGAGGAAGGAGGCTATTGTTTATATTGGTACAAAGTTCCTTAAAAGCATCACAAAATGGGGCACTGCTCTTGGGGCACATTTGAAAAGGATCCCTAGAGGCCAGGAGGCCTGGGTGGGGGTCCTGGCAGCCCCTGCTCAGCACAGGCTCCGGCACAGGGCCTCGCTGGTGTGAGCAAGCATCGCGTTCACTGCAGAACATTCCAGAAGGGCGGGAGCACGTGTCCTGTTTTATCCACAGGGTCTGGCTCTGACTTGGGTCTTGGAGGTCCAGCCAAGCCAGGTCTTCTACCCGATTCCAAAAGTCGATGGCTTTTTTCTAATCGGGGTCCTGCCCACCCTCAGCTCCCGCTGGGCCGCTGTGAGGGGTTTGTCCGCTAGGCCCCGGGTTCCCCAGGACCTGAGACACGCCCACCACCGTGCCCTGGACCCCAGGGCAGCGTGGGCGCCTCACGCGTTCCCAGAAGGTTCTGCGAATACGCAGACGTGGCTAATTACAGCACAACAGGCTCCCAAACGTCCTGGCTCCCATGACTGCCACCGGCTGTGCCCGTGCCAGGTGGACGTGACAGAAGGCTTCACACCATGCAGGACCGAGAGCTTCCAGGTGCCTGCGGGGACCGGAGGAGGCCAAGGGGGCCCTCCCAGGGAAAGTGGGGGAAACTTGCCGCACTCAGCTGCCGCTGGCTCTCCTGTGCTCTCTCCAGCTCGGGGGTCGTGCTCACCGGCGTGGCCCGGCTGCACAGCTCCTTGTACTGCAGCTGGGAGACACAAGTGGACGCGGGGGTCAGGGCGCTGAGGGACAGGAGAGGGCGCAGAGGGACGGGAGAGGGTGTGCTCGCACGGCCAGGTCACAGCACCCCAGGGCCTCCACGGCACCCCAGCACATACATGCAAACCAAACCCAGAGAGAAGGAGAGCAGGTCGGCCACGGGGGCCTCTGACAGTAAAAGTAAAGTTGGAGATTACATCCCATTATAAGAAAGCTCACAGGGACAGTCTTAGTGAAATCTTGGAGCTAAAATTTAGCATTAGGAATTTTTTTTTCTTTTGCAAGAGATCAACAAAGTCTATGGGGCCTGCCGATAAAATGAACTTGGGGTTCACACTCTCCGTGGCAAACACGCAAGTGAAGAGAAGTGTGATAAGCCCGGAAAATAAATGGACAGGGCTGGATGTGTTCTACCGTGACCTCCCTCCCCACAGCATGGCTTGCGGCGGGGGGCCAGAGGCCATCCTGGGGCTCTGGAATGACCGTGCGCGTTCAAGTATAATCACTGCTGGTGGGTCATGGGCAGACATCACCCCGAGCAGAGGAACTGCGGGTGCCAGTTCCGGTGGACACTAACGGGCTTTGCAGGACCTCATTTCTCAGGCTGAGCCATTCAAAAGTGTGCAGAGGGCTTAGTGGCAACATCACACCCAAAAGTCTCATCCCTGCCGGGAACCTGAGCTGGCAGAGGCGGGGGCTCCCCGAGATTATGCCACAAGATGTGTGGAGCTGGGATCCAGTCCTGCCAGCGTCCAGGGCCCCCCTTTCTCCCTGCTCCCCCGATGCCTACCAGGTGCATGCCACTGTCCACGGGTCACACCCCAACACCTGCTGTGCTGTTATTTTGACAGTACGAGCCCTTGCATCAAATCATCGCAGGCTTCTTGTTTAAAGAACGTTATCTGAAGGGAGCTTTGCGTTTCCTCCTCAAGGAACGCCTGCGCCAGAACGACCTACGCCTCCGTAGGTTTTGTCATCCGGGTGGCACCGTCTTCATGCATCCCATCATGGTTTGGGAACGGGTCTCTGGGGAGTGCTGCCCTCTGGCCCTGTGGCCTGGGCCACCCCCACCCTGCAGTCCTGCACCCCAGGACTCAGCCCCCCACCCCCCCATCCCTGTCTCTTCTTTGAACACAGCTTGGACGCAAACCAGGTGGGTTTGCCCAGCAGGCAGGCCCATCCTGGGCAGCCATCCACCTCTGTGCTGTCCCTTCCCGGCCTGCCATCCCAGGGCCCCCCTCCTGCTGCTCCCGCTGCCCTGGGCAGGACGTGGGCCTCCTTATCACCATACCAGACTCTGCATGGGAAGCACCAAAAGGCACAGCAGGCACGAGTATGGGTTATCGCGAGGGCGCGGGAGGGCATGACAATTTGCCGTGCTGATCTGTTCCCTGAGGCCCTGGGAGAACCTCAGCCCCTGCCCCTGCCCCTGTGAGCCCCCCACTGGGAGAGCAGGCCCGGGAAGCCGTCCCTTAGCAAAGGCAGCATGCGGGCGCTGGGCGGGAGGCAGGGCCGTGGGGCTGCCTGGGCAGACAGAGGAGTTGTGCTGGGAGGGGACACGGCCTCCCCAGAGGGCCCAGGCCAAGGGCGCGGGGGTGGGGATGGGGGGGCGCACATTGCTGACTGCCTTCTGTGTCTCCTTTGCTCTCCTTAGCTCCAGGGGATCCGCAATGGCCGTGACCCGCTGCATCTCGTCTTTGTATTTTACCTACGAATTCATAAGAAAAATGTCAGTTGTATTCCATGGCAGGCCTCAAAGGTAGCTAAGAATTCTTCACTCCTAACTAGTACTCAGTTCAAGTTTTAACTCCAGCATCAATTTTCTTTCAACAGCCACGCAAGTTTTTCTCTTATCTGATGTTTTGCCCTTTGGTGCAAAGAAACCCGTATCTATTTACCTATCCTTCACTACGGGAGTTTTTTATTTAACTAAGCAAACGTTGCTCATGAAAATAAGCTTTGTCATTAGGCAGATGCATGAGAAAACCTTGGAAGCCGTCTTAGGTAACATAATGTATTATTTTCAATCAAAAGGGCAGTTTCTACTGACTAACATGCTAATTTGAGTCACTCTGTATCTAAAGGAAAAGGCCAGCCGGGTTAGCTATGGTTTCATTGGCCACTGCCCATCCTGTTTAGAGCACAGATAATCTGGAAGGAGGGAGATAATGCACTGACGAATGACAGCAGGAGAAGAAGAGAAAAGGGAGGTGGAGGGGAAGGTACACACACCACTGGCCACCACGTCCCGGTCACCCCAAGAAATTCAAGGCAGCGATGGGGATGAGCCTCCTCCCACCTGGCCATGCAGCGGGAACCCACCCGGCCTGGCCCTGTACCGCTCCCGTCACAGCTGCTGGAGGACAGCCAGCGCGGGGGGCAGGGGAGCTGACCGGGGGCCAGGGCCAGCTCCATGCTGACAGGGCAGGTGGTGGGCGGTGTGTCCAAGGCTCGTGGGAGCCTGGGCTAGGGGCAAAGGGCCTCTGTCTTTACAGGTGGGATCCCGGGCTAGACTTAGGAGGCACGTGCCGACATTCAGCAAAGACCTAAATCCCACAGGACGTGGTATAAGATCCCTGGTTCCTATGTGAAATGATGGAGGCTGGACTCCAGGCTGAGGGTCCTGAAAGATGGGCACCCAGAGCCCTCAGCAGTCCTCCGTCCCCCGCCCCCTCCACCCCCCTGCTCCCCCTCCGCACCCCACTGTCTGTGGGTCTGGCGTGGGCATCACGAGTGAGCGTCCACATCCTCAGCAGCTCAGCCGTGAGCTCACGGAGACGGGCAACTCCAACTAAACTCCAAGAAACAGTTCTCACGGGAGAGGTCACGGCTCGGGGCTTGCCCTCTGCGGTGAGCCATGCGGGGGGGTCTTTAAGCGTTAGAGAATCACATTTGCTTTCACAATCCAGCTCATCTTGAAAGGGCAGCTCTCCCCTGAACACTGAGCAGGGCTATGACAGTGTCCGAGAGACAGCACGGTGTGCTCACCATTTACCAAGAAGGACAGCGAGGATGCCACAGAGGAATGACCCGGAGCTCTGCCTCGCGGGATTCTCCTCGGGCAGGAGCTAAAAGCGATGCAAGGGGAACACGTGTGCTTCTCATACGATTCTAAACTACTCAAAATGGCACAGCCGCTCAGCTGCAGGCACCAGAACTGCCCATGCTGCTTCACAACGCACTGGTCAGTCCATCTCAAACCCCATAGTTCGAACAGGAAGGAAGCAAACATTTTACTTCTCCCACATTCACTTCCCCACCAGACCTGCCTCCCCCACACACCCAGTGGCAACACCTGGGTCCCCTCCACTCTACCCCCTGTGTGTTCTTCGGTAAACAGTTTCACCTGCGCTGCAGAGATAGCACTGCAGGAATCCTCTGTGGATGTTTTTCCTAATCCACAGCACCAGCCTGCCTCTCCCACTCAAAAAACTCCCAGAGTTACCCCCAGGCAAGTCTCACGGGGCAGCTGTGCCTGGATTCCCTAAGGAAAGGCTCCGGGAGGCGCTGGGTACATGGGTGAAGTGCAGGGAACAGTCAGGGAAGGTGACCAACCAATAAAGGGGAGCTCTTTTTCGTCCACTGCCTCAAGAAAAAATGAAACATCCTCAGCATGACCAGAGGTTTCCTGCTTGAAAGGGTGGAAATGACCTAAGATCAGGGCCAAGCGCTGGATGGAGACGCTTTACCCAGCATTAGGCACTCCACCCCTCTCCCCTTCCCGGGGAAATGGAAGGTAAGCTGGTTTTGCAAATCATACTGAAAGGGCTGTGGTTTTCTCTGCTGGAAGCTGGCAATGTGTAAGACAAGTGGAGCCAACGGCAGAAAGACAACAGATGCATCTGGGGCAAAGTTCATAAAACGTGGCTGTCATAGGGTAAAAGCAAACCAGCACTCTTTTCTTTTCCAGTCTAAATCTCTGCTTATTAAGCCACCAAATCAGTGTTCTGAGGCCTTCAATAATCTCAATCAGAATAAAAGTCCTTTCCTCCAAGTTGTAGAGGTGCTGAAATGTATGCCTTCTTGGTGAAATTTAAATGCAGTTAACATTCTGTTCTAAAAAGTGGAATCTAACCATAGATTTCATCACCAAACTGTTAAAATGATCTATCCCTTATGCACGAGGATATAAATACCAAATGGAACACCGCTTTCATTCAAGAGGAATAAGAGAACCGTTCTCATCCTGAAGTTAGTCATTTGATGTTAGTGAAGCAGCATTTCGATTACGTGGAAAAGAAGAGAGCAAGGCAGCCAGTTCAGTAAAGTAGTCAAAATATTTATCTAGTTTGTTTGCTTTTGTAAAGGCTAGTCCGTGCTGTAGAGAACTTACTGAACTGATATTCTGTTGATTTTTCTTCACTCGTTCAATCTCTGGAGTGTCTCTGACTGCGGTGCCTGCCCCCACTTCTTTCTTATAGAATACCTCCATGACAGGAAGAAGGAAAGGTCATCAGAAATTCAGGTCCCAGAATAAACTCTTCTGAAAACAACTTCCCAAGTTTACATCAATGTGAATACGGCTTCTGTTTATGAGCACCAATGTTACATTTTATTAATCAATTAAATAACCTGCTCAAAAATAAATGTCCATAGCCCATAACCTTACGTGTCACCATTAACACCAGCCGAAACCCTAGCTCATGGCCGAGCATTTGCTCAGAGAGTATCAGAGTTTCCTTCTTCAAATAGAAGAAGTGTAAACCCCATGTGTAAACCACTGATTACAACCACTCACCAAGCACTTATCATTTAATTTAAAAACAGCATGAAATGAAAGCGACTGCTGGTCTCTAAAGAAGAAGCGGCCCTGTTCTCGTCAGTGAATGAGGCGCTCCCCCCCAGCCTCCCCAGGGACCCTCCCTCCGCCTCATTCCGCCCCAGCGACCCCCGCAGCCAGGCACAAGGCAAAGCAGACACCCACAGCCCTCCACAGTGAGAGAGAATAATTATAGGGGAGGCGCACGGGGATGGGGCCACCCCTCTCGTGATGCCTGGTGATTCTGTGGGAGCTGAGTGGAGGAGATGATTCCTCCAGATATACAAACACCTGACACCTTGGGGGACGGGGCCAAAGCAGGCCTAGACATACCCCTACACCTACCCCTAACCCTGACCCTAACCCCTAACCCTACCCCTAACCTCTAACCCTAGCCCTGCCCCTAGTCCTACCCCTAACCCCTACCGCTAGCCCTGCGCCTGCCCCTCTCAGCAAGCCTTTCCATTTCTCCAAGAGGCCAGTTCTTCCTGTGAACATTCCCGCGGCCCAGTAACATTCAATTAATAGGAAAGTGAAAAACATTCCAGAAGTCCTGAAATTTAACAGAATTTACATTTTGAAGGGATCTGCTTAACTAGTAAATGACTGAGCTAATCTGAAACAAAAATATTGGCAGTGTTGTCAATTTTTATCATTTTGGAACAGAACTCAAGCATGCACACCCATGAAATGCAGACTTGGTCTCTGAGTTAGTGGCATTGCTGCAATTCCTGATCGTCAAAATATTACTAGGGAGGTGGAAGACTGGGTCAGAGACCACGAAATCCTTAGGGGGGCTGGGAGTGCAAATGACCAATTGCCAGGAAAGAAATCACTTCCTTTGACCATTTTCAACTTCAAAGAAAAATCTGTGTATAAGATTAAACTTTTCTCTGAGTTATGTTTTAAGTCAGTTAAAAAATAACAACTGCTGCTACCAAAGGGGCAAGTGAATTAGTAGGCCCAAACCAGCCATGACTGTAACTACTAAGGATATTTGGTACTCTTTCCCTTTTAAACAAAAAAAATCACATATATTTGACAGAAAATTCAAGCAATGCAGCAAAAAATCAGATGAAGAGAAAAAAAAACCATCTTTACAAAAAATAAAATGTCAAGATGACAACTAAAAAGAAAAGACAGCTACTTACTGTGCTAATGTTTTGTTGAGTTGTCTTAATTCTCTGAATTTCAGGAGTATCTGCCACAGTGGAATAGTTAGAAAGCATCTTCTTTGCTGCATTCTTATATTTTTTCTAGAAATATAAATGCTTCCTATGAATCTGAAGTTGTGTGTGTGTGACAGACAAAGCGCCCCCTCCTCCATCTGTACCAAACCACACAGCTCTAAATTATTTCTTATGATTCAAAGCAGTTGATGCAACAGAAAAACAAAGGGCATGAGGACAACTGGCAGTTCCTCAGAAAGTTAAATACAAAATTACTGTACAATCCGGCAATGCCGCTTCTAAGCACAGACCCAGAGAATGAAAACAGGGACTCAGACTGACACTTGAAGTGTTCCTGCCAGCTTCCATCACAATAGCCTGAAGGTGGAAGCCACCCAAGTGTCCACCGATGGCGAATGGACAAACACCACGTGGTCGAGCCAAAGGGGGAATATTATTCAGCTGTAACAAGGAATGCGGCGCTGAGGCCTGGTGCCACACACAGGAACCGTGCCAACAGCTTGCTGAGTGAAACAAGAGAGGTGCGTGAGGACAAGCGCTGTATGATTCTAACTTAGATGAAGTATCTAGAAATCTGTAGAGACAGAAAGCAGACTAGGTGTTACCAAGGGATGGGGCAGGGAGGGGAGGTGGGTTATTGCTTGGTGGGTACAGTCTATTGGTAAATGTTGGAAATGTTTCAATTAAACAGATAAGCAAATAAATTACAAGCAAAGGGAGTCAGCCAAGAGCCGCATCCCTCTCGGACTGAGGTCTCCTGCCCGTTCCAGCCCAACCCCCGGCAGGGCTCGACCTCCAGCCCTGCCCAGCAGCACCCCTTGGTGCTGCGTGGGCCCCGTCCATTTCCTCCATGCTTCCAGGACGATGCTTTGCTTCCTACCTCAGAGAAAGGGGCGCTTCCTATAAGCGTAAGGGAAAAGGTACCAGCGTTTCTGCAGTTGAGAAAAAAATGACAGTTGTCTACTGACTGTGCTAGAATGCGCCCTCATAGGGCATGGCAGACACCTTACTCAGCTCCTTGGACTGCCAGGTGTTGTTCTAAATATTTAACACACAGTCACTCATTCCGTTGACCCATGAGCAGATACTTCCTCCCCCATCTGTAAGACGGGAAACTGAGGCACTCCCAATAGTATGAGGGTCAGGATTTAAAGCCCGGCAGTTGAGTTCCAGAGCCCATGGGGTCCCTGAGCAGCGGCAGCCCCGTGAGAAGCCCCGCGCCTTGCTGCCTCCTCTTTGCACCCCAGCACACCCCAGAGTGATGAGAATCCCTCAGTCAGGTGTAGCGTGTGCCATGCCCGAGAACTTGGCATGGTCCTGCTAAAGCAGCAAATGTGCAGCTCTGGGACCCCTTTCTCCTGGCACTCTTACTTTCCGTAAAACTACGCTTGTACGACCCCCTCATTATTAGATCAGGCTGTGACTCCCCAAAGCCACGTTGCATTTGGCTTGGAAATGCGCGCTCAGGAAGCATTTGCAGAAAGAACAACTGAGCTGAGCCTGCCTGAGACAGCAGCTTCTCTCCAGGGACTCAGATGTCTGGTGGCATGTCCCATGCATCCAGGGGTCCATGCCACCCAGACAGCCAGAGCCAGCTTCTCCGCGTCCTGCGGCCCCACGGGCAGGGGTGGCCATGCTGGGACCTTCTCCTCCGTGGGCCACCTGAGGAGACCGAGATGCCAACAGCTCCCTGCTACTCTGAGCTGCCCTCCCGGCAGCCACACATGGAACCAGGGACGTCAGCCCCGAGTTTGTGCTACCAAGAGCTTTAGCAAATTTGTTAAATTTTTGTTCAAAATTATTTTCCACAGGAACTTCACAAACCAAACTGAATTCCTTGGCCAATTTTCTATAACCATTTCCCTTTTTTGTTTCATTCTCTTTTAATATTCTTTTCCATTAGGATTCGTTCTTTCCCAGATAAATTTTATGGCAAAGATGTCATTTCCTCGTGAACATGTTTGCCCCAATCAGATTTGATCAATAACCTCTTCTTCCTTAAGAGTTTTCTTTTTGCAGCCATTATTTCTCCTATACCCTGTTTCTTTCTAGAGAATATATGACAAGGGGGGTTGGCACGCCTTGAATTAGCCAAGAAAATTTCATCTACCCTTCATCTTTAGTTTATATTAGATTTTGCCCTGCATGGTTTGGGCCTCCATCAGTCCTATTTGGGGCTGATTATTTTAATAATAATATCCATTATAAAATGAGTAAAAGACAACTTGTTTGCAACTGTTTTTCTGCAGCATTAGAACAGACCATTTAGCCCCAAGCATGCAAAATGGTCGAAAGAAAAAGGTGAAAATGTCCTGGGCTCAAGGCAGGGATCCAGACAGCATGGGCTCCAGCACTCAACACTGCCTGCTGAACTGAACCCACATGGCCACCGCTTGCATTCTGGGGTGATCCCGGTGGGCCGACTGTCCCTTTAGGACACTGGGCGCCGACGCAGAGCGTGATTGCCATGCAGGCACCCAGGGTACCGGCTGCTGCCGGTCAGAGTCCTCACCTGGCACCTCATCCTCTACCAACCTGGCTAGAGAGCTCAGAAGCTCGCTTGGCTCGAAGCATTTCGGGGATATCCATGCTCACTTGCATTCCTTTCCCTTTAATTTCATTTTCCATGTCTTTCTTATATTCTTTCTAAGAGAACAGAAAACAATTTTTAGAGCTCCGCCAGCAATGGACATATTTAAGCATGTGAATTACAAAGCTGCTTATGTGGAAATGACACGTCTACAAATAAACTACACCAGATCTGGGAATCCTGTTATACCACCCGTTCACATAATTTTCTATTTTACATTCTCTCTGATCACGACCCAGTGTGCTTGTTTTTAACCCTGCCCCATTCCTTCTTACCTGGCTGGCCATCTCGGATGCCTTCTTAGCTCTCTGGATAGCAAGAGAACCTGCACCCACCAGCGCGCCCTTCCCTCTAATTTCAGTCTCCAGATCTCTCTTATAACCCTTCTGTAGAAAATAGAACTTGCAGTTAGGGCTCGGCAACTGTTTGAAAAAAGCTGCTGAAAAACTGCAATGTCACTGTGGCAGCAGCACGTGTCTTTTGGAAATAGTCTGGACCTTTATTTCTTTTATTTCTATAGAACTACAGAGAGTTTCACCTCGTGGTAGGAACATGACTTGAAGCAATTTATTCCTAAATAATCAGAAAACTTTTTTCTATTAATCTGAATTAAGAAAGAAAACAGAGCCAGCCAAGGGGGACATTTTATATTTGGACGTGATAAAATTAATAAAGTTGTTAAACTATATGTCATGGTCAGGTTCATGTGTCAACTTGGCCAGGTGGTTGTACCTGTTTGTCTGGTTGGGCAAGTACTGACCTGTCTATTGCGATGAGGACATTTCACAGAATTAAATCATTATCGCGTCAGCTCTATCCACAGCTGATTTCCATTTGTAATCAGCCAAGAGGAGTGTCTTCTGCAATCAGTGATGCTTAATCTAATCACTAGAAGCCTTTTAAGGAGGATTCAGAAGAGACAGGCTCTCTTCCTGCTTCGGCTGGCGAGCCTCTCCAGTGGAGTTCACCCAGGCCCTCCACTGGAACCATCAGCTTCACAGCCTGCCCTATGGATTTGGGACTCTACGTTCCCACAGTTACATGAGATGCTTTCATAAATTTTATATTTATGAATATTTCCTGTTGATTCTGTTTCTCTAGAGAACTCTAACTAATACAACTTGGTACCAGGAGTGGCTCTTAAGAAACAGACTCTTAAAAATGGGTTTTTATGAATGTTTTTCTAAACAAACTAGACTCAAAGGAACTAAGGACTCTGATTCCCATAACCAAAATGACACTCCCAATCCATGGGGTGAGCTGGCAAAAAAGATAGTCAGAATATCACCAATCGATTCTTCTAATGCTTCACTTGTACGAAGCCAGGCTCTGGGGGATAAGGTTTTTAACACCTTTACAGAGTTTTGTGGAAATAGTAAGTACGGAGATGTTGGCTGGTTGTTGTTAGATACACGGTATACATTAATGAGGGAAAGGGATGAGTTCAAGGCTTCAAACGAGAAGCTTAAGCACCATCTGACAGATGTAGACGTTTCTGTGAGTGTCCTGAAGGAAAACCTTATTTCCTGTAGTCGTAGACTTGAGATCTCTGAAAATTAGACTCAGAATTTCATTGTTAGAGTAGCAACTTTACAACATAAACTGAAATCTCAATCTTGCATGGTGTCTGCCATTAAAGTGAGGGCATCGATTGGAAAGGAGTGGGACCCTGAAAAATGGGATGGTGACATATGGATTGATAATGCTGTCAGGGTGAGGCTGAAACCCTAGGTCATGCTGAGTCTTCTCTAGATAACCCTGTAATAGTGTGCCCTGAGGACATAGCCACCCCAACTCTAGCCTGCCTTGAGGAGTTGGCCACCCAACCTCCTCCTGAAGGGATTAGCCCTAGAGTGATTAATCCTATTTCACCAGATGAAACTACAAATGAATGCCTTGAAGCAAATGTCTAGGAAGATATTTCTAATTCTTTTCATGACCCACCCCTCATTTCTTCCAGACCTATAACTGGACTAAAGTCCCAACAGGCCCCTAAAGGTGAGGTGCAAAGTATCACACATGAGGAGGTACGTTATACTCCAAAAGAACTGTTTGAGTTTTCCTATTTATATACACAGAAATCAGGGGAACACGTGTGGCAATGGATTTTAAGAGTGTGGGATAATGGTGGGAGGAATATAAGGCTGAATCAGGCTAAAATTATTTATATGGGTCCACTAAGCAGAGATTCTGCATTCAATGTTATAGCTCAAGGGGTTAGAAAAGGCATTAACAGTTTGTTTGGGTGGTTGGCTGAAACAAAGATCACAATATGGCTGATATTACCTGAGGCTGAAATGCCAGAACTGCCATGGTATAAGGTAGATGAGGGGATCCAGAGGTTTAGAGAGATTGGAATGTTAGAGTGGATTTATCATGCAAAGCCTGCTCTTATACCCCAGGAATGTCCGGAGGATGCACCTTTTACCAGAACAGCGAGAAATAAGTTTGTGAGACTAGTGCCATCATCCCTGAAGAGCTCTGTAGTTGCACTTCTCTGGTCAGATATTATTGTGGGACCTGCTGTCACTGAGCTGGAATCCTTAAACACAATGGGGATGACAGGATCCCGAGTTGGCAGAAGCCAGGTGGCAGCACTTAATCACTAAAGACAGGGTGGACATGGCTATTATAATAGACAGAAAACTCAAAGCAGGAGTCAAAATAATTTGATGTGCAGAGATTTGTGGCATTGGCTAGTAAATCATGGGGTACCTAGAAATACAATAGATGGGCAGTCTACTAAATTCTTGTTGGAGCTGTATAAACAAAAGAGTTCTAGGTCAAGTGAACAGAAGTCTAACTTAAATTTCAAAAAGACAGAGTCACGGCCCCTTAATCAATTTCCAGACTTGAGACAATTTCCAGACCCAGAGCCCCTTGAATGAAGGGGAGGCCAGGTCCCTTGGGGGGAGACCTTGTTACACTGCCACAAATTTATACTGTTAATCTTCCTCCAAGCCTTCCCCAAGGAGACCGACGGCCTTTTACCAGGGTAACCGTGCACTGGGGAAAAGGAAATGATCAGATATTTCAGGGATTATTAGACACTGGTTCAGAAGTGACATTAATTCCAGGGGACCCAAAATGTCACTCTGGTCCACCAGTGAGAGTGGGGGCTTATGGAGGTCAGCTGATCAATGGAGTTTCAGCTCAGGTCCGTCTCACTGTGGGGCCAGGGGGCCCCTGGACCCATTCTGTAGTTATTTCCCCAGTTCCATAATTGGAGCACACATACTGAACAACTGGCAGAATCCCCACGTTGGTTCTCTAACTCATCAAGTGAGGGCTATTGTGCTGGGAAAGGCCGAGTGGAAGCCACTAGAACTACCCTTACCTAGCAAAATAGTATTGGAAGCAATACCATATTCCTGGAAGGATTGCAGAGATTACTGCCACTCTTAAGGACTTGAAGGACGCAGGGGTGGTGATTCCCACCACATCCCCACTCAACTCTCCTATTTGGCCTGTGCAGAAAACAGATGGGTCTTGGAGGATGACAGTGGATTATCCTAAGCTCAACCAGGTGGTAACTCCAATTGCAGTTGCTGTTTCAGATGTGGTATCATTGCTTGAGCAAATCAATGCATCCCCTGGTACCTGATGCAGCTATTGATCTGGCAAATGCTTTTTTCTCAATAGCTATTAGTAAAGACCACCAGAAATAGTTTGCTTTCAGCTGGCAAGGTCAGCAATATACTTTCACTGTCCTACCTCAGGGGTATATCAACTCTCCAGCCTTAAGTCATAATCTTGTCCACAGGGACCTTGACCGTTTCTCCCTCCCACAAGACATCACACTTATCTATTATATTGATGATATCATGTTGATTGGACCTAGTGAGCAAGAAGTAGCAACTGCTCTAGACTTACTGTAAGGCATTTGTGTGTCAGAGGATGGGAGATAAATACAACAAAAATACAGGGGTCTTCCACCTCAGTGAAATTTCTAGGTGTCCAGTGGTGTGGGGGCATGTCGAGATATCCCTTCTAAGGTGAAGGATAAGTTGCTGCATCTGGCCCCTCCCACAACCAAAAAAGAGGCACAATGCCTAGTTGGTCTTTTTGGATTCTGGCAACAACATATTCCTCGTTTGGGTGTGCTACTCAGGCCCATTTATCGAGTGACCAGATAAGCTGCTAATTTTGAGTGGGGACCTGAACAAGAGGAGGCTCTGCAACAGTTCCAGGCTGCTGCACAAGCTGCTCTGCCACTTGGGCCGTATGATCCAGCAGATCCAATGGTACTGGAAGTGTTAGTGGCAAATAGAGATGCTGTATGGAGCCTTTGGCAGGCCCCTATAGGAGAATCAAAACACAGACCCTTAGGATTTTGGAGCAAAGCCTTACCATCTGCTGCAGATAACTACTCTCCTTTTGAGAAACAGCTTTTGGCCTGCTATTGGGCCTTAGTAGAGACTGAATGTTTAACCATGGGCCACCAAGTTACCATGAGACCTGAGTTGCCTATCATGAGCTGGGTGTTGTCTGACCCACCAAGCCATAAAGTTGGGCATGTATAGCAGCACTCCACCATAAAATGGAAATGGTATATATGAGATAGGGCCAGAGCAGGTATTGAAGGCACAAGTAAGTTACACCAGGAAGTGGCCCAAATGCCCATGGTCTCCACTCCTGCCACACTACCTTCTCTTTCCTAGACCAGAGCTATGGCCTCTTGGGGAGTTCCTTGCAGTGAACTGACCGAGGAAGAGAAAACTCTGGCCTGGTTTACAGATGGTTCAGCATGATACACAGGTACCACCTGAAAGTGGACAGCTGCAGCATTACAACCCCTTTCTGGGGTGTCCTTGAAGGACAGTGGTGAGGGGAAATCCTCCCAGTGGGCAGAAATTCTAACAGTGCACCTGGTTGTTCATTTTTCTTGAAAGGAGAACTGGCCAGAGGTGTGTTTGTATACTGACTCAGGGGCTGTTGCTAATGGTTTGGCTGGATGGTCAGAGACTTGGAAAGACCATAATTGGAAAACTGGTCACAAAGAGGTCTGGGGAAGAGGTATGTGGATAGACCTTCCTGAGTGGGCTAAAAACATGAAGATATTTGTGTACCATGTGAATGTGTACCAGAGGGTGACTTCAGCAGAGGAAGATTTTAATAATCAAGTGGATAAGATGACCCGTTCTGTGGATACCAGTTAGCCTCTTTCCCTAGCAACTCCTGTCATTGCCCAATGGGCTCATGAAAAAAATGGCCATGGTGATAGGGATGGAGGTCATGCATGGACTGAGCAATATGGACTTCCACACACCAAGGTTGACCTGGCTACAGCCACTGCTGAGTGCCTAATTTGCCAGCAGCAGAGACCCACACTCAGCCCCCGATATGGCACCATTCCCCGAGGTGACCAGCCAGCTACATGCTGGCAGGCTGATTACACTGGACCACTCCCTTCCTGGAACGGCAGCGATTTGTTCTAACTGGAATAGACACATACTCTGGATATGGGTTTTCTTTCCCTGCACACAATACTTCTGCCAAAACTACCATCCATGGGCTTAAAGAATGCCTTATCCATCGTCATGGTATTCCACACAGCATTGCTTCTGATCAGGAAACACACTTCACAGCAAATGAAGTGCAGGAATGGGCACATGCTCATGGAATTCTCTGGTTTTACCATGTTCCCCATCATCCAGAAGCAAATGGATTGATAGAATGGTGGAATGGCCTTTGAAAGCTCAATTATAGTGCCATCTAGGTGGCAATACCTTGAATGGCTGGGGTAATGTTCTCCAGGAAGCTGTGTATGGTCTGAATCAGCATCCGCTATATGGTGCTATTTCTCCCATAGCCAGGATCCATGGGTCCAGGAACCATTCACTATTACCCAGAGTAATCCACCAAGAAAATTTTTGCTTCCTGTTCCTACAACCCTGTGCTCTGCTGGTCTACAGGTTTTAGTTCCAAAATGGGGAGTGCTTCCTCCAGAAGAAACAACAATGATTTCATTGAACTGGAACCTAAGACTGCCACCTGGTCATTTTGGGCTACTCATGCCCCTGGATCAACAAGCCAAGAAGGGGATTACATTACTGGCTGGGGTGACTGACCCTGACTATCAGCAGGAAATAGGACTGCAACTATATAATGGAGGTAAAGAAGAATATAGGAGAATTCCCTAGGTATTTCCTGGAATATAGGAGGTCCCCTAAGCGTCTTTTAGTACTACCATGCCCTGTGATTAAAATCAATGGAAAACTGCAACAACCCAATCCAGGCAGGGCTACCAATGGCTCTGCAACTTGAGGTATGAAGGTTTGGGTCACCCCACCAGGCAAAGAAGCATGGCCAGCTGAAGTACTTGCTGAGGGGAAAGGGAACATGGAATGGGAAGAGGGTAGTGATAAATATGAACTACGGCCACGTGATCAGTTACAGAAATGATCTGTAATGCTATTTTGTTCATGTTATACTATTTAAGTTGTAAGATATCAAATTTAAGAATGAATATTACCCAAGGACTTGCACCCTATTCTGGATAGATTTAATGTGTTTCCAGTTATATGCAGGACATATATTGAGTATTGTTAGCTGAGAAAAAAAGTGTGTCTTTTATTGTTTTCTATTTAGAAATTAGGTATGGTTTAAGGTGATGAGTATAGCTGTCAAGTTGACAAGGGGTGGACTGTCATGGTCAGGTTCATGTGTCAACTTGGCCAAGCGGTGGTACCTGTTTGTCTGGTTGGGTAAGTGCTGGCTGGTCTGTTTCGATGAAGACATGACATAGAATTAAATCATGATCACATCAACTGCATCCACAGCTGATTCCATTTGTAATTAGCCAAGGGGGGTGTCTTCTTTAATGAGTGATGCTTAATCTAATCACTGGAAGCCTTTTAAGGAGGATTCAGAAGAGACAGGCTCTCCTCCTTCTTTGGATGGAGAGTGTCTCCTGTGGAGTTCGTCTAGACCCCCCATCAGAATCGTCAGCTTCACAGCCTGCCCCACGGATTTTGGACTCTATGCTCCCACGGTTACTTGAGGCACTTTTATAAATTTTATATTTACGAATATTTCCTGCTGATTCTGTTTCTCTAGAGAACCCTAACTCATACAGTATACAGTAAAAAAAAATTTTAAATAATAATAAATAAAATACACACCTAGGTGACAATATTGTGAGCTGTTGATTGTCCATCATATATGGAATGTATTGGAATCACAATTTATCAATAAAAATACTTTTCAAAAAATAAAGTATGGGTTAATATGTAACTCAATCAATAAATACCAAAAAGTGAATGGAAAACAGTAACATTGTACTCTGTGGTAAGCCACTGTTGATTTCCTCTGGAATCCAGCCCCTCTTTTCCCTTGGACCCAGACTCCCCATGGGGTAACTCACTGCTCCCCTATTCCAAACCACCCATTGTGGGTGGGATTGGCCCAGGACCAGGCACTGCTCGGCTTAAATAAGTCATTATACCCAAACAGGGTCAAGGACAATGACATGATCCCACTAGCCAATTTTCCCCGATGTTCTCCATGGCTAACTGTGCACTGTTTCCCTGGTACACAATCCCAAAGAACACAGAGAAATCTTAAGTTGCATACTGCTGAACAAACTGATCTATCAACCTACTGAGACCTGAATACTAAAGCATGCCAACTTCCCATCAAAGGAATGTGTCGTAGCTAACACCATGAAATAGAAGATTTTTGCTCTTTCCATGTTCTTTCCTCCAGGGAAAACATGGTTTATCTCTTGGCTTCAGCTCTCACTCCTAGGAGAATGATTTCAAAGCCCTCTTCTTTGCTCTGAATCCTGCCCCTCGTGCCCCATCTGGCTCCTTGACCTGGAACCAGATGCCATCGTCCTTGTAATGAGAACAATTTCAGGGTATTATAAGCTGTGATTTGATGTGACTGTGTAACTAGTGGCTTGGAAGTTCAAGCAAAGTCATGATAAGAAAGTTCTATTTAAGAAACAAATGAAAAGAGCCAGAGGTGCAAAGGTGAGGGGGGAGGCCTTGAAGAAGATGGTGGGGTGCAGACACCTTAAAACCCATAGAGATGCAGAGCAGAGGCTGGAGAGGGGGTAAGGGCCCAGGACAAGCAGGGCAGGCAGGCTGGTTCACAGAGGGGCTTCGATTGCCAGGACTTCACACTGAGCCTGGCCGGAGGCCACGGGCCTGCTGCAGGTGACGATGGACAATTTCATCCTTGAGGGAGTCTTCTGGCTGCTGGGCGGAGGACAGACACTGAGTGGGCAGCAGTGAAGGAGAACATGAGTTAGAAGCTACTGCAGTGACCAGTGAGAGAGACATTAGCTTGGACTCAAGAGGTGAGAAGTAGATGGGCTAGGAAACCATGAGTAAAACTTGCTGTCAAGAAAAATCAAAGTGACTCCTGGATTTTCTTGCTGCCATTTGCAGAGAAAGGAATGGAAGTGGAAGCAGACCAATGGAAAATGAAAGGGTTCTGGTTTTAGATAATACTGGCATCCCTGCTACACATTTTTGCCCATGGTAATGTCTATTACATAGAAAGGTAAATGGTTGAATAGTCACATCTATTCTAGAACACTTAGTTTTTCTCTAAGAATCTGGCAGACCTGTATGAAGTAACATAGAGAAAGGTTCAAAATATTAAGTGAAAAAAGCAAACACAGGCCCCGCGGCAGCCGAGCCGCCCGGCCTCCTTCTCCCCTCTCTTTCTCCGCCGGCCCGCCGCGCGGCGCCCACGCCCCGCGGCAGCCGAGCCGCCCGACCTCCTTCTCCCCTCTCTTTCTCCGCCGGCCCGCCGCGCGGCGCCCACGCCCCGCGGCAGCCGAGCCGCCCGACCTCCTTCTCCCCTCTTTCTCCGCCGGCCCGCCGCGCGGCGCCCACGCCCCGCGGCAGCCGAGCCGCCCGACCTCCTTCTCCCCTCTCTTTCTCCGCCGGCCCGCCGCGCGGCGCCCAAGCCCCGCGGCAGCCGAGCCGCCCGACCTCCTTCTCCCCTCTCTTTCTCCGCCGGCCCGCCGCGCGGCGCCCAAGCCCCGCGGCAGCCGAGCCGCCCGACCTCCTTCTCCCCTCTCTTTCTCCGCCGGCCCGCCGCGCGGTGCCCAAGCCCCGCGGCAGCCGAGCCGCCCGACCTCCTTCTCCCCTCTCTTCCCCCTCCTGCTCCGGCTGCTCTCCGGCCACCGCGGTGCCCTCTTCCCCCGCCTTCGCCGTGCTCCTCCGCCACCAGCCTCGACAGCCTTGCCGCCCTCACCTTTCCTCCTCCAGAACAGCTACTGGGGGAGTGGAGGTGGTACGGAGCAGCTCCCGGAGCCACGACGGAGATCAAAGGGACAGCGGACCCCATCCTGGAACGGCTGACTATCTGGGAGAACCAGCTCCGGTGAGATCACCAGGGGGCACGGGCTTTCCTGGGTGGGACGACAAGCGACCGGAGTCCCTCCCTTCCACCTTCCTGGGCCGGCTGGTGGAGTTGGACGGGCGGTCCCCTTAGGCCGCGGCGGCTGGTGCCCCCACCACACGAGGCCCCCCGGAACAACTGGGATGGTTGGGTCAGAAACCCCCGGACTGCGGAAAACAGTGGCCGGGGGATCCCTTCCAAACACGTGACTCCCCCGTCGGCTGGGAACAGTGTACTCTCCCGGGCTGCGACAGCTGGCGCCCTCCCGCCACGCTTGGTGCCCCACGCCGACTGGCTGGTTTGGCCGGACGCTCTCCTGTGCTGCGACGGCCGGCGACCCTCCCCGCGTTTGGAGCCCCGGGCCGGCTGGCATTCTTCCGGGACGCTTGGGTTGCCGAGCCTCCCCTGCGGCGAGAGTTTTCCAGAGTTGAGGGACCCACAGCAACTTTCGCTGGTGGAACCCACGGACAGCCGTGT
Organism: Tamandua tetradactyla; assembly: GCF_023851605.1. Classification (NCBI taxonomy): domain Eukaryota; kingdom Metazoa; phylum Chordata; class Mammalia; order Pilosa; family Myrmecophagidae; genus Tamandua; species Tamandua tetradactyla. Next base: position 229,805,134 of record NC_135327.1, on the reverse strand, counting down.
GCCGCGAGCGCCGCCTACTGGGCAGGATAGGAAGAACAGAACCCAGAGATTGCGCAGAAAAATCTTTCAAGCTGTGGGGTCGAACACCCGGGGAAATCTGACTAAATGCCCAGACGCCAGCAGAAGATAACGGATCACGCTCAGAAAATTGAACATATGGCCCAGTCAAACGAAGAAACCAATAGTTCAAATGAGATACAGGAGCTGAAACAACTAATGCTGAATATACGAACAGAAATGGAAAACCTCTTCAAAAACAAAATCGATAAATTGAGGGAGGACATGAAGAAGACATGGCTGAACATAAAGAAGAAATAGAAAAACTGAAAAAACAAATCACAGAACTTATGGAAGTGAAAGATAAAGTAGAAAAGATGGAAAAAACAATGGATACCTACAATGACAGATTTAAAGAAACAGAAGATAGAATTAGTGATTTGGAGGATGAAACATCTGAATTCCAAAAAGAAACAGAAACTATCCGGAAAAGAATGGAAAAATTTGAACAAGGTATCAGGGAACTCAAGGACAATGTGAACTGTACAAATATACGTGTAGTGGGTATCCCAGAAGGAGAAGAGAAGGGAAAAGGAGGAGAAAAACTAATGGAAGAAATTATCACTGAAAATTTCCCAACTCTTATGAAAGACCTAAAATTACAGATCCAAGAAGTGCAGCGCACCCCAAAGAGATTAGACACAAATAGGCGTTCCCCAAGACACTTACTAGTTAGAATGTCAGAGGTCAAAGAGAAAGAGAGGATCTTGAAGGCAGCGAGAGAAAAACAATCCGTCACATACAAGGGAAACCCAATAAGACTATGTGTAGATTTCTCAGCAGAAACCATGGAAGCTAGAAGACAGTGGGATGATATATTTAAGTTACTAAAAGAGAAAAACTGCCAGCCAAGACTCCTATATCCAGCAAAATTGTCCTTCAAAAATGAGGGAGAAATTAAAACATTCTCAGACAAAAAGTCACTAAGAGAATTTGTGACCAAGAGACCAGCTCTGCAAGAAATACTAAAGGAAGCACTAGAGTCAGATACAAAAAGACAGAAGAGAGAGACATGGAGAAAAGTGTAGAAAGAAGGAAAGTCAGATATGATATATATAATACAAAAGGCAAAATGGTAGAGGAAAATATTATCCAAACAGTAATAACTCTAAATGTCAATGGACTGAATTCCCCAATTAAAAGACATAGACTGGCAGAATGGATTAAAAAACAGGATCCTTCTATATGCTGTCTACAGGAAACACATCTTAGACCCAAAGATAAATATAGGTTGAAAGTGAAAGGTTGGGAAAAGATATTTCATGCAAACAACAACCAGAAAAGAGCAGGAGTGGCTATACTAATATCCAACAAATTAGACTTCAAATGTAAAACAGTTAAAAGAGACAAAGAAGGACACTATATACTATTAAAAGGAACAATTAAGCAAGAAGACATAACAATCATAAATATTTACGCACCGAACCAGAATGCCCCAAAATACGTGAGGAATACACTGCAAACACTGAAGAGGGAAATAGACACATATACCATAATAGTTGGAGACTTCAATTCACCACTCTCATCAATGGACAGAACATCTACACAGAGGATCAATAAAGAAATAGAGAACCTGAATATTACTATAAATGAACTTGACTTAACAGACATTTATAGGACATTACATCCCACAACAGCAGGATACACCTTTTTTTCAAGTGCTCATGGATCATTCTCAAAGATAGACCATATGCTGGGTCACAAAGCAAGTCTTAACAAATTTAAAAATACTGAAATCATACACAACACTTTCTCGGATCATAAAGGAATGAAGTTGGAAATCAATAATAGGTGGAGGGCCAGAAAATTCATAAATACATGGAGGCTCAACAACACACTCTTAAACAACAAGTGGGTCAAAGAAGAAATTGCAAGAGAAATTAGTAAATACCTAGAGGCAAATGAAAATGAAGATACAACATATCAAAACTTATGGGACGCAGCAAAGGCAGTGCTAAGAGGGAAATTTATTGCCCTAAATGCCTTTATCAGAAAAGAAGCAAAGGCAAAAATGCAGGAATTAACTGTCCACTTGGAAGAACTGGAGAAAGAACAGCAAACTAATCCCAAAGCAAGCAAAAGGAAAGAAATAACAAAGGTTAGAGCAGAAATAAATGAAATTGAAAACATGAAAACAATAGAGAAAATCAATAAGACCAGAAGTTGGTTCTATGAGAAAATCAACAAGATTGATGGGCCCTTAGCAAGATTGACAAAAAGAAGAAGAGAGAGGATGCAAATAAATAAGATTAGAAATGAAAGAGGAGACATAACTACTGACCTCACAGAAATAAAGGAGGTAATAACAGGATACTATGAACAACTTTACGCTAATAAATACAACAATTTAGAAGAAATGGACAGGTTCCTGGAAAGACATGAACAACCAACTTTGACTCAAGAAGAAATAGACGACCTCAACAAACCAATCACAAGTAAAGAGATTGAATTAGTTATTCAAAAGCTCCCTAAAAAGAAAAGTCCAGGACCAGACGGCTTCACATGTGAATTCTATCAAACATTCCAGAAAGAATTAGTACCTACTCTCCTCAAACTCTTCAACATAATCGAAGTGGAGGGAAAACTACCTAATTCATTCTATGAAGCCAACATCACCCTCATACCAAAACCAGGCAAAGATATTACAAAAAAAGAAAACTACAGACCAATCTCTCTCATGAATACAGATGCAAAAATCCTCAATAAAATTCTAGCAAATCGTATCCAACAACACATTAAAAGAATTATACATCATGACCAAGTAGGATTCATCCCAGGTATGCAAGGATGGTTCAACATAAGAAAATCAATTAATGTAATACACCATATCAACAAATCAAAGCAGAAAAATCACATGATCATCTCAATTGATGCAGAGAAGGCATTTGACAAGATTCAACATCCTTTCCTGCTGAAAACACTTCAAAAGATAGGAATACAAGGGAACTTCCTTAAAATGATAGAGGGAATATATGAAAAACCCACAGCTAATATCATCCTCAATGGGGAAAAATTGAAAACTTTCCCCCTAAGATCAGGAACAAGACAAGGATGTCCACTATCACCACTATTATTCAACATTGTGTTGGAAGTTCTAGCCAGAGCAATTAGGCAAGAAAAAGAAATACAAGGCATCAAAATAGGAAAGGAAGAAGTAAAACTATCACTGTTTGCAGACGATATGATACTATATGTAGAAAACCCAGAAAAATCCACAACAAAATTACTAGAGCTAATAAATGAGTACAGCAAAGTAGCAGGCTACAAGATCAACATTCAAAAATCTGTAGCTTTTCTATACACTAGTAATGAACAAGCTGAGGCGGAAATCAAGAAACGAATCCCATTTACAATCGCAACTAAAAGAATAAAATACCTAGGAATAAATTTAACCAAAGAGACAAAAAACCTATATAAAGAAAACTACAAAAAACTGTTAAAAGAAATCACAGAAGACCTAAATAGATGGAAGGGCATACCGTGTTCATGGATTGGAAGACTAAATATAGTTAAGATGTCAATCCTACCTAAATTGATTTACAGATTCAATGCAATACCAATCAAAATCCCAACAACTTATTTTTCAGAAATAGAAAAACCAATAAGCAAATTTATCTGGAAGGGCAGGGTGCCCCGAATTGCTAAAAACATCTTGAGGAAAAAAAAACGAAGCTGGAGGTCTCGCGCTGCCTGACTTTAAGGCATACTATGAAGCCACAGTGGTCAAAACAGCATGGTATTGGCATAAAGATAGATATATCGACCAATGGAATCGAATAGAGTGCTCAGATATAGACCCTCTCATCTATGGACATTTGATCTTTGATAAGGCAGTCAAGCCAACTCACCTGGGACAGAGCAGTCTCTTCAATAAATGGTGCCTAGAGAACTGGATATCCATATGCAAAAGAATGAAAAAAGACCCATCTCTCACACCCTATACAAAAGTTAACTCAAAATGGATCAAAGATCTAAACATTAGGTCTAAGACCATAAAACAGATAGAGGAAAATGTTGGGAGATATCTTATGGATCTTACAACTGGAGGTGGTTTTATGGACCTTAAACCTAAAGCAAGAACACTGAAGAAGGAAATAAATAAATGGGAGCTCCTCAAAATTAAACACTTTTGTGCATCAGAGAACTTCATCAAGAAAGTAGAAAGACAGCCTTCACAATGGGAGACAATATTTGGAAACGACATATCAGATAAAGGTCTAGTATCCAGAATTTATAAAGAGATTATTCAACTCAACAACAAAAAGACAGCCAACCCAATTACAAAATGGGAAAAAGACTTAAACAGACACCTACCAGAAGAAGAAATACGGATGGCCAAGAGGCACATGAAGAGATGCTCAATGTCCCTGGCCATTAGAGAAATGCAAATCAAAACCACAATGAGATATCATCTCACACCCACCAGAATGGCCATTATCAACAAAACAGAAAATGACAAGTGCTGGAGAGGATGCGGAGAAAGAGGCACACTTATCCACTGTTGGTGGGAATGTCAAAGGGTGCAACCACTATGGAAGGCAGTTTGGCGGTTCCTCAAAAAGCTGAATATAGAATTGCCATACGACCCAGCAATACCATTGCTAGGTATCTACTCAAAGGACTTAAGGGCAAAGACACAAACGGACATTTGCACACCAATGTTTATAGCAGCGTTATTTACAATTGCAAAGAGATGGAAACAGCCAAAATCTCCATCAACAGAAGAGTGGCTAAACAAACTGTGGTATATACATACGATGGAATATTATGCAGCTTTAAGACAAGATAAACTTATGAACCATGTAATAACATGGATGGACCTAGAGAATATTATGCTGAGTGAATCCAGCCAAAAACTAAAGGACAAATACTGTATGGTCCCACTGATGTGAACGGACATTCGAGAATAAACTTGAAATATGTCATTGGTAACAGAGTTCAGCAGGAGTTAGAAACAGGGTAAGACAATGGGTAATTGAAGCTGAAGGGATACAGACTGTGCAATAGGACTAGATACAAAAACTCAAAAATGGACAGCACAATAATACCTAATTGTAAAGTAATCATGTTAAAATACTGAATGAAGCTGCATCTGAGCTATAGGGTTTTTTTTGTTTTTGTTTGCTTGTTGGTTTGTTTGTTGTTGTTGTTTTTTACTATTACTATTACTTTTATTTCTTTTCTTTATATTAACATTTTATATCTTTTTCTGTTGTGTTGCTAGTTCCTCTAAACCGATGCAAATGTACCAAGAAACAATGATCATGCATCTGTGTGATGATGTTAAGAATTACTGAGTGCATATGTAGAATGGTATGATTTCTAAATGTTGTGTTAATTTCTTTTTTTTTTTTTTTTCCGTTAATAAAAAAAAAAAAAGCAAACACAGAACAAAGGATGTGGCATGACCCCATCTAAGTTTTTTTTTTAAGTCTTTGAATGCGCACATCTCTATTTACCTATATGTACATAAAAATAGACCTGGACAGCTCCACAGCAAGCCTAAAACAGATTCAGGGAAGGACAAAGGGGTTTTCAAGTCCTTTTTGCCACCCTGAGTTGCTCAGTTTACACAAACCACCCCCACCCCGCGCCCTGGGTGTGTAGGCAGACCCCAACACAGCAGTAGCTGGCCTGGCAGGGAGCAAGCTGCCCTCCCCCTCCAGAGTCCCTGGGTGAGGCCAAGCCTGACTCAGCCCCTCTAACTGCAGCCTCGGAGTAGCCCCGACTGTCCTCACGATGGGTGCAGACCCCTTAACCTGCACCCACGGTCCTCTTCACACACCGGCGAGCCTCCTGTCTCGTGCCTGGCTCTACTGAGCTGTGCAGACACGTGCTGTTGACAAATTGAAGGCCCATGGCAATTGTATGCTGAGCAAGTCTACTGGTGCCATTTTTCTTACAGCATGTGCTCATCTCATGTCTCTGGGTCACATTCTGGTAATTCTCACAACATTTCAAACTTCTAAATTATTATTATATCTGTTACGGGGATATGTGATCTCTGATGTTACTACTGCAACTTCTGGGGGCACCACAAGCCATGCCTATGTAAGACAGCGAACTTAATAAATGTGTGTTCTGACTCCTTCACTGACCATGTTCACTTGACTCTCTCCCTGTCTGTTGGTCTCCTTATCCCCTGAGACAACAACAATATTGAAATTAGGTCAATCGATAACCCTGCAATGACCTCTAGGTGTTCACATGAAGGGAAGGGTCACACGACTCTCACTTTAAACACAGAGCTAGAAATGACCAAGCTCAGTGAAGAAGGAATGGCAAAAGCTGAGACAGGCCAAAGATAGGCCTCTGGCACCAAACAGTGAGCCAAGTTCTGGATACAAAGAAGTTCTAGAAGGAAATGAAAAGTGCTATTCCAGTGAACAAGCAAATGATGAGAAAGCAAAGCAGCCATACTGCTGATATGGAGAAAGTTTGAGCAATCTAGATAGAGCAAATCAGTCACAGCATTCCCTTAATCCAAAGCCTAATCCGGAGCAAGGCCCAATTCTATGAAGGCTGAGAGCAGTGAGGAAGCTACAAAGAAAAGTCTGAAGCTAACAAAGCTTACTTCATGCCATTTAAGGAAAGAAGCCCTCTCCATAACATAGAAGTACAAGGTGAAGCAGCAAGGTATCCAGAAGATCTAGCTAAGATACTAAAGAAGATGGCAGCATATTTTCAAGGTAGGCAAAATTGGGCTTCTTTAGGAATAAGATCCATCTAGGACTTCATCATTAGAGAGGAGAACCCAAGGCCTCACCTCAGATTTTCAAAGAGCAGGCTGACTCCCTGGTTAGGGACTAATTCACACCTGCTGACTTCAAGTTGAAGCCAATGCTCACTTACGATTCCAAAAATCCTAGAATTATGCTAAATCTACTCTGCCTGTGCTCTATAAACGGTTCATCAAAACCCAATGACAGCACATCTGCTTACAACATGGCCTACTGAGCATTTTAAGCCCACTGTGGAAGTCTACTGCTCAGAAAAAAAGGTTCCTTTTAAAACATTACTGCTCATTGACAAGGCACCTCTCCAGGCAGCTCTGATGGAGATGTGTAATGAGATGAATGTACTTTTCATGCCTGCTAACTCAATATCCATTCTGCAGCCCATGGATCAAGACGTCACTTTAATTTTCAAGCCTTATTGTTTAAGAACAATATTCCTTATGGCTAGAGCTGCCATAGAGAGTGATCCTTCTGCTGGATCTGAGCAAAGCAATTGAAAACCTTCTGGAAAGGATTCGCCACTCTAGATGTCATTAAGATCATTTCGTGATGCATGGGAGGAGGTCAAAATATCAGCACTGATGGGACTCTGGGAGGAGCTGAATCCAACCCTCATGTGACTGTGAGGGGTCAAGACCTCAGTGCAGGAAATACCTGCAGATGTGGTGGAAACAGCAAGAGAACTAGAATTAGGAGTAGAGCCTGCAGATGTGAATGAACCGCTGCAATCTCACGGTAAAATTCTAAGGGATGAGAAGTTCCTTCTTAAGGATGAGCAAAGAAGGTGGTTTCTTGAGATGGGACCTACTCCTGGTGAAGATGCTGTGAACATGGTTGAAATGACAACAAAGGATTTAGAACATGACATCAACTTGGTAGGTGAAGCAGCAGCAGGGTGTAAGAGGACTGGCTCCACCTCTGAAAGAAGTTCTACTGTGGGTAAAAGTGCCACGTGGTACACAGAAATTTTTCATGAAAGGAAGAGTCAATGAAAGTGGCAAACTTGATTATTGTCTTATCTTAAGAAACTGCCACAACTACCCAACCTTCAGCAACTACCACCTGATCAGTCAACAGCAATAAAAATTGAGGCAAGAACCTCCACCAGCAAAAACAGTATGGATCACTAAAAGTGCAGGTGATGCCTAACATTTTTTGGTAAAAACATATTTTTAAATTAAGGTAGGTACATTGCTGTTTTAGGCATAATGCTATCACACTATTAATAGACTATGGGGAGTAGTATGAACATAATTTTAATATGCACTGGAAAACAAAAAAATTCATGAATCACTTTATTGCAATATTTGCTTTCTTATGGTGGTCTGAAATCAAACCCATGATATCTCCAAGGTATGCCTGTACGCTTCTTACTAGGCCATCTCTTGCCCAAAACTCTCCATTCCAATGACCCTTTTATATTCTCTATATCAGTGGGGAAGTCTGAGAAGTGCAGAACCAGGAAGTCTGAGAGGTGCAGAACCAGTTCTAGGGTATTTCCCTATAGAAATGTGCACACAGTTTGACTCCCACCACACTGGTATCCACTATCCATCACAACTTAGCCTCTAACCCAAAACTTATAAATTAACACGTTGTTGTCACAGGTATCACATGAAGAGGAAAAAAGCTACTAGATGAGTGAACATGGCCATTAGGGATATACAATATTTCAACCCAAAATCCTGACTCTGCAAATCTCAGGCCTGGTGACTAGATCAACAGAGGACCTTTTGAGAACATGCAGCCGAATTCCACAGAGACAGAGTCTCACATATGAATGTTGGGAACCTACAAGCACATAGTCCTCTACCATGACCTATCTCCAAGAAACAACAGGATGGGAACACTTCTTATGGCCTAGATTAACGTGAAATGTGTCCTTCAAGGCGATCAGATAGGAAGATGTTGTGTGTATACCTACTCTCTTAAAATACCTTTCCCCAAGTTTCCTTCAATGTATCGAAAGAATGTGAACAAGGCAAAAATATAAATTTTCAAATAAGCAAAATGGTTTGGATTCTCCACGGGGTCTCCATCCCAAACTGTTCAATTAGCCACAAAACTTTGGGAAACGCCACATACCAACCAAGTCATTAATCGGATTTGTTAAACTCCAAAAGACGCATCTCAAGGTCTGCAGCTTTCCCCACTGACCTCCCTGGCGATCGTGGAAGCTTTATTGGCCCGTCATATTTCAAGAGGCCCAGCATCAACTTGCATTCCCTTCCCTTTAGTTTTTGACTCTGGGTCTGTCTTGTTAAATGATGCAGGAAGCAAACTAAAAGAACGCATGCCCACGAGGCCACACCAGGCCCATGGGATGTCACACTGCAGGTGTGGCACAAGATAAAGGATGGCTGGGGAGACGCGATCCTGGGACTTTACCCGGAACTATGTGAAAACAGATGTTCTCTTCCCACTGGGACAGCTGGCTGCAGAAATGAGTTTCCCTGTGGGCAGAAGGCCACCCCCTGGAGAGAGACTCCATGAGTAAAACCAGCAGAGAAGATAACAGCATGGAGAATAAGGAAGGGAGAAGCAAGCACCACTTGAAATTCAACCTGAAGGAAACCGGACCTCAGGACGCGTGTACCCCATAAGCCGATACACCTCCTTTGTTGTTTAAACCAGTTTGAGATGGGTTTCTAGGTTTCTATCACTTGCCATCTGACCATCATCACCATCATCATAGCTTGTTAACCCAGGGGATAAAGCTTTAATGCTTCTCACTGCTAAATCCAGCTGGCCTCCTCTCAGCACTCTGCCATTACTGGATTCCAAAGGGATGATACGGCATAATGAGCCAAGAACGGAAAACACTTCAGAGACATTTCATTCCTACTTGTAAAGTTCACACAAAGCGAGCCCCAGACACTTCCTTTTACAGAGGTTTGAGGAGGGTCCATCACAACCCAGCAAGGACTGGGAGGGGCAGTTGCTTTTTAATGCAGGTATTGATAAGCCCTGATAATACACCTTCTAAATGTCTGCCTTTTACTTGTTTGAAATGTCAAATCAGATCTCATGAAGTTACTTTGGTTTTTGTACTGCCTACCAAACTGTCCATTATTTTGCTATGTAGATTTTCTTTAAAACAGGGAAATGGACATTTATTTCATAATACAGAGAGCAGGGACAGTAAGCATCGGGGTTTTTTGTTTTTTTTTTTTTTTTAATTCACTGATTGGGAAAAGACCAGGAAGACACAGCTGCTTAAAATAACCTGCGCATCAAAGTTGTGGAACATTTATAATCTTTGAGAAAGAATTACAGGTAAGGAAATGAACTGAGAATTCACACATTCTGAGCCGTTAAATAAATATACTCACCTCACTAGCCATTTCAGATGCTCGTTTTGCTCTTTGAATATCAAGAACTTCTGAATTAAGTTCCATTCCTTTCCCTTTTATTTCATTTTCCAAATCTTTTTTATATTCCTTCTAAAAGACAAGAATATTACAGTTCAAAATTTACTGAGCAGCACCTCAATGAGTTTTTTGGTTTTACATGTTTTCTCGAATATTTCTATAAAGGAATGAGCTCAACCACCTAGCATTCATGCTCCTTAATTCCTCCGGAGACTTCAATTTTTCTGCTAATCATGTTCAGGTTACTAGTCTTTTTCCTTTCATCCTTTCTCCCAAAATTCTGATACGATATTGGATATTTTTTTTAAATGTCTTCCCTTTAAAGGTAAGGAAAACCTTTGTTATACAGGCTTTCAATTAATTAGTTTAAGTATGTCTTTGAAAACTATCTATAAAATATAAATCACCCAGAGAAAATAGTTGAAAAAGAATGGAAAAGTACAAAATCAAAAGGAGTGATGAGGCCAAAGGCAGGAGAGGGGAGTTTCCATTTTATTCAACAACTTGTATGTAAACTCAAGTAATTTCCTATAGTTTAGTAATACATAGTTGAATTTCACAACTTTGCATATTGTGTTTTTAAGTAGATCCCAAATGTCCTGTACTAACACTTACATATAACTTTGTATTTTGCTAATGAACTGCCTGTTTTCTTACCAGTTGCATTTTGAAAACAATATATATCTTACTTCCATTCTACTAAGTAACATTAAGGCTCACTTGCCAGATAAAAGATGAAACTTCCTTCAATGATAAGAAACCAGTTAATTCTAGGGTGCATTTTGTGCTCTCCCCTTCTGGCCCAGTACAGCTGCACTACCTGCCCCCCCCCCCCCCCCCCCCCCCCCCCCCGCCCATGAACTGTAACCTTCCCCGCCCTGCTGAGCCCCGTAGGGAATTTTGCTGAGTACTGCAGCCCCGGGATGCGGGAAGCTCGGAGACCTTGACTTCTCCCACAGTGACCTTGGGAGGATTTTTAGGGAGCCTGGGTTCCCACACTGGGAAAATGAAAATAAAGACACTCTTCTACCACTGCCAGAGGGCAACTGAGGGCATCCAGTGAAATGGAGTATAAGACAATGCTGGGAACACTACAGGGCAATGGAAAAGTGAAGAACACAAAGACAATGCAGCGCTAAAGGCTACACTTAGAAAAGGCAGTTCCAGGGCGGGCCATGGCTCAGCAGGTAAGAGTGCTTGTCTGCCATGCCCGAGGGCCCGGGTTCGATTCCCAGTGCCTGCCCATGTGAAAAAGAAAAGAAAAGGCAGTTACAGTTCTGTAAGTCACTGAGAATCCCTTCTGAAGATAAGCCATCTACAGAACTTAATTAAAAGCTTTTGAATCCTATAGTCTTCTGGGCCCTTTCTGTCTTCTGAAGTCTGAAAGAAGACTCATTCAAAAATGAAGAATAAAAGAAAGAGGCAAGGACATGTATGCTAAAGTCATTTATGGATCTAAAAATAGATGGCACGTTGTCACTTGCATGCAAATGATGAAAAGATCTCCATTTCAAAAATTCACCTACAGAGTGCATATCTTTAAATAGAAGATGATACCAGGAGGAAGTCAGTGTTGCTGACCTCTGTGTCTAGCCAGGCCAGATCTAGCAAAACAAAAGAATTCTCATCATCAAACTGATCACCCATAGAAGAAAACATTTTAACTGGCCCCAAGGTGGCAGGCCCCAAAATGGGGACTATGGATGGTTTTCTCTGTCCTGTCCACCCCACTCCCTCCTCCTACGACAACATTTCAACATCCAGAAAGTCTAATTGGAACTGGAAATGAGAAGAGAGAGCAGTCAAGAGCACTGCTGCATTAATTATATGCCGAGTATAGTCCAACCTATAACCGTGAGGCCCACCACATTTGTAAAAGCCGAATGGTGACAGCAAAGAAGGTTCAGGACCCAAGGCTGCTGCACAGGCCACCGACACGCATTCTTTCCATGGTCACAGACATTTTCCTCAGGAACAGTTTCTCCAGTTCAAAAAGTCATGATTAAACAAAGCGCCCTAACATATTCCTTAAGGATGCAAGCAGAGTTGCAGAGTTGGAAGAGGTCCAAGTTACTTTTCAGCTATTAAAAGAAAACCTTTAAATCGATGGACCTTGAGTTTTTAACTGTTAGATTCAAGGACTTTCATAGTCAACAAATTTAATACTTTAATTGCCAGCCAAAATGAACCATTAAGTTTGGGAGGGGGAGACCCTGCTGAGAGTAAATTACAAGGCAAATACCATGTGTCTTCTGCTCTCTGCGGGTATACTATTTCCCCTACTGAGAACACAAACCATTTGCAAACCAGTTCCCCTCCCCAGGCCTTCGCACCTGAGTGCCTCCTCCTGCTCTCAAAGGGCATGATAAAGCTTCCCCGGCTATGACACCTAATCTTCAAAGAATCCTCCTTCCCCACCCATGTCCAAACTATTTTTTAAATAATTGCTGTAAGCCTAAAGAACGAACTGCATGTGAAGTTCTTAAACAGCAATCAAAACACAAAATCAGGATATGTATTTTTCAAGAAATCTGGGTAATTTCTTTCCCAACTTTAAATGAAGACATTAATGTACTTTCCTGTTTCTAATGAAAATGTGAAACCTTATTAGTAACTGTCAAAGTGAGGGAAAGAGTGAAATGGTAGCATCATGAACCCTGAATCAGTAGTGAATGATTAAGAATGACTATTTTCTGGGTTATCTGGCTTTTCTTTTGCAATATTTAATACTAAACAGAGGACTCCTACCTCCTTCAGAAGGCTGGTGATGTACTTTACATGTAAAAATTCTGGAGTCTTGTCTAAATCCAGTGACGGCTTTCCTTTCAGCTCCTTCTCAAAATCCTCTCTGTAAACTTTCTGTTAAAGAAGACAACACAGTGTGTTTAAATTTAGGAAATGTTAGTGACTATTGAAAAGATATTAAAACAAGAGTCCGCAGAACAGAACTTACATAATTCTAACACCTGAGAGAACTCTCATCTCCAGGAAAATAATTCTGAGTTTTCCATACATTTTAGAATTTTAACAAACAAAATCGGAACCAGCAAGCACCCCTCCTTCCAGGAAAGCACTGCGTGCAAGGCTGCTCAGCACCCACCATGTCTACAGCTACAAACATCATGACACGTTGGAGGGAAACCATCGAATCTACTCCTAACCGACTCACACAAAAGAGAGGGAGCCGTCCAGGGGAGAAAAATCGGGCTTGGGTGTCCCCACCCCCGGCAGAGAGAGCCTGTGACCTTCCCGTCCCCACCGCCTCTTCTCTGCCAGGCTTGTGAGTTCAGCAAAGTTGGCTTGGAGAACGTAATGGGAGTTCGGGGAATAGACGTTTCCCTTTGACAGTTCTGGCAGTGAATGTGTGTCTGCCCGTGACGGAGAGGGATGAACCAAGGAGCGCAGGGCAGAGAATCTGATCTTGAACCAGATACCTGGGTCTTCAGGTAACAGCTCAGACTAAGTAATGCAGGGGGGGTAGCCTCTGACCACACCCCGCCCTCGGGCCCCAAACCCTTGACTGTGGTTCTCTGTGTGCCTGCCTTCGATTAAATGCTTTATGACCATAAAGACCGTTTCTATAAAAAAAATCCATCTGTGTGAGATATCTACCAAACAATGGATTTGGTAAATCAATTTGATTTTGATATTGATTTAAATTGCATTGCAGTGATACAGATAAACTCTGCATGAGATGGTTATGAAGGCAAAAGCTGAAGCTATTTCTAAGCTCAAGAAGCACGTGTTACAGAGATGGGTACATGTATAAACAAAGAGATTCTCCAAACCTAAGTGCCAGAAAAAAATGTGCCAGCCCACCCTGCCCCCTGCCCCCCCACACAGCCCGGGCACCACAGGGCAGCGAACGCAGCAGGGTGGGTGGGGAGACCCAGGCAAGGGCACCGGGGCGTCCTGTAAACACGAAATCAAGCAGCTCGAACAAAGACGCTGCGGTGGGAGCGCACTGAATTAGAAGAATTACAAGGGCACCAAGACACAGATCAAGAGACCGTCCTCTTCACAGGGAACTAGGCGAGATAACACGGATATAAAGCAGAATCCAGGCTGCTCCAGGCCAAAGGTGGTTCTTTAATGTTTCCCTTCAGATATTCCACTTCAAAAAGCCTTGTCCTCTGGGAAAAAAATACTATCTTACTGAAACAAGTCATTAAGGATGGCTGATTATGGACCAGAACTGACCAATATGTAACCAGAAAAAAACAAAAAGCCTTCGGTCTGTTCTCTGTTAAGAAAGCTGTGTTTGTGAAACAGAAGAGAAAAACCTTTCAAAGCTAGACTGAAAGATTCCTTCTGGGACACACACTGGCCAAGCCGCTCTCTGGGACTAGGGTGCAGCGAGATCAGCACAAACACAGGTTGGCACCAAGACGGCAGCCGCTGGTCCCAGCAGCAGAGGTACCTCCCTGCCCCCCCCCCCCCCGGGGACACGGCGGCCCAGCCCCTCGGAGGGTGAGAAAGGGGACGCTCAGCCAGACGAGGCCCTTTCCACTGACTTGTGCATTTACCCATCGGTCACGTCCAACTTTGTCTAGCTAAGATTTTAGCTATTTTTTTTTCTAACAGTTAGAGTATTAACCTGGTCCAAAGGTTCCTTCCATTAGGAGAGTCCTGTCTCCTCAAGCCCTGCCGAGAAGAAAGGTAATTGCTGAACCTAAAATACCACCAGCCAATGGTTTTAATTAAAATGTAAACGTCTCACCCATTGCAAAAGAGGATACACCCCCCGTGACAACATCCAAACCAGAATGGCACAAACGAAGAGCCATTACCCACTCAGACCCACAGCCCCCAACTTCAATAAATAAACGCACAACCAGTGTTAACTGTTTACACCAACGCCAACATGGCCAACCAAAAGCGATTAATTAGTTCACGTGGCTGGTTCTTCTTCAGCCTTCAATGTTTTATCTTCCCTCTGCGTGGTGGGGACGCAGGACTGGGCAGAGCAGTGCCCTGGCCCCCCGGGACCAGGGTGCAGGGTGGCATGAGGACCAGCTCAGAGGAAGCCGGAGCGTGCTGGGGGCTGAGAACGCCACAGGCCACTGTCCCCGGAGGGGAAATGCCCAGCTGGGGGACGGGTCTCCTTAGGAGGGTCCATCCACCATGGAAGTTAAAGGCAACTCGGTCTACTCTGCTGGACTTCGACTCTGAAAAAAGACAGCTGTGATTTTTATGATTTTAAGTTTGGGGACTCTTCATGTTCTTAAAGTATGTTTGCTGGAGCACCCACATCGCTGCTCCTGGGGTCAACACTTGCACCTACTTCTGGTCGGGGTCTCACTTGTGACCCAGCCTTCACCGCAACCCACCTTTCCCCTGTGACCCAGCCCTCCCCCTGAACCAGCCTTCCCCATGGCCCAGCCTTCCCCGTGGCCCAGCCCTCCCCGTGGCCCACCTTTCCCCGTGACCCAGCCTTCCCCCTGAATCAGCCTTCCTGGAGGCAGAACCTGGATGTGCCTTCCCCACAAGCTTCCAAGTCTTGTGTGCCAGCAGCCACGGAGTCTGGGTGCCAGCATCACAAGGGATCAAGACGCAGAAGGGAGATGGGGTGTTCAGAAGCACAGGATGGAGGCCCAACTGGGAGAGGGCAGGGGAGGAGAGGGCACCCCTCTGCGGATAAGATGAGGAGAGTCAGGCAGAACCACAGCCTGAGTTGAGCAGAACAGAGAAGACTGCGTCACGGGGAAGGCTGGGCCACAGGGAAAGGTGGGTCACAGGGAAGGCTGGGCCACGGGGAAAGGTGGGTCACAGGGAAGGCTGGGCCACGGGGAGGGCTGGGCCACGGGGAAGGCTGGGTCACAGGGAAAGGTGGGTCACGGGGAAGGCTGGGCCACGGGGAGGGCTGGGCCACCAGGAAGGCTGGGCCACGGGGAAGGCTGGGTCACAGGGAAAGGTGGGCCACGGGGAAGGCTGGGCCACGGGGAGGGCTGGGCCACCGGGAAGGCTGGGCCACGAGGAAAGGTGGGCCACAGGGAAGGCTGGGTCACGGGGAAAGGTGGGCCACGGGGAAGGCTGGGTCACGGGGAAGGCTGGGTCACAGGGAAAGGTGGGTCACGGGGAAGGCTGGGCCACGGGGAAGGCTGGGTCACGGGGAAGGCTGGGTCACAGGGAAAGGTGGGTCACGGGGAAGGCTGGGTCATGGGGAAAGGTGGGCCATGGGGAAGGCTGGGTCACGGGGAAGGCTGGGTCACAGGGAAAGGTGGGTCACGGGGAAGGCTGGGTCATGGGGAAAGGTGGGTCACGGGGAAGGCTGGGTCACGGGGAAGGCTGGGTCACAGGGAAAGGTGGGTCACGGGGAAGGCTGGGTTACGGGGAAAGGTGGGCCACGGGGAAGGCTGGGTCACGGGGAAGGCTGGGTCACAGGGAAAGGTAGGTCACGGGGAAGACTGGGTCACGGGGAAAGGTGGGCCACGGGGAAGGCTGGGTCACGGGGAAGGCTGGGTCACAGGGAAAGGTG
Source organism: Tamandua tetradactyla (assembly GCF_023851605.1). NCBI lineage: Eukaryota > Metazoa > Chordata > Mammalia > Pilosa > Myrmecophagidae > Tamandua > Tamandua tetradactyla. The sequence goes on along the minus strand of NC_135327.1, from coordinate 229,788,491 downwards.
GGTCATGGGGAAAGGTGGGTCACGGGGAAGGCTGGGCCATGGAGAGGGCTGGGCCACGGAGAAAGCTGATTCAGGGGGAGGGCTGGGCCACGGGGAAGGCTGGTTCAGGGGGAGGGCTGGGCCGCGGGGAAGGCTGGGCCACGGGGAAGGCTGGGCCATGGGGAGGGCTGGGCCATGGGGAGGGCTGGGCCATGGGGAAGGCTGGGCCATGGGGAGGGCTGGGCCATGGGGAGGGCTGGGCCACGGGGAAGGCTGGGCCATGGGGAGGCCTGGGCCACGGGGAAGGCTGGGCCACAGGTGAGACCCCGACCCGAAGTAGGTGCAAGTGTTGAGCCTGAGCCTGGCACCTCCCTTCACCAGGCACTCGACATGGCAATCCCTTCACCCCCTCTGCCCGTGACAAAAGCCATGAGACCCCACTTCTGGGAGAGATGGAAGCCTAGGTGAAGGGAAAAGCACAGCTCAGGCAGACAGGGAATGGGTGGGGTCTTCATGACTCTGCAGGAATGGAGAAGATGGGTGGAGAGGAGGGAGGCTGTGCTGGGAGACAGGGTGTAACTACAGACAGCACAGCACAGGCGTGTCAATCAGAACACAGCATCAGAGCACGAACAGCATGAGAGACAAGTCCCAGCCCTTGCTGGGGTGAAGAACCTGAGCTAATTAGAGTAGAACCCAGAATGGTGAAAGAGCACCTATTGTAGAGATTTTTGTTATTGAAGATCAGGGCAGGAGGGGGCAGGTCAACAGAGATGAAAGGAAGGAGGGCTTGGGGAAGACAAGGCAAGCCCAGAAGGCTGGCCCCATCCTCCAGAGGACCTTTCCAGAAAGCAAAGCAATTTCTGATCCCTGAGTCCATCAGTGCACATTCATTTAGCAACTTTATACAGTCCCAGAAAACCCACAAGTCAATGCTCATGGGCTGAGGGTCTGCGACAGCCACCATCACATTATCCCTTAAAAGCAAGAGGACAGTCATGGGAAAGCTGGTGCCAGCCCAGACCAAGTCTCCATTATAATGGAAGACACCAGAGAGGATGTAAGAGATGCACACAATGCTTTATACATTGTCCTCCAAATACAGCAAGGTAAACAAAGCAACCAACTCTTCATTTCCTTTTTTTTTTTTACTACTTATCATAGCTTTATATCAATACAACCTGAGAGTATCAATTTATAATCTCAAAATATTAGAGCAGGACAGTCTGTGCTGGTTTGAAACTATTATGTACCCCAAAAAAGCCATGTTTTAATCCTGATCTAATCTTGTGAGGCCAGACCTATCATTTAGGGTGGAAACTTTTGATTAGATTGTTTCCACAGAGACTGTAGGTGTGACCTCTCAGCTGGGTTACTTCCCTGGAGATGTAAAACACCCAATTGGGGGTTGGCCTTTTTGATTAGATGGGGACGTGACTCCACCCATTCAAGGTGGGTCTTGATTAGTTTACTGGAGCCTTTAAAGGGAGAAGCATTTTGGAGAAATCTCAGATGCAGATACTTAGAGAACAGTTACTTCAGAACCAGCACAAGACCCAGACGTTTGGAGATGAAGAAAGAAAATGCTCCTAGGGAAGCTGTTTGAAACCAGAAGCCAAAGGACCAGTGATATCAACCATGCGCCTTCCCAGCTAACAGGTGTTCCAAACCCATCAGCCTTTATTGAGTCAAGGTATCTTTTCCTGGATGCCTTAGTTTAGACATTTTTATAGCCTTAAAACTGTAAACTTGCAACTTAATGATTTCCCTTTTTAAAAGCCATTACATTTTTGGTATATTGCATTCCAGAAGACTTAACAAGCCAAAACAGGGTCTTGTTTGGTAAATCCATATTTACCAAAATAAAGGGCCAGGAAAACCAAATGTCCTGGACAAGATGGCAGAAGCTGAGCTGGGTCCAGAACACAGACCTCCTGCCCTTCCTGGTACAGCACTTCCTTCTAGGCCTACTGAGCATTTTGAATCACGTTTTGGTTCCTTTTAAGTAAATGATAACAAAGTAAAGTGACCCACCTCACTCTGCATCATTTGGGCCTCCTTAGAAGCTTGATATGATGGTGTCTCAACAAATTCAAGCATCGACTTTCCCTTATTTTTCTCATATTCTTCTTTGTATTTAACCTTTATTGAAAAAAAATTATAAAAACATAGAAAGTTCAAAGGCCTTTATACAAAAAGAGCCAAGCAAAATAAATACATGTCCAAAATTAGTCATCTGATTGCTCAAAATCAAATGATTCTGACCATTTTGACTGATCACTGGGTCCCTATGGTTAACGATAAACTAAAGAAACAAACAGGTAATATGTAAAATTTTTGAGGTGATTAAAATAATTCAGAACTACCAAATAATACACTTCTTGGCCTTGTGTAAAGTGTTCAGTCACAAAGCTGGATTTGATTGAAACCAGAGGGAGGAAGGAAGGGAGGGAGGGAGGGAGGGAGGGAGGGGAGGGAGGGAGGGAGGGAGGGAGGGAGGGAGGGAGGAATCACTGTGATCATTAAGAATGTCTGAACAAAACGGAAAGCATGACAGTGATTCTCCAGCTTTCGAACAAGGAAAGTCAATGTTTTCTGGGACTGCTGAAATTTTCCATATATACTGAATGAAATACAAAGAGAGAGCTCCTATGTGATTTTTTTCAGCTTCACTATACATTATTTAATAATATCATATCATGAATTATTGATTTCAAATACAATCAACCCCCATCTTATTTCAGCTTATAAAATAATTGATATATCCTATTTACTCACACAAAAATAAAATTCAAGATATCAGAGTGGTTGGCTTTTTCAGCAATATACCTTTTTAAATTAAATTCACACAAAAACTTTGATCATTATCCTTTTTATTCGGAAAAGCATTTCATTAAAATTCTTAAATTTAATAATAATTTCTCAAATTATTTGATCATTTGTATACTAACGATAGTTTTAATGATAGTTCAATCCAAAACAAACTTTTCAATTTTTTTAACCCTGTGGTGACAACTATAACATTTTAAATTCCTATTTATAGACATATTTTTGTTGCAGAGAAGTATGGTAGAGAGATCAATGAAAGAGATTGAGTATAATAATCAGTTATATCGGTGCTCAATTCTGTGATAAAAGTACAATGAAAATATGAAGCCATAAGTATAAATACGTATAAATTCCAAATGTTAAAGGATAGTTGATTTGTATATTTTTAAAATAAATAAGCATGGGTATCAAATCATTATGGAACTTAGATTCCCACAAAAACACTTACAAGGGTGATGTAAAATGTCATCTTAGAAGGTGCTAGAAATGTCATCCTTTGCAACTATATAAACTCGGGGTTATAAAAAATAGGATATCAACTTTAAAGTGTGGTAGGGAGAAAAGTTTTTCAAGTTCCTTCAGTAGGTGCACAGAATTTTATAGCTGGAAAGGATGGTGCTTTAGAATACACTGATAAGATTGTTTTCCCTTTTTAATAACATGTGAAGTTGAAATGAGAAATTTTAATAAAACCTTGCACCTGGAAAATCACTTCTGCAACTCAACGTGACAAAAGAGCACACGACAGAATTTTCAACCGTCATGAGCTGTGGCCACTGTTGAATTAATTCCTACACTGTAGGTTGCTGTCCATGCGAGGTAACTGTTATTTATGAAGCGCCTTTATGTCAAAACACGTCCGGAGCTCCCACAGCCCCGTGGCCATGGGGGAAACCGCGGGGCGCTCAGCGGCAGGTGGCCTCGCGCGGCCGTGGCGGGGGCTGGACGGCGTACCTGGCTCAGGAGCCTGGTGTTGCCTCTGTGGTGCACGTGTTCCGTGGCCTCCGTGTCAAAATGATACATTCCCTTGTTTTCCTCGAAAACCTTTTTATATTCTCGCTGCAATACAGAACACGAAAATAGGTTTAGAATCACAGAGGCTGCTGATGAGAGCGACGGAGACTTAGGAAGGCAAGCTGAGCCGTGCAGGCGGCAGGAGCTGCCAGGCTGCTACTAAGCGGCTGTGAGTGCATCGCTGGCCACGGATGCGGCTCCTGAGATGAGGAGGCAAAGTGAGGGGTGCCCGGGGGTGGCACCCCAACACTCAGGGTGGCAGAGGGCAGCCAGCACCTCACCACCTGGAGGAGCAGCCAATGCCAGGCAACACCACCGGGAAGCTGCAAACAGGCAAGCAGCAAAACGGGCGATTCATCGTGCCCCTGCCATCGAGCGGGGAGACAAGAAGGAAGGGCTGAGGAAGAGAGGAGCTGGGTCAGGGGAGGAAAAGCCCCATGCAAAGGCTCAGCCAAGGGGAAGATGGGGTCATGGGGAACATGAGAAGGCGCAAAATAATCCAACTAACTTTGCTAAAAGGGGTAGGAGGTGCCTGAGAGAGAAACCGAGGCACCTAGACACGGTCTGTTGAATTTTTAAGGTGGAGAAATTGCATTAAGGCTGCCATCTAGACAGACCAAAAGGAGAGTGTGGGAGAGGCTGGAAGGGGTAAGAAGCTGAGCTTGAGTCCAACGGAGCAGGGAGACAAGTGTGGCTGCAGTTTCTCCATCATGGAGACGGGACACTCTCATGCAAGGAGTTAGTTAACTCAACAACCCGAAGCTGCTGAGTCACAGGGGGCCCTGAGCGTGCCCAGAGGGTTCTGCTCAAATGGGCTGTGGTCCTGCAGGGGTGGGGGTGGGTGTATGCAACCTCTGAAAGCCAGCAGGAGCCAGCTGGCTGCATGAAAGTCCACGCAAGGGTCTCAGGAGATGCTGCAGGGGTGTGAGGTGGGACGTGGGAAGACAGACAGCTGGACGGGGCAAAGCAAGGCCCAGGGCCCCTGAGCTGCCGTCCGCTGGGAAACAGCCCGCGGCGAACAGGGAGTCAGGTCTCGGTGCTTCCAGTTGAGTGGGGAGCTGAGCACGTGTCCCCCAAACTCGAAGCGGAAGTCAGGGAGAAAAGTGCCCCGGAGGTCGCGGGAGCTGTCCGTAGAGATCAGGTTCTAAATCCCGGCCCTCCACTAATTGGAAGTCACCATCATCATCATCAACTTGAAGGATGACAATCCACCTAGAGACTTTATAACACGCTAAAGGTCACTTCGTTACATCTACAAAATAATCGTGATTGAAAAGTAACACACTAGAACATATTCTACTGCTGCGTTAAAATCAGGAATAATCTAACCTAGGATATTATGTCTGGAATAAAGGATAAATACCCGGAAAAGGTGCACAAATATGGTCCCCAACTCAATTATCTATTTTAGTTGTCAAGCATTTCAGAAAGTCCTATAAAAAAATAAATAACAGACACAGAAAGTCAGGACTCACTTTTCCCCAATGAGCAGCGTCTGCTGCCTCCTAGTGGAGGGACGCAGAGTTACACTTTGTATATATTTTGATTTATGTAAAGTTATGAACAAAACCAAAAGCTTCTAGACCTCTATTTTCAAAGTAAAAATGCTTCCTCAAAGACTTAATTATTTGTGTGTGTACAGACGCATAAGGGACTGATTTCACTCTGCACAACACTACACGTTAAAATAAAGAATTACGACTTGAATCAAACACTTCCAGAGGTCTTTTAAAAACGGCCATTTATAACAAACTGACAACTAATTTTGGTAGAATGTCTGTTTATTGCACATTCTCATGCAATATTTTCATAAAAGTAAGTTATGTTTATGGGTCAACAAAGTCCCCTTACTTTGCATCAAAAGTTAAAAGAAGGGGATTGTAATACGCAGTAAATGTGAGCCAATGTACTGTTAAACATCGTTAATAAGGAGATATTTCAGAGTAACGCATTTTTCAAGTTGTAAACTTTGTCCTATCATCTTCTATGGGAGAATAATCTGTGGTCTATCTAGGCAAAAGCAATGCCCAAAACACAATTTAAACTTTATAAGCACAGTAGAAAATACGTTTATCACATTGCTGTTTTTTCTCTGTTGAAAATAAGTTAGACAATTGATTTTAAACTGTGATTTTTCCCCACCATTTTGAAGATTTTTTTTAAAAGGTCATTATTCTCGAAAAGAACATCACCTACGCCTGTCACACATTCTTCCAGCCATCAAGCTTTTGCATCCCATCAGGATGTTTTATTGGCTCACTTACACACGAAATCCCATGTCACTAGGAAATTCAACCCAAGTTTGGGAGAGAAATAGTTAAGGGCAAAGGTCACATCAGTGATCAAATCTGGACACCCAAGACTGAACACTGAGAAAGCAGGAGCTCAGTGCACAGAGCTAAATTGAATTTTAGAGGCATGCCCCTGAGCCAGGAGGGAACATGAAATGCAAACAGTACGCTCGGAAGCAAACGGACACACGGAGAGGCACAGGGGCGAGGTCTGGAGTATGGGGTGGGGACAGCATGTCTGAAGCATCCAGCACTGAGTGCCAAGCCTGGGCCTGGAGCAGGGCTCAACCCTGCCCAGCGGCCCAGCCCAAGTGCAGGGTGAGTACTAGGGGGCGGTTACAGCCCACGGAGCACACGTCAGGCAGGACGGCCGCGCTGGCCTGGAGAAAGGAGGACCGCAGTGATCAGCAGAGGCCGAGTTCCCCCGGAGGGCTCCGGGAGCCGGCTTTGACCACAGATTTTAAAGCTGTGGCTGGAGGCACGCCTACTGCAAGCAAAGATTGCCATTTTCCAGTTAACCTGTGCCTGTCCAAAGCAGATGTGCCATAAAACAATACTGAGGCAGGCCAAGGGAGGGAGCAGAAAGGATGAGCGAGTTATGTTAAAATAGGCATGGAAATTGTTGGAGGGTGGACTGTGGTTCGTCACCATGGCCGGGCATCTGGAGAAGGGCATGAGGGAGCCACAGGTGAGCCGGCTGTGTAGCCGCAGCCCTTGCAGCCAGGGCCGTTAAAACCACATGGGGGGACATGGGCTGGGCTGGCCACTTGGGCCGTGTCCCCGGGTATGTGAGTCAGGTCAAGGACAAGGCGCCCTGCCCTCCCAGGAGGAGGTGGAAACCATCCCCAGACTAAACGTCTGGTGTGGATGCAGCAGACACGCCATCGGGATTCACTTTCACAGACAAGACATTTAGGCCTAGACAAACTGCCTGCCGGCCCCCTCGGCCCTGGGCTCTGACCTGCAGTAAGTCCTAGAGCCAGCCTTAAGGCCTGGAGAAAGGGGGAGGAGGAGGGAGCACGTGTGCCCAGACTCAGCAGTGCGGTTGTAAAACAGGAGAGCCTGGTACGAGAACCTCCTGTGTCCAGTGCCAGCCTTGGGGGATTCACGCAAAGCTCGCCACGACTTTCTAAAGGGATCAGTTGTTGGGGAGAGGCACAGGCACCCCTCAGCAGCCCCCTGGCACCCGATGGCAGTCCCACAGTTCCCTGCCACCCCATGCAGCCCCCAGGCACCCCTCAGCAGCAACCCGGTCCCCCATGGCAGCCCCCAGCACCCCACAGCAGCTGCCCAGCACACCACGGTAGTCCCCGGAACCCTATGCAGCTCCCCAGCACCCTACAGCAGCTCCCCGCCATCCTACAGCAGCACCCCGACACCCCAGGCACCCCCTGGCATCCTATGGCAGCTCCCTCCTACTCCATGCAGCCCCAGTACTCCATACAGCCCCCAGCACCCAACAGCAGCTCCCTGGCACCCCATGCAGCCCCCAGCACCCGACAGCAGCTCCCTGGCACCCCATGCAGCCCCCAGCACCCGACAGCAGCTCCCTGGCACCCCATGCATCCCCCAGCACCCGACAGCAGCTCCCTGGCACCCCATGCAGCCCCCAGCACCTGACAGCAGCTCCCTGGCACCCCATGCAGCCCCCAGCACCCAACAGCAGCTCCCCAGTACCCCATGCAGCTCCCCCAGCACAGCCCACTTACGCCGCTCAGCATTTTGCTGGCTTTCAAAACGTGGTCTAAAAACAACAGATTTGGGAGACCTGACACCGGGTCATGCGTATTTTGAATGTCTTTCCTGTACTTCACCTATGAAAATAATATGGGACAAACACCATGGAGAAGACAGCGTTGTGCCTTTGCACAAATACGCGGTAAAGCGCTCTCAGCCGTCGGATGACAGCTGGGCTTGCCCGCTGCCACTAGGTGGCGCTCGCTTACTGCTGGAGGAACGACTGCAAAGCTCCTAGCCCGCCCTGCTATTTACACATTCGGAAAGAGCGACGTCCGCAGAAACAACGGGTTTCTTCATCTGAACACCGGTCTCCAAAAATAAATAGAATAGCAAGTTTATTCCTTAGCATACCGCACAGTATCTCCATGCTTTGTAGTGATTTTATGCTTCATGGGATGTGTAGTGTTTTTTTATTCCATTGCCATAGAGAGCTTTTTTGTTTTTTAACCAACTTCCCTGGAAATATAATCTATTAATAAGAATAAAATTTTAATAATAGCAAACATACTGAGCACCTACTATTATTTTCTAAATACTTCATCTGTATTTAGTATTTAATCTCCACAGCGGCCCTAGGGGGCAGGCACTATAAGTGTCCCCATTTCACAGATGAGTAAACTGAGGCACAGACAAGCAGGAGTGTAACACTGGCTGGAGGAGCAGGATGCAAACCTCAAGCTTCCAGCCGGTGCTCTAGGCTCCTGTAACTCTATCTCTTCTCTATTTCCTTTACACTTTTACCCCAAAAAGTAATCAAAGAAGAAACATCACTCTCATATCCCTCAGTGTTCCCTGAAGACAGAAACACCCATTTCAATTGCTGGAAATAAGTTAGCTCGTGTACACAAACACCACGGCCTTCAATACCTTAGGGAAAGTAAGACCCAAGTTTGTGGCAGGAGGTGAAGGATTTAAATGATTTAACAGAGCAGGAGCACAACAATATTTAGTTTCAGTACTTAAAAACGTACACTCAGCTTCTTCAGCTGTAGTGAAGTGATCACGCTTCTCCACATTTCTGTGTCTCTATCCTGCCTGATTCTAATAAGGATATAAGACTTCTTTTTCTTGTAAAGCTAAACTTGATCATTTAAAAATGTATAAAATGAAAACAGATATGATGAAGAATGTGTCACAGCTAGAAATAGGGGATTAAAAAAAAGAAATTGTAAGCCACTACAAATACAATTTCTGAAAATTTCTTAATGGCAAACTACCACGCCCCATGCAGGACTTTATCATAAAGCCAATTTCACAGGCATCGTCACATGAGGTGACTGCAATTGACCTTTTCTGCAAAAATCTATAATCCATTTCCACTCTTGATCACATAAAGTAACTTTATTAACAATACAATTTCTACTTATTAGCTGATTAGTCATCAGTAACCATTAATCGTGAATCACAATAATACATTCATTCACACACACACACACCCCCAAATAAAACCTTCAGGAGAATATACTTCAGTGATCGTAACTACAAATTACTTGGAAATTACCCATCTTGATTAACAGTCACTAAGTAAAATGCAACCCATTTTGAGAAAATAAGAATAAAAAGATCCTGAAAATAATCTTCTTGAATTACACGCCGCAAGGCATAAAGTAACTTACATCACTCGCCAGCACAGAGCCGAGCTGACTTTGCCGAAAAGAAGCACTTTCAAGGGGGTTGTATTGATGTTTCTTATCCTTCATTTCATTATCAAATTTTTCTTTGTATTTGATCTGTCATCGAAAGAAACGCGGGATAAATGAAATAGCACATTTATCTTTAATCTTCAGAAGAAATGCATTTGAAATTTAATTAGATCAAATAAATATTACCTTCAACGCAAAACAGTGCCGACGTTTAAATCTCTGGTATTTTCCCCCCATATAAAACCTAATTAAGCATAGAAGTTTAAGAAACAAACAACTCTTCTTGAACCCTGATCATAAATGCAATTAGGCATGACCTCAAATCCTTTTAACAGGGATTACGCGCTAAAATATTGAGATTTGTAAATGTCAGTTTTCATTTATGTATCTCTATCATCTATGATCAATAAGAAATTAAGACCACAAATCTCTACCAGATTTAGAAAATGGATGCCAGGCCCCTGAATCTGAGCATGAGCTTTCCTAGGGGAATTACTCCAAATGAAGGGGTAGGGGGTGCCTTGCACCATGGGTTTCCCTGCATTTCTCATACCTCGTGTTTGCTCACAACTTCATTTTTAGGGATTAAATTTTCTGCAGCTTCCCGGCTCTGTTTAATGTCATTTTGTATTCCTAGGCTGTAACTCCACATTGCATTCTCCAGCAGAACTATCTCCCTATTCACTGGGAATTATTTTTCTCTTTTTCTAAGTCTTCTCGGGGCAATCAAAGAAAGGACGATCAACTTACACTGAAACTGTGTTCCTCCCACCGGGCAGAGAACTAGGCGAAAGCTCATTGTGATAACGAATTGGCAGATAAACGCGGGCTCTCTCCACACAAAGCCTCCAGCCCCTCACACCATGCCCCCTTTCACTGCTGTGACCAGGAAACAGCACCCAGCCCCCAAAAGGCAAAGGAGCCCGCGCTGTTCTCTTATCACATGTGTACGGTATTACAATTCTCAGAAGACTGCATTCTCTTATGACTTTCTCATAATGCCTCTTGATTCATACATCCTGCTTTGCAGCAACCTTTACTGAAAAGCATTTGGGGGTCTCACTTAACCCCTTCTCACTGAGCACGTATCAATGGTGCCTTTGGAATGGCAGCTCGCATGAATCTTGGAGGGAATACAGCATTCGGAAAGTGTTTCAAGATGCTTATAGGAGATGATTTCCTCTTACGGGTCCATCTGATAATAACTCTGATATTAATGCTGGTTTATAATTTCAAGCAAGGCCTCACTAAATGTGATTAATTAGAGAGGGTACAGAGGTCCCAGAACCCTCTGATCTCGGGGTGAGAGGCCCCGGAACCCTCTGATCTCGGGGTGAGAGGCCCAGGAACCCTCTGATCTCGGGGTGCAGAGGCCCCGGAACCCTCTGATCTCGGGGTGAGAGGCCCCGGAACCCTCTGATCTCGGGGTGCAGAGGCCCCGGAACCCTCTGATCTCGGGGTACAGAGGTCCCGGAACCCTCTGATCTCGGGGTGCAGAGGCCCCGGAACCCTCTGATCTCGGGGTGAGAGGCCCAGGAACCCTCTGATCTCGGGGTGCAGAGGTCCCGGAACCCTCTGATCTCGGGGTGCAGAGGTCCCGGAACCCTCTGATCTCGGGGTGCAGAGGTCCCGGAACCCTCTGATCTTGGGGTGCAGAGGCCCCGGAACCCTCTGATCTCGGGGTGCAGAGGCCCCAGAACCCTCTGGGCATGCCCCGCAATCCCACACAATCCCTTGCGGAGCAGAGGCAGCTGGCAGGGTGGCGTCACCGTGAAGTGAAAATTCTGTTGTTAAATCCAGTATTTACTCTTTCCAAGAAAATGTTACCCCTGCAAGACAACTGCTCACACTGCCAGACCCACCCACCCATCTGTTCCTTGACCACCGGGCCCGTGCAGGTGGGCGCGGGGCTGGAGAGGCTGAGGGGAGTGGGGGTCTCTCCCAGCACCCCTAGCCCGTCCCATGTGACTGTGATTTCCCGCAGACCCGTCCTCTGTCTCCCCGCTGGACAGTGGCGTGGAGGCAGCTGGCTGAGCCTATCCCATCCCGCTCAGGAGATGAACCCCACGCGTGCGTCCAGCCCACAGGCTCGGGCCCAGGCTGCCCTGGCACAGAGGGACGCTGCATCACGATGCAGGGGACCCCCAGACTAGGCGTCACCCCACACGTCTCCAGCTTGCCACAGGCCTTGGCGCGAACCTCGCTTTCTCTGCCGCTTACGCACATCACACGTCAAGCCGTGCATTTGAACACGTCCAGGTTATTCCTGGACACTGTGAGGCAATTAATTACTCAAAGGACACCTGCCATTTGCACATGTACATCGAATGTAACGAGAGCCAAAATGCTGTGAAGTTCCTCACGGTCTAGCCTTGGGTACTCGGCGCAACGTGATTCAAAGACACCGAAGGAGCAAAAGCAGAGGCGCTTCCCCCACTCATTGAGCAGAAAGTAAAATAACTGCGTTTCATAAACACTATGTCCGCCAGACACGGGCACCCGACTGCCCTTTCCCCACCTCTCCCTGCACACCGCCCACGCAGGTGAGCCGAGAAGATGATGGAGTGGTTTAAGGACCGCGCCCCCCTTCCAGCACTCCCCTCACTCACACAAACACGGCTGAGGGGCTCTCCTCCTCCCAACCCCTTCACGGGGACAGAGCTGCCACCTCCTCTGCACACCTCACACCCACCAGGTGAGACCTGAACCCTGCACACCTCATACCCACCAGGTAAGACCCGAATCCTGCACACCTGCCAGGAGAGATCTGACCCACACACACCTGCACACCTCACACTCACCAGGTGGGACCCGAACCCTGCACACCTGCACACCTCACACTCACCAGGTGGGACCCGAACCCTGCACACCTCACACCCGCCAGGTGGGACCCGAACCCTGCACACCTCACACTCACCAGGTGGGACCTGACCCTGCACACCTCATACCCACCAGGTGAGACCCAAACCCTGCACACCTGCATACCTGCCAGGTGAGACCCGACCCCCACACACCTCACACCCGCCAGGTGGGACCCGAACCCTGCACACCTCACACCCGCCAGGTGGGACCCGAACCCTGCACACCTCACACTCACCAGGTGGGACCCGAACCCTGCACACCTCACACCTGCCAGGTGAGACCTGACCCCGCACACCTCATACCCGCCAGGTGAGACCCAAACCCTGCACACCTGCATACCTGCCAGGTGAGACCCAACCACCACACACCTCACACCCGCCAGGTGAGACCCGACCCCTGCACACCTCATACCCGCCAGGTGAGACCCGAACCCTGCACACCTGCACACCTCACACTCACCAGGTGGAACCCAAACCCTGCACACCTCACATCCGCCAGGTAAGACCTAACCCCCACACACCTCACACCCACCAGGTGGGACCCAACCCTCACATACCTCACACCCGCCAGTGGGACCTGAACCCTGCATACCTCACACCCGCCAGGTAAGATCCAAACAGCAACAGAGGCTCCCTTACAAGTTTACAACCATTGAAGAAGGTGAGAAATGGATGTTGGTGGTTTTACAGTGGTTTTAAGGCATTTTAACCCTGACCTTGACTCAGTTATTCTGGAAACCAAAGAAACATAGAAACTTTCCAAAGTCAAGTCGATTCATAGAACTGACTTTACATGAAGACGATCACAGCTGAAGGTTCTACCCACTTCACTTTTTTAGTACAGAACGGTGTGCAAGGTCCCACCTCTAAAAGTTTCTAGAGACCTGAGCAGACCCCGCAGGCCTCCAGGAGCTCACGTCTGGAGCTGCCGAGCTGCCATGAAATAGCGTAAACCAGCTCAGAAACCAGCTCATCCCGACGGCCTCGAGACGGGCCAGGCCCCCAGGTCGCAGGCCGGACTCGGACGTGCGGGAGGTCAGAGCTCTCCCCCAGAGAGTGCTCGGCTTCCACGGCCCGCCCCGCAGCCTTCACAGAGCCCGGGCAGTAGGAGCAGACCTGAAGCAACGGCCGTGGACCACAGCCTCGTAAGCCAAGGTCAGGGAAGGGACGGCAGAGTCTGAGGGCGCCTCAGTTATCAGTGAAAGGAAACAGAAACAACAGCCCCGTGCTGCACAGCTATAGGTTTTGTTGAGACTGAATGAAAAGCCATTAGGAAGATACTACAAACATATTTTACTATTTAGAATTCACCATAAAACAATAATGTTTTAAGGTCCAAATTTTGCTCAAAATAATGTCTCTGCTCTTATTTTCATAAGAAAAGAATGTCTTATTGACTTTGTACCAAAAGTTAAGCAGGGATTCAGAGAAAATCAGCTCGGTGAAGCATGTATTTATCAAAGGCCGAACCTGGGCCACTCCACGGTAGTGGATCTGGTGAAACAGATATGTAGCACAACTGCACACGGAATGCGCCCACTCCGGGCTGCGCCGAGAACTAAAAGAAGCAGAGCGGAGCGCAGAGAGGGCGCGAACCCCCTGAAACTGGGAGGCAGCGCGAAGCTGAGGCCCGGTGCGCGGAGGCTGTGGAGGCAGCGGTCCCCAGAGGAAGGAGGGAAGCGCTGAGACCACGCGACCCCGGGCAATGGACCGGGGCAGCTGTCACTAAATCCCAACAGCAAACGCAGCCTTGGTGTGAAAAGTCGTCTGGCTCTCATCCAGGGCCAGGAGTCTGTCTCCACTGCCGGCTCCGAGCCCGTTGCTGGCCCTCTCGACCCAGGCCCGCTCCTCTGGGGCTCTGGCTGTTGGCCAAGGCTGGGACATCTCCGGCCCCAGAAAGGGGTGACACTGACAATCTAGGGGCAGCAGCGCTGGAAACCTGAAGCTGTCCCCAGGTGGGCGGCCCTTCCTCCACGCCAGCAGCCTCCTGAGCCACAAGGAGGTGGACGAGTCCAAGCGCCTGTGAACCCTACAAGGATTTCCGTGGGGCACAGGGACACAGGCAGCCTCATGCGGCCTCCCTCTGGACCCCGTGGTCAGCAATCTGGGGGCTGAGCGCTGGAGATGCCACCGCAGTGCCCCCGAGGACCCCTGCCCATGGCTGCCAGGCAAGCCTCCCCCCCAACACACGTCCCCCCCCCCGGCAACCCTGCCCAGGACACCTGGTTGCCCACGTCCTACCTGAGCTCAGAGGCTACCTGAGAGGCAACAGGTATGGAGGATACTGAATCCAGGTGTTTTCTGGATTCAGCCCTAATTAGAGGGCCCCCCGCCACGCGCCAAAGTCAGCCCTGCTGTGCCACACTGCAGCCCCTTCTGCAGAGCGCGTCCCCCTACCCCACTCTGTAAGGTAGGGGAGGGGAGCCAGGGCCACGCTGAACCCCTCACCACACACCCCCACCCCAGCCCCGGCCCAGCCTCTGCTGTCAGACCCTCTCCTCTCCATCAGACACCTCCCAGCCTCCCATGGCTCCCCAGCCCCAGTTTTCCCTGCCTACAGATCCAGCCTTGCTCAAACGTACCCCTTACCCAAAGCCTCTCCAGCTGTACAACCCTCCCGTCTCCCTTCTCTTCTTAGGAACATGACATTTTGCTGGGACTTTATTTGTATGTCCCTTGCTGCTAGTGAGTTTGTGTCTCTTTATATATGTTTATTGGTTAGAATCGCTCTTCTGTGAATTGTCTGCTCTATCTCATGTGTCCATTTTTCTACTGTTCCATCTATTTATTTTCAATTTTAAAGAGCTTTTCTACTTTATATATATTAAAACTTTCTCATATGCCTTATAAGCATTTTTCCAAATACATGAAGCCCAGTTCTCTTCCTTCTTATACTTTAAAAAGCGATTCACAGATACTTTCTTTTCTGCATGAACTCTTTCATTTTATTCAAATATTTAGTTTTCTCCAAAATTGTAAAAGCCTATTTGGGATCTAATTTTAAAAGCATGGATTTTTTAAAAATTGATCTTGGAAGAATTATTTTTATGAGATGGAATGCTGAGGTTCCCCAGGCAAGAACATATTTTGCCTATTTGTTCAAATTTTACGTGTTCTTTAGAAAGACATTATAGTTTTCATCATTTACATCTTTCCAGTTTTTAAATGTAACTCAGTACCTTTGCAGCTTCAGGAACAAATGTATAAAATTCATAATTATCACTGATTTTGCAAAGGTTCTCTTTTTCCATCAGAAGACTTTTTTTATTTTTTAATAGTCAAGTTGGCCTAAGTATTCTTTTATAATTCCTGTGTCTCCCGTCTTGCTTTAGAAAACCTCTGCTATCCCTATATAGTATACATGGTCTCCTGAAGTGTCTTTTAAGACTATTTTATTATTTCACTGTTTACATGCAAGTCTTTAATCCATCTGGAATTCATTTTTGGGTATAGTTTAAAATTCAGGTCCAATTTTATTTCTGTCCTGATGGGTGGCCAGTATGTCAACACCATTTATTAAATCATCCAACCTTTTCCCACTGCCTGGAATCAGCACTTTTTCTTATATATTGAATTCTTATATACATTGGAATCTATTTCAGGATTCTTTCTTCTATCCTACTGATCATTTTATCTCTCGCTCTACCAATTCCATATTGATTTAATTTCAGTGGTTTTACGTTATGTTATGGGAACTTAAATTCCTTCTACTTGTCTTCATTTTTAGACTTCTAAAGGCTATTCTCAGGCATTTCCTTTCCACACAAACTCTAAGATAATTGTATCCACTGGTTTTCCTTAAATAAAATTAACCCTGTTGGATTCTAGCTGAAATTGCATGACATTTACATATTAATCTGGGAAGAATGGAAACTTTTTTGCTATTGAGACTCTCCATATCTTCACATTTTTACGGTATTTCTAAGTTTTCTTCATTTACATCACCCCATTTGTTTGTTGTGATTAAGTTAAAACATTTGAAACTTGGGAAAATTGATGTTTTTATTCCTAAGCCAAAATTTATGTCTGTGGGGGATGAAGTGTAAAGCGTATTTGTGTGTGTTGTGTAGGGAGGTTAGTAGATACATTCGTAGATCACTACAGATACAATTATTTGGTACTACAACTGCTGAATTCTAGAAAACCTGGAAAATGTGACAATGTGGCCGAACACATTGAAAAACTGAAGATTTGAGCCTGGGGTAAAAAAACAGTTTTATGCTTAAATTAGACTTGTTCCTCCCCTCACTGAAATTCAGAATTATTATAATCATCTGAAATAGTTACAGAAACATGGTCACTGTATTTTTCTACAAAAATACTGCTTAAAATGCAATATTTTCCTGTGATTCTAGAAACAAAATCTCTGGGGAAAAAAGTCATTCTGAGATTATCACTACACCCTTACTTGACTAGAGAGTCTAGAAGCTTCCACGGCATGCTCAAAGTCTGGTCTTCCAATCACAGCAGGCTCTTTATTCATTTCTCCTTGTCCTCTCTTGTATTCAGCCTAAAATGAATAAATAAAAGCATTTCCCAATAAAAAATTACACCAGCAACAGCCAAAATAAACCCTCACAGAACCTCAACCCAGAAAAAAAAAAAATTCCTCGCAACTCAGCAAATACTAAAACCCTGACTATGACAGAAGGAACTAATTTTATAATGTGGTTACTTGAATGAATTAAACTTTTTTACTGAAGTAATTACTGATTTTGAGTCTGTGTGGCCAGTCATCACCATCTTTACATTTATTTATCAATGTGGAAAAAAATATCCGGGGAATTATCCACTAACAGAGACCTGGCATTCCATGCAGACATGGCTTCTAGGGCTCTGTTTGCTCACAGGAACGGATCTGACCATGTTCACTGAACAGGCAGTCGAATTTGGAAAAAATAATCATTTATTTATTTATTATTTTTTTTTTTGCATGGGCAGGCATGGGAATTGGCATCGGGAATCAGCCAGTCTCCAGCCTGGCAGGAGAGGACTCGGCCACTGTCTCACCACCCTGTTACTGATTTTAAAAGTGAGTTTAGCCTGTGTGATTCAATATTTGGCTCAAGTTAAATATGTTATTTAGTGATAATAGGTAAGTTTAAGTAAAGTGATATTAACGAAGGAGGGTGTCCCAGAGAAGATGAGGAAGCGCCAAGAGAACCCACGCCATCAGGGACAAGGTGGAGACAAGGCTGCATGGTGTTCCCTGGGGCCATGGGAAGAGGCCACTGGGCCGGGGGCGGGAAGGGGGGACCAGGGGGCCGGGGGCGGGAAGGGGGGGCCACGGGCCGGGGGTGGGAAGGGGGGTACCACGGGGCTGGGGGCGGGAAGGGGGGACCGGGGGCTGGGGGCAGGAAGGGGGGGCCACGGGGCTGGGGGCAGGAAGGGGGGGCCACGGGGCTGGGGTGGGAAGGGGGGGGCCAGGGGTGGGAAGGGGGGGACCACGGGGCTGGGGGCGGGAAGGGGGGATCGGGGGCCTGGGGCGGGAAGGGGGGGGCCACGGGGCTGGGGGCGGGAAGGGGGGGCCAGGGGTGGGAAGGGGGGGACCACGGGGCTGGGGGCGGGAAGGGGGGATCGGGGGCTGGGGCGGGAAGGGGGGGGCCACGGGGCTGGGGGCGGGAAGGGGGGGGCCAGGGCCGGGGGCAGGAAGGGGGCAGGTCCAGGGGCGGGAAAGGAGCACATGGCTGGGGGCGGGAAGGGGGGCCAGGGCCGGGGGCAGGAAGGGGGGCAGGTCCAGGGGCGGGAAAGGAGCACATGGCTGGGGGCGGGAAGGTGGCACAGGGCCAGGGGTGGGAAGGGGCCCCAACTCTCGGCAGGGACATGAGAGGGTGGGCTTGGGCCCGAACCATGCTCCTCTCTCAGGGCACCCCAACACCAGCGCCGTGTCCAGCGCGGGCGGGGTCCCCCGTCCCTGAACGAGTGACATAGCCAAATGGAAAATCCGGGGGCCGGCGATGTCAGAACCGCGACCGACGAGCTGCACTGCCTGAATCAACCCCCCGCTGCCGAAGCCCTGCTCTGCCTCCCCCCCCGCAGGGGACAGTTACGTTGCTAATGGCCTTGGAGAGCTGCGTGGCCTTCCGGATGTCAGGTCTGTCCAGCCGGGCGCTGTACCCGAGGCTGCCCCGCGCGTCTTTCCTGTAGGAAACCTGCAGGGACAGGTGAGACGAGCAGGAAAACAAAGTCAGCCCCGTCACAGGGCTGCTATCTGGAACTAGCATCAATGGCTGTCAAATTCTGCATCCTTGCCACGCCCCAGATTAGACAGCTCGTTGACCCCAGGTTGTTTTGTCTGTCTGTCCGTCTGTGTACTACTGCACTTGGATGGACTCCCCACAGCACGCAGTCCCAGGGCCAAGGCCGCACACGACGCCACATCTAATGGACGCTGTGCAGACCGCACCTCGGCCTCGTCTAGGTGAGCGCGACGGTCACACACGGGAGAGCCTCACGAGGCCCCAACCTGCCGGCCATGCAGTCGGGAGCCCCAGGGAGGACAGGGGAGGCCCAGGAAGGCAGGGGAGGCCCAGGAAGGCAGGGGGGGCCCAGGAAGGCAGGGGGGGCCCAGGAAGGCAGGGGAGGCCCAGGAAGGCAGGGGAGGCCCAGGAAGGCAGGGGAGGCCCAGGAAGGCAGGGGGGGCCCAGGAAGGCAGGGGAGGCCCAGGAAGGCAGGGGAGGCCCAGGAAGGCAGGGGAGGCCCAGGAAGGCAGGGGAGGCCCAGCTCAGCAGTACTGAAGAAAACTGCCTCCTCGGGGAGCTCTGTGGCTCCTGGGCAGGCTCGCTCCCAAACACTGCCCTGTCCCCCTATTCTGCCTGGACTCGTCAAATGTCCTTCAGATGTCCAGAAAATGTGGACACGGCACCAATATTCTGATCATACATACCCCTGCAGTAACCTGATCCTCCCCAAACAAAACAACTACATCAAGGAGTGCTCTCCTACAAACACGATGGACAATCAAAGCAAAGGGTGGAAAATAGAGATTTAAGGAGAAAAAAGACATATAAACTTTGCCAAATGTGCTTTAGCTCAGAGTGGTCATTGAGACTGACTCAAAGGGGAGGAGCGACCAGAAGCGGTCTGTGTCACGTCCGGCAGCCAGCACCTCATCTGTCCATCCACCGCTCACTGCTATTTGCCACCAAGGATTGGCCAACCTGTCCATTGTGTTTTATGCTATTAAAGTTATAATGCAAAGAACATGGAAATGGTCATTTTGAAAGCCTATCTTCATCCTTCCAAAGCAGGGAAGAGTAGAGTGCATACATGACTGGGCATCTGTACAAAATGCATAACTTTGTACAAAACAAGCATTTCTGACGTTCCTTCAGCAACAATAGTCTCATCTTGGATACTTAACTAAAATGTAAGATTCCTGCAATCCAAGCTTGATATTTTGGAACAGAACTTTTGTGACTGGGGAACAGGGACCTGTACTTTAATGAGCAACCCCCCCACCCTGGCTTGACCACTGAACGACCCTCAGTTCTAAATAAGACCCGTATTTTCCTTTCTTATTTTCCCTTATGCCTTGCAGAGTTACAACATCCACACTTTCTTATTTCTTTCAAAAACATCGGATGGAAGAAATGATAATGCATCCATACTTCCGCCGGCTCCCTACACGTTATTTCAGTGAAACGTTTACATATCCTTCTGGCCACGCTCGTAAGGCCGTGCATTTGGCTCATGGCCGAGGAGAGTTTTCAACCACACGTGCCATGAATCGGTTCATGTGGACACAGCTTAAACACAATTAGCCTAATTTCCACAAAAACATGCTTGTTTCAGTTTTCTATTTTTAGAGGCTTTACCTTAAAAAGGAATTCCAGGTGGGTTTTGTGCATACAGGTAGGAAAAGAAACATGAAGAGAAACTGAAAACTGAGTTATGTTTCGTGTGTATGAGGTGAATTTTGAACCTCGAGGGATTTACAATAAACCAATTTCATTGGTCTCAGAAAGTAAGATGCTCAGCTCCAACGAACGGCAGACTGAGTTAAGCAGGCTGTGTATACGAAGTCTCTCAGGTGGAAACAACCAAAATTATTACCCACCCATGAGACTTTCCACGTTATTGACTTATATGATCAATATAAATTGATCATATAATAATTTATATGGAGAGGGAATGTCTTTTTGTTCAGAAAAGAATGAGAGGGAAATGGAAACCCTGGCTCTGGAAAAGCATGACACTTTCAGAAACCTGAGTGCCCCTGTGAGCTGCTGGCAGCCGCATGGCCTGGGGCGTGCGGGGGTATGGGGTGGGGGAGTGGGGGCATGGGAGCGTGGGGTATGGGGTGGGGGAGTGGGGGCATGGGAGCGTGGGGTATGGGTGGGGGAGTGGAGGCATGGGGGCGTGGGGTATGGGGTGGGGGAGTGGGGGCCTGGGGCGTGCGGGGGTATGGGGTGGGGGAGTGGAGGCATGGGGTATGGGGTGGGGGAGTGGGGGCATGGGAGTGTGGGGTATGGGGTGGGGGAGTGGGGGCATGGGGGCATGGGGTATGGGGTGGGGGAGTGGGGGCATGGGAGCGTGGGGTATGGGGTGGGGGAGTGGGGGCATGGGGTATGGGGTGGGGGAGTGGGGGCATGGGAGTGTGGGGTATGGGGTGGGGGAGTGGGGGCATGGGAGCGTGGGGTATGGGGTGGGGGAGTGGAGGCATGGGGGCATGGGGTATGGGGTGGGGGAGTGGGGGCATGGGAGCGTGGGGTATGGGTGGGGGAGTGGAGGCATGGGGGCATGGGGTATGGGGTGGGGGCACGGGGGGGGCGAGCAGCAGGGACGGCGGCCGCGAAGGGTGCCCCCCACCGTAACCACAAGCTGGAGGCCACATCTGGGCCTCAAACAATCCTCAGAGGGACGGGAGCGGCAGCCCCCACCTGAGGCCACAGAGCCGCTGGGGGGACGCAGAGAGCCAGCCCCGCAGGTACACACAGCTGGGGGACCAGCCCTGGGACTGGGGTTCACACCGGGGCCAGTTCCCAGTGTCCACCCGCAAGGACGTCTGCCCGCATGGCAGGAGCCGAGAAGCAGCAGCGACCCCAAGGCTGGGAATAAGTGATGCCACGTCCACTCCTGGAACCCAAACCCCGCGAGCTGCCCAACGGGAGCCACAAGCCCGCCGCCTCCACGCCTGCCTCCGACAGTCTTCCTGCAACACCATACGCTGCTCTGAACACACACAGAGACAGAGAGAGAGAGAGAGAGAGAGCCCTAAAAGTCCATCAGTCCAGGACAGGTCGACGCTTGCGGGTCAGTGATTGAATTTCTCTCATTCTATGTAATGTTCTGCTCCCTGGCACGTCCTCAGAGTGACAAAGAGAATCCCAAGTAGCAGGAGGAGTAGAAATGATAATAATGAACAACCACGGCTGCACAGCCCCCACATTAGACCATTTATCACGTGGCCAGCCACGCTACGGAGTTAGCATTCACCCTCACTCGTACATGCCTTAAATGCATTTCTTTAGAACAACCCTAGTATCTGTTAAGCCACCCTTCCATTTCAAAATTCTCTCTTTTTTAAAATTATTTTTTCTTACTAATGCGCATTCGAATAATTTCAGTGAATTCCACAAAGGAAAAAATGGAATTTTAATTGATATTGCAATAAACCTGTAAGATGATTTAGGGAAAGGTGGCCCACACATGGCCAAGGAGCGAGAGCAGCAGCTGTGAGGACGGATGTTTGGAAGGACCCACGGTCACCCCGAGGCCACACACACAGTCTGTGCAAAAGTGAAGTCAGAGAAGCCAGGAGAATTCATAGCTGGAAGGAGACATGGAGTCTCAGGGAAAATCTGCTGGATCCAGCTAATCTCGAAGGCACACTGAGTTCTCCTATTATGGAAATCAATACATTCTTATTTCTCACTTAAGCAAATTCGGCACAGATTTCTGTACTAAATCCAGCACATCATGACATCCCTACAGTTCATGTTTTCCTTCAGGGGCATATATGCTCTTTACTGCCTCCAATAAAGATCTTCATTCCCTCAAAATCCATCGCTGTGTTTCTCTCTCGTGTCCCCACGTTCACCTTCTGTCAGCTTGCAGCTCATCCCGTGGCATTCCTTGTCTTTTTTTGTGTGTGTGGGCAGGCAGCGGGAATCGAACCCGGGTCTCCAGCATGGCAGGCAAGAACTCTGCCACTGAGCCACCGTGGCCTGCCCATTCCTTGTCTTTCAATCGCAGTCAGTCTCTCCTTATGTCTTCCGACTCCTCCCCGCGACAGCCAAGACACTGGCATTTCCCTTCCCACTGGGCAGTGTCCGCACGCCCGGCCCCTCAGTAAACACACCCTGGCATGACTGTCTCAGTCACTGGGCAACACAGGCACGCCCCCCAAGGCTGGCCACAAGTCCCCACGTCCCCTTCCTGGTGGCCTGGGGCTCGACTCGGCCAATCAGGGGAGCTCGTGTCCATCAGATCCAGAAAGTGGAGCAGAGGTGGCCTTTGCTCTCGGGGACGCGCTGAGGCTGGGGGAGTTCACGGTGAGCTGAGACCCCTCGGCAGGTGAGGCGATACATGAGAGAGAAGCAAAACCTCCCCAAGGACTGCGCTTCCGGTGAGAGTCAGAGGTGCAGAGGTGGAGCGCTGCGGAAGGCGGTTGCAGAGGGGGCCACAGACAGACAGACAGACAGACAGACAGACTCTGGAGGGCTGAGAACAGAATGAGCCAGCAGAGCTTACAGAAAACAAGCCCACGGGCCCAGAACCCTTACCCCTTCGCTGCTCTGGGAAGGGTTAAAACAAGTTCCGTGGTGGGAATGACGGGCAGACGTGCCCTCCGGAGCGGGCAGCACACAAGCAGGCAGCCCGACCCGAGGGCACTCCGGCCAGCAGAGCCGCTCCCCAGAAGCCCCCCAGGCACTGTCCGACAGGCACTTGGGCAGGAACTCCTCACTTCTGTCTGGCGTGACGTGCATCAAAACATTCAAATTATTAAGCTGGAACTATCATTTTACCATAAGAGAGTATGTTGGGGACGGAATCCTGTCTCCACAAAGCCAGGTTCAGGTCCCCCCACCCCGGCCCTGCGGGGTGGGCTCCGCAGTAATGGGACATCTGAGATGTAATCAGTCAAGGTATCCCCACTGGAGGGGGGGCTCTTCACCCACCAGAAGTGGGGACCCTGCAGGTGGAGGAAAGTGGGCACGGTGGGAGGCGGGAGAGGGGGGAGGCAGCTGGGGAAAGAGCCGGCACATGGGGGGGGCGCAGAGCTGATGTCGTGGGGTGGGTAGACAGAGCCAGGATTGGGGGCGGGGGCTCAGAGCCAGCACGCAGGGGCGGGGCAGCCACCCCAGGACACTGCAGACTTCAGGGAAGCCATGGGTGTGCAGACCCCTCGGCGCTGGGCCTGTGGCCTCGGGAGCAGTGAAGCAGGGAGTCCCAGCTGTTCTGATCCGCCCCGTCTGTGGCCCTGGAGAACTAAGAACATAAACCTTTCAAATGTAGGTGAATGCAGGACCTGCCTGCATCGGCAGGCAGAGCGGTTTTCCACGTCGTGCACGATAAAGGACAACGTGGAGTTTTAGCCGACGGTATCCTGAGTGTTTAGGAAGTGGTTTGTAGTTGGTACAAGTGTCCTCGGGCATGATTTAATTTAATCACACCACCCAGAGGAGCCTGCTGCTAATGCATCACGTCTAGTTCAAAATCCTAAGGCACTTTGGGACGGAGAAAGAGCCACGAACGTTTTCTCAGGGTCACTTTACTGATTTATCTTTAAGCTTTTTCTCTTTCTGGTGGAATAGAAATTTTTCTTACTAGGTTTTTATTAATTTTAAGAAAGTACATTCATCATTTTTGAAAAGAACATGAAGTCTCTTGTTTTCCCTGCTGGATACTTCTTCCTACATCGAATCGACTGCCAATATGATGTTTTGGAAAAGTTCACTGCTCATTTTTATCCCATGCCTGTGCAGACCACATTACTTACAAAACTCACAAGTGGCAGCTTCAAATTCATTTGTCTTCCTTCAGAAGTCGAGGACTACATGTCTCTGATAAGACAGATGAGAAAACAAATGAGGGGGGACTCTTCATAACAAGCCTATCTTTAGGGGAAAGGAACAGGAGAGAGTGCCTCCAGTTTCCTAATTACATTAGAAGCGTTTGGCAGAGTTAAGTTCCTGAAGAGGCCAAGGACTTAGACGGGCTGTTGCTCATCACTTCTCGATTCTAGTATTAAGATGGGTTCCGGAACCTTCTGGATATGCCCTTCTGACCTGAGCCCTTCTTGGTAGAAATCACATATTGACTTGGCCTTTTAGACTCGGATCAGCTATGACATCACCCTGAACACCGAGATCCCCCAGAAAACCCGAGGCGGACCCGGCAGGCCTCACGTCTTGGGGGCGGGCTCTTCGCGCAGCCCCTTACACAGGTGGCCTCACCTGGCGTCCAGGAGGCCTTGGGGTGGGCCCCAACTTGCGCACAGGCCGAGTCACCCCAGCCGCCTCTGAGCCTCGCCGAGCCTGCGGGCAGCTGGGGGTCAACCAAGCAGCACCTCGGCCCTCCTGTCCAGCACGCTTCCCTGGGTGGCGAGGCCAGGCCGCCCATCCTGCTCATCCAGCCTGCCTGATCCAAGCCCCACTACTGTGCAGGGGGGTTCGGTTGCAGAGTCAAGCGACCCCCCTCCCACCCCTCGCGCCTCCCCACCGCGGTGCTTGCAGTGAGGACACGGGCCAGGGCGCCCGGGCTGCAGCGGAGGAGGCTGACAGGTGTGGAGCGACCAGCGGGGAAGCGGAGATGCTGACGTGCTTCGCCTCGAGGCAGGTCAGAGCCCTCGGAACAGCCCATTTCACAGTAAGTCACCTGCAGCCAAGGTCAATCCTCCTGGTGAATCTTCCGCAAATGAGTTTCCCGGGACAGGAGCTGTGCAGGGGACAGTTTGTCTTCCGTGTCCACGCGGCCCCACTGACCCAGAGCTAAACCTGCTTCCTTGTGGCCTCAGAGCCCCCTATGCACAGTTCATCCTGCAGGGATGACACGGTGCTCCAGGGAACAGGAAGCCACGGGGAGAACACAGACATCGTCCTCACCTTCAAGCTGAGTAAACGGTGTTTAACCCTTCCTCAATCCTATAGCAGGCACAACTTTGCGCAAAAAGGCTGAAGGGCTGGCAGAGAAGTGTGCACAGCTTCTGTCTGTCCCTCCGTCCAGGGACTCTCCACAAAAAGGCAGAGTTAAAGCACTAAGCCTGGTACTACGAGAAGGATGTTCCCTACTTGCATCCACCCAACGATCAGAGAAGGGGGCAGACCCAGGAACAGCGGCCCCACCCCACTGCCACCCCTGCTCCAGCCTGCAGGGGTCGGAGCAGCAGCCGGGGCTGCAGTCCTCCTCTCCGGGGCTGCAGTCCTCCCCTCAGGGGTGATAGTCTTCCCCTCTGGGGGCTGCAGTCCTCCCCTCAGGGGTGACAATCTTCCCCTCTGGGGGCTGCAGTCCTCCTCTCTGGGGCTGCAGTCCTCCCCTCTGGGGTCTCAATCCTCCCCTCCAGGGGTCGCAGTCCTCCCCTCCTGCAGCACGCTACAGCCAGTGATCTGAATTCAGATGAGAGTCATTGATTGGCTTGTTTTAAAACTGAATTTCCAAGCCTGGCGGTCTGTCTGTGACCTCCAGGAGGAGGCCGCAGGGCAGGGAGGCACAGCGGACTCAGAGGCACGTGTGGTCCCAACACTGCGTTTCCCTCATCCATGACAGAGGCTCAAGCCCTGGGCTTTTGTGAGAACTGGAAAGTCTTGGCACCGTTCCCAGTGACGGCTATTATTATGTTATTATTCAGAGATGACGATAGGATTATTTCCATGATATCGGTCCCTCGTAAAGCATCCCCTTCAGGAGACCTTGCTCCTGGGCCCAGACCTGGCGTCTCTGTCCGATCCGCCTGACCCCTCCAGAGAAGCGTGTGGTCTAGCTCACGGAGACCCCCAGCTCCCCTGAAACACTGACTGCTACAGGGCCACAGCCAAGCCCTCTGCCAGCTGCGAAGACACCTGATGCAGGGGCCGAGGGTTCGGCCAGCCAAGCGTAGCACAGGGAAGGCCTGGGAACTGGGGGCACAGAGGGGGACCGGGAGCTGGAGCACAGGGAGGGCCCGGGAACTGGGGTGCAGAAGGGGCCCGGGAACTGGGGGTGCAGAGGGGGACCGGGAGCTGGGGTGCAGGGAGGGCCTGGGAACTGGGGTGCAGAAGGGGCCCGGGAACTGGGGGTGCAGAGGGGGACCGGGAGCTGGGGTACAGGGAGGGTCCGGGAACTGGGGTGCAGAAGGGGCCCGGGAACTGGGGGTGCAGGGAGGGCCCAGGAGCTGATACACAGGAAGGACATGGGAGCTAGGGGCGCAGGGGTGGCCCGGGAGCTGGGGGTGCGGGGGGTCCCGGGAGCTGGGGGCACAGGGTGGGCCGGGAACTGAGGGCACAGGGGGTACCCAGGAGCTGGGGGCGCAGGAGGGACCCGGGATCTGGGGGTGCAGGGGGTCCCGGGAGCTGGGGGCGCAAGGAGGGCCTGGGAGCTAGACGCTGTGTCACATGACCAGGGACTTTCCTGGCCCTGCGAGGACGGGCCCCTTTCTTTACCTTAACTAATCTAACCCACCAGGGGCCTGACAGACACTTGGTGGATGACTGCGGCAGGAAGAGACAGCCCAGCTTCTCCCAGGTTTCGGGAAGACAGTGTCCCAGGCCGCCAGGGCAGTGGCACTGAGCGGCCGCTCCGAGGTGAGGTCCCTGCCTGCCTGCAGGGAAGGGCAGGTTGGTTCCTGGGGGGCTCAGCCTCCACCTTGGCTCCCGCTTCTGGGTGGGCCAGTGCCAGCGCATGAGCTAACCCCTTCCCATCTCCACCCTCCTGAAGTTTGGCAGCTGGCACCCTGCGGATATTCCAAAACTAACAGCCTTGGGTGCCACTAGTCAAGTTAGAAGCTTCTGCTTCCTGGGGCCACTGATGTCTGAGGCTTTTCCTCCAGCACTTTCCATGGTTCTAGAGTGGAAACACATGAGCTTCAGCAACAGCTCAAAACAGTGCTAGCAGAGGCCAACCACCCAGGAGGCTGGGCACACCCACACCCGTCTGCAAAGCAGAGTCTCCAATGCCCAGCAAACTGCTGACAGAATAGGGCGGATGTAACAAAGGAAAACATATATTCCTCTTTGCATCAGAGCTGCCGTAATATTTAAATCCCAACCCTACAGTCGTCTGCCCAGTAAGAGGGGAGCCAGCGCTCAGGAAGGAGCACGGACGAGAGGAAGGTGCGTCCTTACCTCACTCTGCTGCTTGCTGATTTCCATGGCGTGTTTCACCTCGGGCGGCTCCCTCATGCGCGCATAATCTGAGACTCCCTTGGCCGCGCTGTGCTTCTCCTTGTAGACCACCTTTACAACCCAAATCAGCGTTAGTTTCATGGAGGGACGTGTTAAAGGCTTACCTGTCGAAGCTCAGCGCTTTGCTAGGACTTGATATATTTGAATACCACTGCTGATGTTTAAATTTGCCTAAGTCCCCATAACAGGATGGAATGCATAATGCTTTAACCTTACTGCTTCCGGTAGACTCCTAACTCTTCATTGTTCACTGAAAACACCTCTGACCCAAAGATGACATCCCCACTCATATTCAACTGTCTCAAATCCCAGCTGTGGTTTTGGGAAACCTTCCACATCCAAGAGCTCTTAGGATCAACCTTGGGATTCAATCTTGGCTTCAAGTTCTTAGTTCAACATTTAAATCTTGGGAAAACAAAGCAAAGTGGGGAGAAATCATGGGATATTTTTAAAGTAAGCTGCCCATTTTTTAAGGGTTGTTTGATTTTATGGAGACCCGGCTGTAATGCAGTATAAACCGCATTCTGTGCCCCCACCTTTGCATACAGGCAGAAATGCTCAGCTACGTCAAGCCTGGTCCTCTGTCCAGTGCCACCCAGGGCCACCTTGCTCAACCTGCTCTGGTGAGACAGAGGGGTGGCACGGGCTCAGAGGCACTGCAGCCAGATGGGACAATAGAGGAGAAATTAATGGAGATCCAGGACATGGCAACCAAGTGATGCCCCATCTCTCAGTCTGTGTGTTACCCTCTTGTCATCTTCACCTTGTTTTCTTTGTGGTATCTTCCCTTCCTGGAGCATACCTGTCCAGTTCCCCACGTCCTCAGGACCCAGAATAGCGCCGAGCACGGAATCAGCACCACATCAGTAAATATTTTTGAAATGAGTAAGTCAGTGAATAGATGAAATGTTAAATTAACTTTTTAAATATAAAAAGTTTAGCAAGAAAAAGATGCTAAAGGGAACTGAGATTATTTGACCAACAGAAGAAAGACAACTTAGAGAGAAAAACCAAACCAACTTTCCCGAAGAACAAAGCAAAAGTCTAATTTCCAATAAACAAGGACACAGTTCAACATAAGGAAAATCTTTCTACCCATTACACCCTTTATCACTGTGAATGGCACACAGGAGAAACAAACATGATGTTTATTGAATGGATGAATAAGTTTATTAAACATTCTTAACTAAAACTCCTTATAGTCTCTTATAAACAGTTAACCTACCTACCTGTCTAAAGGATTAAAATGATAAAACTAATATTTAAAAATAAATCATGGCATCTTAATCTGTATGATTTTTAAAGTCATCTAATATAAATACCAATGTCCAAACCCCCTCTGTCTCCCTCTAGTGGTTCGTAAAAACCTCTACTGAAAGAGAGCCCCACCTGGGGCATTGCCATCTGCAAATGTTTTAAGTTCTGGTGGAAAGTTCTTCCCTTAATCAACCCAAAGCTGTCTTCCCACAGGTACATCCGCTTGGCCATACAGAAAAGTCCCCAAGAGAGAACTTCACACGTGGGAACTCCACAGTCAGGGTCCTCTACTTCTCCAGGCCGTCTTCGTGGAAACCCCAGAGAGCGTCCTCAGCACGAGCTCCAGTGTGTCCAGTGGACACTTTCCACAAGTGCCCACAGCCTTCCAGGCATGGTCTGACCAACCCTACCTAACCCCACATCATCACCTTCCATGGGTTCAATGCCATGAGCGCACCCACAGGTCCCGGCTCCCCTCCTGATGGTGGTGTTGACATCTCCATCCACGACCGCCCTCCACTCTCTCCCGGGGCTGCCCACCATCGTCCCCACACCCCGTCCTGTCCTTGTGCATTAGCTGGACGACTAGGACGCGACCGCAACACCTCCCGCTGTCCCAGGTCCATTCCAGCTCGTCAGAGTCTGCTCATCAACCTAACCCACTGGGATACCTAAATTTGATGAACCTATCTTTAAATTTTAACCAGTTAGTTACGTTAAACAGGAAACCCATTAAGAACGTCCACTGAGTCTGACAAGGTCCATTTTCTCAGTTCCATTACTCTCCAAATTATATCTTCACAGGGGGTGGGAGGTTAATGGTCTAAGTCTATAAAGTCAAGGATAAAATTGCTATGAGATGGGTTTTTTTCCTAAATAAAGAGCTAGCATTTGCTTATGTCATTTTTGCTGGATGTCTGTTTTATTTTGTGTTTTACACAAGCTATGATATACTTGTGACTTTATGAACATAACCAGGGCAGCCAATTGTTTTGCGGGTTATTAGAGAAATGCTGAGTCATGAAGTACAATTTCAAAAAGGACTCTTTTTTAAAAAGGCTATGTAATTTTCTACTTGCAGTGTTAAAATAGTCATTTCATTTATAGCTGCTACTAAGTACCACTTTAGAATTAAAATAATATCATATTGGAAGCAGCTGAACTTTAATTTATCATATTAATTTTCTTCCTTAGCATAGCTAATGGAAAATTACATCAAGCTAATAAATATGCTCATAAATTTGATATCTTAGGTGTTATCAATAGTGGGTCGCGTTCCCCTAGGTGACAACTGTTTTCTTCACCCCTTTGAGAAATAAGGCTGCTGCGGTACAGATACCTGATTAGACGAGGGCAGCCGTGACTCTCTGATATGCTTTGCTTATTAGTATATTTATATAAATCATATATGCATTTGTCCTATATTTTGTTCTTCTAGTATATTTTCATGTCTTATTTCTTCTAGTATACTTTCATGTCTTCTATATGCACATATAAGATGCACATATATCTGTACTTAGAGTAAATTTCATATTTTATAAGTACCACATGGGACAATGTTCCTTTACTCCCAGAGCACAGACACCTCTGAAGCTCTGAAACAGGACGTGTGGCCACTGCGGACACACCTGAGCTCTCAGCCGGATCCTGGGCGCGGCAGTGCTGAGCGCCTGGGGTGGACCCCGCGCTGCAGGCTCACGCGCGCCTGCCGGGGCCACTCTTGGTCACCTTTGTTGACTGGCTTCTTGACTGGGGGCTATTTCATAAAACAGCCTTTGGAAAACTCTACATCCCTCCTTTCTTAAAGCTTTTCTTCTCAGTCATTTCCTATAAGGAAGTACTAGCCTAGTTAAGCCCACCTTACCCCTTCCCCTCTCGTTTTAATTTAAAGTGGACAAATTTTCACAAATTCGACTGTAAGATGATGTTTGTTACAACTTCAAAAGTTTAGAAGACTTTTCACCAGAACCTGGAACCCCCATAAATTCCAGAGCCTGCCCGCTACTCTAACATGGGTTACTGCAGACGGGGTGCTCTCCGAGCCCGGCACAAGATGAGGGGGCGACTGTCACAGGAGCTTCCCAGACTCCCCCTGCTTGCCCCTGACAGCTACAATTTTAACAACAGTAACAGAGATGTAGGTAAATCTGAAGAAATGTTACCAAAATCACAGAAAGCTTTGAAACAGATACTTATTCTAAGTCCAGGCCTGTCCTTAATAACAGGCTCACCAGCTAATCACAGCAGAAGCCAGCCTGCCGCTTCAGGGGGCACACAAACACCCTTTCCAGCAGAGCACACTCTGCCACGGGGAAACACGGTGACGGTGTAAGCAATTTCACATCGTCTACTACACGACAAACACCTCTGAACAATGTAAGCAATTTCGTGTCTGGGTCCTTCCCTCCAAAAATAAAAACAGAGATGGATTCCAAAGTGTATGAAAAACCAGAGAGCTGGATTCCAAAGTGTATGACACATGGATTATTTCCCACGTTTAGTCCTACGTAGCACACACTGTGTGTGTGCTTTAGGTCTGTTTAGACTTTAGGTGAGAAAGATTGGGCACTTCCAAAGCAGTAAGGATGTAAATATTTGAAAATGTTACCTTCCTAAGTCTAAAAATAAGAATAAACGTTTTTCTCTTTTTGGATAATAGTAGCGTGTCACATATCCAGTGTTGTAATTATTCGTTTTATGAAGTGGCCCACAATACCAGTGGGCGGCTGAGTGACCAGATGTCGGAGGACAAATGAGAGGCACATTAGTCACAGTCAGCCGTGCAGAGCCCCGACAGTGGGTATTTTTAGCCTCGTGTTGCTTGGCTGAGATTAGCTTACTGCCAAGTTGAGTGCAAAGTGGACATTTAAATTTGCAATAATGAAGTACTTAAAGGTATCTGCAAAGGCTAACCCATCAGGATCTTTCAAGAGTCATCTATTTCTGACTCTCTTAAAATTAACCAGGCATTCTTCACCAAAAAGAAAAAAAGATTGTGGAGAAAGAAGTGACCTTGTCCAATAAAAGAAAGGGACTTAAGGAAGCTAGGAGGGAGGGGGCACAATGAATGGTTAAGAACAAAACTCCGAAGCCAGGCCCCTCAGGCTCAAGGGCTCTGCCATGCCCTGGCTGTGTGACCTTGGGAAAGTTACTTAACTTCTCTGCGCTTCCATTTCCATATCTCTGACATGAGGTTGTTGTGAGGATTAAACAGCATAAGTTTAGCATTTCCAGCTGTTTGTCATTATGATTAACCTAAAATGTAGCATCAAGAATGTAAACTATGCAAAAGGAGCATGTCCTTGGATAGGACATTAAAAAATTCAACAAGTACCATTTGACAAGTGTTTCCTGAACCCTCCCTGTGTGCCAGGTTCTGTTCTAAGTTAGGGATGGAGGGGCACAAGACAGATGAGGCACGAGAGAGGTGAGAGGGTGGTAGAGCGGCCCAACCAGGTGAGACAATCACACCCCAGTCCTCCACGCCTGGTGCAGCTGAGGGAGGCAAGGTACAGACAAGGTAACAAAATCCGACCAAGCAATGAAGAAAACAAAACCGTACGACGAGTGGAGAAAGAAAGGTGGAATATTCTATTTTTAAATTCTGTCCTAAAAATCCTGAAAGACTAAGTACAGTCAGAATGCCTCAGGTGATGTGTCCCAAACTCTGCTGCTGCAAAGCGGTTGACATGGCCACAGGTCCTAAACTCTCCTGCAAGGACCTCGCTGAAACAGCCCCTTTCCCGATGGGGCTCTCCGGGCTAGCCTGAGATATGCTGGATGGAAAACAATCCACAGAAAAGGAAGCCGAGGCAGGCTCGGCTAGGGATGGACAAAGACCTGTGGGTTCCAAAAGGAGCCATTAACTCTCTACATGACAGGTAACAAGCCACTGAAACGTTCTCCTCTTCGGGATCGCAGGTTCGCATCTGCTTTAAGAATGCGATGGAAGCTGGACTGCGAGGGGGAGGTGGCAAGAGGGGCTTGAGGAGGCACCAGGCAGCACATGTGCCAGCTGCTTCTGGCTTCCACCCGGATCTAATACTCAAGCAATCTTTTCTAAATCCTTATCTGTTTGAGCTACATAGTTATACAACGATTTAGGGAAACGAGACCTCACTCTGAAGCTGGGTGACTTCTCTGGCGAAGACGCTGTCGATTGTAGCTGGCATCTGCTTATAGAGCGAGTTGGAAAGGTCTGCCTTGATGGTGCCTTTGTATTTTGCCTAGGGAAAAAAGGGAAAAACATAAGCATTCCTTTTTTGCCTCTTTTACTGTGAACATCAAAATAGGCTAAAAGGAAATTTCCTTCAGAAGCAGGATTGAAGACCATTTTGGATACTGGATGTAGCAATCCTATTCTGAAGAGGTGGATAATAAACCCAGTTTATCACAAGAAAGCTTTAAATGGGACAAGCAAGAAAGTACTGTTTTCTATTTAACAATGCACCGGTGTAAAAGCCAATCTATTTGCGTACATTGAGAGTTTTGTCTGTTTTGTCTGTTTGATCTGTGATCTGTCTGAGCTGCCAAGAAAATACCAGTAAATAGTGCCTGCTCTCCAGAAGCTGCACGCACAGCCCGGCGTGCTGAAAGTCTCCTCTAAGACACGGCGTACCTGTTACCCACTCACCCTTCCCTCCAGGGAGCCAGGCTCAGGGGGCTCCCGCCTCCTCTCTATGGCTTACTCCTTGGAGAACAACCCATTAATAACTGAAAATGCCGAGCTTCCCTCTGCTCACAACAAGCAGCATCACTAACATAAAAATCGCATTTTCCATGTTCCAGACAAGCCCCCGGTATCATTCCCACCAGGAGCAAGACTTGAGCATCATTGTCCTGGGTGGAAATCCTGTATAAGCCTTGCGGCCCTCAAATGTTCTTTGGGTTTCAGTTCTTCATAGGAGAAAATACCGACTTTTCTGAAAATGTTTTCCTTTCGGCAGAAACAACCCCAAGAAGGCCATGTCAATCTCTTTCCAACGTGATGCAAAACGCAGAGGCCAGGCACTTCCGTGAGGGTTCTGTTGCCACTTTCCCAGTCTGTCCCTTCCCAGTGGTCTCCCCATCCCAGAGGAGACCCCGCGACCCCCAGCCCTGTGCTGTCCTAGCACATGCAGCTGGCGAGCGCAGCGTCAGCCACGCCTCACGAGTTTAAATGGATTTTAAAGCATGTACCAAAGACACTGCATTTTATGCACCAGCTGGTAGATTTGACTTATTTTCAAAATGGCACTCAATAGTTCATACCTGAGTCTGGGACTTCTAAAATTAACTATTTTGTCAGTGCTTTCCAGTGACTGAATAAAAATATCCCTTTTCAAGAGTCGTTCTTAAATATCAGTCAGAAAGCTGGGAGTAAAATAGAGGTGTATATGATGGGGTCCATCGGCCCAAGTGGTGAAGTGTGCCAATCGCGGGGGCGCTGCTGGCGCAGGGCACAGAGTGGCCCTGGGCTCGGGGTGCTGGATCAAGAACTGTGAGCTCTGACCAGGATTAGGCGGGACCCTGTGTGGCTCACAGCACCTGCAGCACCACCAAACTGTAGCTCGAAACCAGGGTGCACGTTAGCATCATTGGGGAACTTCTGAACAATGCTGGCAGCTTGCGCCCCTGAGTCAGCCACGCAGACACAGGGCCTGGGCACCCAGGTTCACCAGGCGCTCCCCACGTGATTCCAACGCTCTGAGAGCTGAGAGAGACTTGAAACAGCAGGTAAAGACCCCAGGTCTGCCCACGGTTCCACTCCCTACAAAGTCTGATGTAACTACGGTTTACTATTTTAAACTCAACCTCTTCATTCATTTCCTGTGCCAAATGATCTCCTTTCTCTAACAAACCCAATTTTGAGCTATTTCAAGCAAGATGCTTGGAAAAAAAAAAAAAACACTAAAGGCCCCCTAAAACTGTGGTCATATTACTGCTGGACCTGCGTGGATTTTTATTAGCTCTTCTGTGGGCTTCTCTCACCTAGAAATGATCAAATCTGCCTTTTGCTTTCTTTTTTTTGAAGAACCAAAGGAAACAAAGAGCTCCAAACTTAGGTGAACCCTAGGAAATGCTTTTTTATACATATATAGAACACCAACTACAAATTAAACATAAGAAAATAGAAGGATGTTCTTTCCAAAAAAGAAGAAGAAACTAAATTTAAACCATTGTTTTTCTTTTAC
The DNA here is from genome assembly GCF_023851605.1 of Tamandua tetradactyla. Classification (NCBI taxonomy): domain Eukaryota; kingdom Metazoa; phylum Chordata; class Mammalia; order Pilosa; family Myrmecophagidae; genus Tamandua; species Tamandua tetradactyla. The sequence continues at coordinate 229,753,381 of NC_135327.1, read as the reverse complement.
GAAAACCATAACTCGTGTACGAAGTCTGAACTGGACTGCTGCTAAGTCAATCCAGTTTATTTTTCAATAAAGCTTAGTGGGAAATAAAAATTAGTGTCAGTACATGACCTTCAGAGCAAAGCTGTAACACCACAGGACTAAATACAGATATCTGAAATATTTTATCTGCGGCTGCCTCTCTGTGCCGTGTGGGTTCTGACCGCCTGCAGACCGTGCCACTCGTAATTGGCCAGTTTCCAAAGCATTTCAGAATAGTCAAAAGAATCCCACAATCACCAATGGCATCAACTATATTTTAATACTTATTAAACAAAAAGTCTTGACTGATGTTAACATTAAGAATAAATTATGGTTTACAAATGAATGAGAAATGGAAATTTTGAATTATGAATGCTGATGCAGTTGGTCTTGCTATTCAATAAAACCTCTAAAATTGTTCTTCAAATGAAAAGCTATATTGATATTATCAACATTCCGTGATGCTTCGGAAAATACTATCCTCCACCTTTAATACACAGACTTTTATCTGCATAAATAGTACAAGAAAATGCAAGCCGTTTTGCAAGTTTCTGAGAGCTTACCTCGGAGATAAAAGCCCCAATGTTCTTCACGTGAGCTAACATAGGAGTGTCTGTTACAAAGCTGCACTTGTCTTTAGACTTTCTATACTCTTCTTTGTATTGAATCTAAAAAACAACATAAATTACATGAGAAGAGAAACAAGAAAAACTCTTTTTAATGTGCCCTCTTTGAACTACATAAGTAAATCGATAAAGTCCATTTCCTGAAGTATACACTCAGATGTGGAATGGTCCTCAAAAGAAGCTGAATTAAATAGACTTGTATTCGGCACCAAATTGCAAAGACGATGAGGGAGAGTACGGAAAAACCGTGCTTTAGATAACCGGGGCTCTGCTCTCCCTAGCCATACTGGGCTCCCACGCCGGGAGCTGGTGTCGATGGGAATCAGGTCCCGGCTCGTCCGGCCGCCCAGGAACTGTGAACGGAGCTGCGTTTTCCACGCGCACGAGCCCCCTGGTTTAGTGTGACTTTAAGTCTGCATCAAGCCGAGCTGCCCATCTCAAGACTGAAAGCGAGTTGCCATCAGCATAAGGGATTAAGAGGAAGAGGCAGGAATTAAACAACTCCAAGGTGATATTAGCATTATTACCCACACATGCTGGGCTGGAGGAAGTGGCTTACTTGGGGGCATGAAGGGCTATCCAAAATTAATTAATTCTGCTGAAATCACAGCCAGCTGATGGGCATGCGCAGACCCCCTCCTCTCCCCCCACAGGCGGAGACCCTGCAGGAAGTCCCCCAGCTGGTGGGAACAGCCAGGCGGCCCCCCACCCAGCAGGCAGAACAACGAGAAGCCCGCTGACTCGAGCGGGTTCACTTCTTCACCCAAGCCCAGCAGTAAATGGAGTCATGCCTTCCCCTTGGGATGGGGAGAGGCCGGGAGAGGGCCTGGGGGGGGGGGGGGCAGGACCTGCAGGGACACGGGGGACCCAGGAGGACAGGAAATGCAGAGAAGGCCCCACCGTGCACCCCCCCCCCCCCACTAACGCCGTCCAGTCTGAAACCTGGGGACTAGCTGAGAAGATGAAGGTCAGTTGCTGGAAGTTATATCGCCCTTATCCACCCATGATTGTAAACACGTGTGTTGAAAAGGAGCCCTAGCCCGAGATCATCCCACGGTCTCCCTCCTATACGCCGTGAAGCCTGATGGCGCGGATTCGGTTCCCCGAGGACGTCCCCGCTAGCGCGGCCCCTCCAGGCACGCCCAGGACCGGACAGACCAGGTAAAGTTGTTCCAAAGCCCACCAGCTCCCGGCTCGCAAGGGCAGGGCCTGCCACATTCAACGTCTGCTTTACTCGGGAAATCAGCACTGGAACACGTGGGTCTTATCTGTGCGCTGCGTTGCTTTTTTTAATTCTCAGAGATTAGCCATAATTTTAGGTTTCTGTGAACCACTCTTCACCATCACTAGTAATTAAACTGTTAAAGGCAGGATGATAAATAGTAGGCTATTTTGATCATGGGGAAGAAAATCTCCGTTATATAATTAAGTATGAGAGCAAATACCCTGTCATTAGGCTTGAGCTGGGCTCCCTAATTCCATCTCTCGCCAGCCCGGCTTTGCCATCACTTTCACCCCCGTGGTGGCGGTGCTGACGGCCGTGGCCTCCCGGGACGCTGGGGCCACGAGCCCAGGCAGTGGGAGAGGCTCAGCGTCACACACAGTCTCCGCTGCCTTCTCTGGGGTGGATGAGAAACTGTGGGTGTGCTTGTGATTTTTCATGGATTTTGCGATATGAAGGCCAACAAGAAGTGAGCTTACATCGTCTGGGGCCACTGTGCTCATTATCCTAAACACTGCCCACCTTTTTCCCTAATAAAACTATCAGAATTACTGCAGTTTAGGGAGAGAGATTTTGGGCTGCTAGGCCATCTGCTCTCCTACTATGTGGCTAGTAATAACTCCTTCTCTCTTTGGAAAAAAAGAAACAAAAATGATGGGGTGAAAACTATCAGCTACAAGTCAGAAATGAGGACTGAGCGTCAGGAAAACGATGCCCTGCAGACTGAGCTGATAATTTTCTGCAGCCCCCAGTTCAGGAAACTCTAAACACCCACAGATGGGGTACAGAGAGCAAAGCGCGCCCGGCAGCCACCCCACTCCTAAAGGAGGCCACCTGCACCCCAAGTGCTGTACTCAGTAAAGACCACTGCAAGCTGGAGGAGGGCCAGGGACAGGCAGTCAGAGCGATGGAGGGGATGGAGAGAGGCTGCCTAGGAGGCGAGCCCCAGGGAACCCCCTTTTCATCTAAAAAGGAAGGGTTCTGGGCTCAGCTGGACCTTAGCTTGACTCTTGCCCCTAAAACACTAACCAGGGGGTGGGCTTGGCAAGTTGCTCAACCTCTCGGGGCCTCAGATTCCCCAGCTCTCAACAGTGGTCCGCAGACCCCATGGCATGGGCGCACTGTGGGCAGAAGACATACGGAGGGGAGCACCGCTCCTAGAGTGGGGAGGACGTGGCGGACACAGGGCTGTGGCCCATCTCCAGTGATCAAGCTCATCTCCAAGCCCAAGTCTGGGGCGCACCAGCCGAGCGTCTGGACAAGCAGGACTGTGAGGCTGCTTCCGGAAGCTTCCAGATGCCACACTCTAGAAAGGAGGGAAACCACAACCCAATTCATGCAAAAAAACAGACAAAAACCAAAAGTGACTTCCAACCCCAGAAAGGCTCAGGCAAACAGACGGACGGTATTTGGGGACACGGTGGATTACCAAACAAGCCCTCACTTGAAGGTGTGCTGAGCTTTCAGTTTGGGCCAGGGAAGGAGAGGCGCACAGTTTCAACGCGGGGCCCTGGGAGGGGCGTCACGCAGGCCTGGCTGAGCGCAGTGGGTCTCCCTCGGGTTTCACTCCACGATGAACATAGCACCAAGTACACACTTCTGACAACCATTCAGCCGAGAGGACAACATTCTGGACAACATAAGAACTCAATGTCTAAGTCCCCCTGCTCCATATAAACAATGATGATACTGAGACCAAATAAGGAACTTACTATTTAGTAACACTGTTTAACCAGTCTTTTAAAAAACCAACATTTTATTTAGTTCAAGTCCTTCCAGAAAGGATAAATGAAAATGCATCTTTAAATGATTGTACTTACACCCGATATACTCACTCCTTTTTTCATTTTTTTAACAAAGAAGAATTTTTAGACTGTGCACAGATAAATATAAAATTCTAAAAATTAAAGCAGTGCCTTCTTCACAAGGACAGAATTCTATTTTGAGACAGAAAGTACAAATGAAAACTGATATAAATTGATTCACAACAGTCATGCGCTAAATGTTTGATATTTGTGTATCCAAATATTTAAATATAAAATATTTAAACATACATTCTGCCACACCGAGCTGTAAGTAGAAAGCACTGCCGTGTGTGTGATTTCATCCACATGAGAGGGACTTCAGCTTTTACAAAATGGTAAGGTCAGAGCCTTTCACTGCAGGGCTGATTTTAAAGTCACTGATAAACTATGTTACCCAAAATAACTCCCACAAAATCACCTCCTAACTGAAGCTGTCACTTTAGTTTTAGGCATGACAACCCTACTGTACCTGTCTGTGGAGAGTTTGGGCATTTAAGGTTTTCAAGGTGACACTAGTGTCCTTAATACTAGCACAATACAGCAAGCAGCCTCAGCTGCGGGGGCTGGGGGTCGGGGTCTGCTCCCCACTGCTGAACTGCGTGACCCCTCAGAGCCTCCCTCCCTCACCTCCGAAAGGGGATTTAACACACCCTTCTCCCCAGGCCCCAGCACCCTGGAAGTCTCAGTTATTGCATCATCATGGCGGTCTCCTCATTCTTGTTACAGTATACGGCGAATGCTCACGATCGACACATTGGGACTAACTGACAGCACAAAGAAACAGTTTAAAATGTCACTACAACCGCGCGAAGGATAGAAGGATATGGGAACGGTGCTGAGACCCCTCCCCCCACTGTTTCTGACAACCTAGGGGCACCGCAGGGCCACAGCCACACTCAGGAAGCCCCCCCAGGGCGCGTGCACTGCGCGCTTGGGGTCCCCAGCCTGGAAGGCACGGCCGCGTGGTTCTTACTCTCACGGGGTTCCAGGTGAGGCCCTGAGCCCGGGAGGCCACGGGACCCCACCCCATCCCCACCCAAGATTACAACCAGGTCCACCCAGGCAGGCCGGTGCAGCCATCCCCCCACCCCGCCCGTTACCCATGGGCTGCCAGGTAACGGGAGTAAATGAGGCTGGGGGTGCCTTACACCCACCGTTTTAAAGAGGGTGACCTAAACCCTCGCCCTCGGCAAGCACACCTGTCTGTGAGCTTCTGCAATTCTCATCTATGTATTTACTGTAACTATATCTGCGTTAAATAATGCTATAATTCTGTGGTTCCCTTGAAACATAATATAAACTGATCCCAGTTACTTTAAAAATCGTTACAAAAAATGCTGCTTTTTTACTAAAGTCACTGTCATCTGTTCCAGGGCTCTCAGCCTGCAGTGTGGGAACCCCTGGATCCTAAGTTGTAAATAAACGTTGCGCATATAGGCATACGCGTTTTTCTGGTTAGGGGAACCACTGCATTCATCATTAGATTCTTCAAAGGCCCCCAAAACGTTTTTAAAAATCACTAATTTAGATAGAGATCCTCCCAAAACATATTACATCATTATACACATATTTTTTTTTAATCTTTGGGTTCGCACAGGGAATATGCTCTGAAATTCAATGCTTTATGATTTCATGCCAGAGGGACAGTGAAATCCACAACAGACAGGATTCTGGCCAGGGAATGAGGAGACCTGCTCCCGCAGGGGGTCTTGGGGAAGTCATTTGAAATTTCTGGACTTAGTTCCATAGCTGGTAAATAACAGAGAATTTCAAGAGTTTCTCCCAGCCCCAGGATTCCATGCATCCTAGTGCCTCACACACAACGCAAAATACGACAGAAATCACTGGAGCCACTCACATCACTGTTCAGTTTGGTGCATTTTCTGGCCAATTCCATGCGTAGGTCTTCAATTACAGGCTTCCAGAACACCTGTCAATAGAGAGAGAGAGAGAGAGAGAGAGAGAGAGAGAGAGAGAGAGAGAGAGAGAGAGAGAGAGAGAGAGAGAGGCAAGTAAAGGAAACCTGTTCATCTTTGGCTTTGAGAGAGCCACGCAAAGACCTCTCAGCAGGCATCCCCTCACTCACCATGTCATCTTCGTTCTCCTCCCCCCCTGCGTTTTCTTCTTCAGTTCCATCTTTTAAATCCTCACATACCGGGACCTTCATAGTGACCCTTTTAAAACCTACGTATTTGTTAAATTCACTCGTGCTTGCCTTTTCGTGGCCGGTGGGCTTTGCAGCCTTGTGCTCTGGTGTCCTGGTACAAATGACCTTGCCCAGGCCTCACCCCGCTTTAGCTCACACTTCACCTCCTTATCTCAACTCCGCGCCAGTGGCCGGGACGAGAGGCCTCCACCCGCCAGGCCAGCCCCATGAGCAGACAAAATGGAGTGCTGTGACGTATAAAGCCAGCATTCTTTAAATTGGCTAAGAAACCCAAAGGGGAAAATGGATGCACGTCTCACTAATGCACGAAACATTCATAAAATAGTGTGAAAAGGACACAAAGCTTATGGGAACACTGCCGAGCTGGGACACTGGAGCTCTCGCAGTGGAACACAGGGTTATCTCAAAGACCCTCAAAACGCCACCTAAATAAAGCTTTTGCTGGAATGTCAGACAAAGCTCTGTTCTGGTGCGCTGGATCCGAACTTCTGAAACTCATTTCACTGCCCGGCATTAAAACGTGAATGAGACACGCATGTACTTCCCACATTCTGAAAACACCCACGTCATATCAGCTGATAATATTATTTTCATAATTTACTGTAAGCCCTCCGAACCAGTTCTAAAAATAAAAAATCTATCCTGAGTTAACTGTGACAGTTAATCTTATATTAGTTTGTTTTACATCATTTTAATTGCAAACCTCATTACACATAAGAAACTGCAGGTAACATATGTTTTTTATATCATTTAAGGATTCTAGAAATGTCACCATCTCAAACCTGCTCATGTGTCAATTTTTCTTAATTCTCTAGTTATTTATGTATTCCAATGTGTACCACACTTGGAAATATAAACATCAACTATAACAATATCTATAATGTATCATCAACCATATAATAAAAAAATTTCTCAGAACAAACTCCAAGTCTCCACACAGCTCATAACTTGTACATTCAGTTATTTAATCCTAGGGTAAATTAAGGTTTGCAAAACTACAGCATATCCTGCTGAACATTAAAAAATGCCCTATAGTGAATAATGAAACCAATTATATAAAATACAACATTATTCAAAATAATACATCAGCAAAATAGCCAAGCACAGTGGTGCTTTCTCTTGCTATTAAATCCAGATATCAAGTTACTAAAAAATATTTTCCTTGATCTTGCCTAAACTGAAAATTCTGGCAAAAAAAAATCTACACAATCATTATTTACAGATTATTTCTCAGATTGTATTCCATGGGCAAAAGTTCCAGAAAATACTCTGTGAAAAAACAGGGGTTCTATCAACAATCTTTGGAGACCTATACACTAAATCTTTACTGAGACCACTTTGAGCTCCACACCACATTAGAAGCTCTGAGAAGACTCAAGACCAAGAAACCGATGTGGTTTTACTTACCTCCACATTTCCCAAACGTGAAATCCTTTGATTTTTTTTTTTTTTAACATTCTCTCTATGCTAACGACATGGAATGCTCTGGAACTGCTTTTGGTCTTTTCATGATACTGGTTTTGATACTGGCTCATCTAATAGCATCACAGATCCTACTGACCAGCAAAACATCAAAAGAGAAACTGCCAGAAAGTCTTGAAGTTGGAGAACTTCACTTGGAAAGAACAGGTGTGTCACATCTGCCCAGCACAGCGACTGCAACCAGGAGCTTCTCTGTCCCACAAAGCAGCAGGTGGGGTGAATTCTGACTGTCCCCTCAAGAACTCTGCCAGATGATTATTCTAATATCCTATTGAACACCCGTGCTATTACTGCTTCTGGACAATAGGAAATAGACATTGTACAAGCTTTTCTTGCAACCTCTAGAGGGATAAGGAGAAAATCTCGCCAACGCTGCCTAGGACACAGCCTTGGCTCGTGTTGGAGAGGAGATGCTTGTGCGGCTCAGGGAAAGATCTCAGCCCCATAACGCATTACCTTCCTCAGGTTCATCCACGGTTCTTTTCGGATTCCCCATCATGTTCTTATGGTCTCTCCATCTCTGCTGGAAGAACATAACCTGTTGAGATTTAATGCAGAAAAGTCTTGAAAGCAAAATCAAATGCCAACATGTAATGTGAAAGCAATTTTAAATAAGTCTATTTGAGATTTTAGAATCACAATTCAACACCAGAGGGATCCCTAAGAAATCATTCCACCTTGAGTTCTCTCTTTGCAGAGCAGAAAATTAAGGTCCACAGAAATGGTCTGTAAGTCTCACTTGCAAAAGTTGTTCAACTGAGTGCTGGGAGCAGAACCTAACTTGCTCATTCTTTCAACAATGTTGTGTTGTCAGGCCCTGAGCTCAGTACTGGGAGGCAAGGGGGAGACACTCAAACTTTCCACCCAGAGAAGGTAGGAAATAAAAGAGCCGTCATTGAAGATGGCTGGATAAACTCCTTCTGGGCTGTTTGGCAAGCTGGAGACGCCGTTACTTTTGACTAAATGCACCTTCCTTCCTTCCACCTACAAGTAACATACAAAATCCACATAAAGTTTCCTCCAAAAAAATAGGTCAAGTGTTTTTTCACAGCAAATCGCTCTTATTAATAGCTCCAAAATATGACTTGGGGAATAAGAAGAAATTAGCTTTGAAGGAGCGCCATCATGTTTCAAAATTCCCTATCACCTTTTTGTTTTTTCAAAACCAAGATCAATGTTGCAATTTTGTAACCAAGAAGTTAGGATTTAAGGGATGATTATGATTATCAAATCATTTTATAGATATTCCTTTTTACTTTCTGGTATATTAGAGTAGACAAAGGAAAATACCTGAAATCTCTGAACTTCAACCCAGCTGCCTTGACCTCTGATAATGAAAGTTTAGCCTTTATCTTGTGCCCTTGTGATTATAAAAACCTTATGAATGACTCTCACTTGTACCCATTTTATCCAGTTTTTTTTACTTTGGAGTCTTGTGATCACTAAAGACAGCCCCAGAAGTTTATTAATAAAGGGCCTTGGGTCTGCCCAGAACTAACCCACCCAATACCAAAGTTACCTTGAGAACAAAGACCGGATCTAACCAAAGTGGGCCTGGCATGCGCAGGAGTTCAGACTTTAACCTACAAGTCACCTGACCTCATTATAATAAAATCATGCCCACCACACATGAAGGCCTTTTTCCCACAGACTTTCTGTGATGAAGCGTGTGATCAATCTGCACATCCTCAGTAGTTAGATCACCTCTAATTACACTACATGATGTCTGATCCTAAACCCTGCCCATCTTTCAATTCTACAAAACTATCCGAGTTACTGGGTTGGAGGAGAGAGGTCTTCGGGCTCACTGACCATCTGAGCTCCTGCTTCGTGCCCAGCAGTAAACTCTCTTTGAAACGCCGGCGTCTCAGGAATGGGTCATTTGAGTGCGTCCGGTGGGGGGCGGGGGGGAGAATGTACCACCTCTGCCAGGTATTAATCTGATACATATTTTCACCTTGGAGCACCCCAAAAAAGATCACCCATGTAGCACCTACTACCTTTTTCTTAATGAGGATTTCAAGCATTCTGTCTACTTTTTACCTTCGTGCTCCACCCCAGCTCTGACCTGGAATGACAGGGAGATGGGGCTCCATTCCTGTGGCCTCGGGATAAATGATTTAATCCCCTCGGTCCCCAGTTCTGCACAGTTAAACAGAAAACAGAACTGCTGTCAGTCAATAAAAGAAAACCCCTTTGAGAAGAGTAAAGACCCTTACAAAGACAAGAGTTTTCAACTACCCCATAAGGACACAGAGTTCCAGAGAAGCCCTTGAGGGGAAAGGGGAAGGGTCTTCTCATTTAAAAGGGAGACAGGGACCATCAACGTCTCTTCAAAGGCACGGGAGGCTTCCTACAACCAGACAGCACAGAAATAACAGGCAGCTGAAGACTTAGAACACAGGGCTCTTGTATTTTTTTATAGCAAGGCGTTGTTTTGTAAGGAAATACATTTCCATAGCAACTGCAGAACCGTGGGTAGTTCAGGTTTCTGGAGACCCCACACCTGGCCCAGGAAACTCATCCATCCCACAACCAGGGGCAAACGAGCACCTGACTGTCTTCCTTCAGCTTTTTTCTTAAGGTCACAGGCTACAAGATTCTCCCAGCTCCTGATAAAGACCGCGGACTTCACTCACTTCCGTGTGTTCCCTGTTCCCCTCACAGTGTGGGACACGTGCTTTTCCCAGCACAGTGAGGTCCGCCTTGGAAAGGAGAGCCCTAACGGAGGCGGCAGCAGCTCGGGATTCAGCATGGGGCTGAGGAAAACTTACAGGAATAAAACTGGTTTTTTTTCTTTTCCATTTAAAAATTAATTCAACATTTCTTAGTACAAAATATTCACCCTAGATAGTCAGCTGGGAGAGAAATTAGTCATCTGACCTCTTTTCCTGCTTTGATGGTCTTTCACACACTCAGTTTTAGCAGCCTTTTTTAAAAATGTAAGATTATGCTCCAGAAGGCTGGTGCTTCTCAGGCTATTTATCCTCCCACTTTGGCATCTGCCCCAAAGAGAGCTTTTACTAACGGATGGGAGAGGGAGACTGTCCTTAAGAAAAGAAACAGCAAGCATTCTAGGGCAATTTATTTCCTTTTTAAAAGAGAAGATTTCTGCCTGATATTAGATCAATCTATTTTTGCAATCTACATTCATTAAGCATACCTTCTCTTTTTAATAGCTATGTCATTACTGTTTGTTAATTAGAAATCAAAAGAATACAAAGTAACCCAATTAATCACCAATTATGCTGTTAAAATAAGATTTAATAGAGTGCTTTTCAGTATTTATATTCCTATTTTTCCCAACCAGAAACCCAATTCAAAAATGAGAACTTCCTATTTAAACTGCCATTGGAGGAGGAGGAGGAGAAGAAAAGAAACAGCAGCTAATTTTTAGCACAGCAGTTTCCAGGCTGGGAGTGTCTGGGGTGCGAAAATGAAGAGTCTGCACTCCTCCAAACACACCGAGAGAAAAAACGTTCGTACTCGGCGCACACATTAACACAGACGCCCAGTGGACTGGAAGACTTTTGGTTTAAGATGCAACTTACTGAGATACAGTGCAGTTGAAATAACAAGGACAGTGACGCTAACTCCGTAATCACACGAGACCCTCCCCCCGAAAGAGCCGGGGGCTCGGCGGGCGGGCCGCGGTCGTAACTGACTCCCGGGGTCCGGCAAGAACCCCCAGCCCGGCTCTCACCCAAAGCCTCCCGTAGAGGGCAGCCTGGGGGTGGCCGGGAAAGCTGAGAACGTGCTTCCTTCTGGGGAACCTCGGTCCTTCCGTCTTGGAGCTGCTTTACGGCTCCATTAATTGTTGAACACTGATAACAATGCAAATGATTCTTATCCATAGGAATGCAAATTAACTTCCTCCTGAGGAATGCAATTGCCCCTGGCCCTGCACGGAGACCCCTTTTGCTTCTCTCTGTAAATTCATTCCCAAGTTCCTTATTACGCCTTTAAGTGTGGTCCTTTAAATTCACCTCTGAACCAACTGACATCCTACCAGTGCCCTTGTTAATTAGTGAGTTAAATAAGGTCTTTGATGTATCCACTTTAGGTTTGTTAGAGAGTCGTCATTTTGCCACTTAAAAAAAAACTGTCCTTTGACAGATGTGAATGATTTAATCATCCTCGCTTCTCTAACATAACAGCGGAAACGGAGGGAGAAGGCGCTCTTCTCTCAGTGTGAAACATAGCTGTAAACATTTCTGATGCTTACTGAAATTGGCTCTCCTTCGTTTTGTTTTCAGGTCTGATCTCGCCTGACTATTGGCAAGTGCCACATGTGTGCTTATATATATGTTCATTCACACACACACACACAACACACACTCAACACGCACACATGCACGCGGGCAGAGTGAACTCCCTGCAGCTGCCAGCTCCCTCTGGAAAGGCCTACACGGGGCGTCCCTGCGAAGACTTAATTACTTCTCGCATCTGGAAGAACTTGACTTTGCCAATGGAGTTATTGAAGAAGCTCAGGCCTGGCTGTCAACACCACGTCAAGAGTCGGGGGGAAAGGGCAGGCTGGATGCCTCTCGGCAAGTCTTTAACCCGTTCAGAGACAGAGATGTCCTACCAATCCATTCCTAGCGTGCCCTGATTACATGATTTATAAATTTTATGAAAACACAGTCAAGTAAATAATTCTCTAGTAATTTATGGAGCAAAGCGCTTTTTTGGGGTCAAGTTTCCAGAAGGGAAAAAAAGTCACATATTAAAATGTGGAAATGAGGAACTCCTTGTATTTGAGGAAAAAAGGAACAGGCTTTTGGGGTTGTGGGTGGCTACATGCAAAACTAGAAGGCGCAGCGCTGCGGAGAGAACCTGTGATGTGTTTCTAGAAGGGCAGCAGGGGGCCACGGGGGCTCGTAACGGGAAGGTTTAGCCTAGCTCCCGACGAGAGGGGAAGTAAGCTGGAATTAGCCAAGCGAGGGGGTTCAGGGAAGGCAGAGAAGACAAGCGTGGGGCTGGAGCCTGCAAGAAGCAGAAGTTCAGTGTCCCTAGAGTCTCGGAGGGATGAGGGGGGAAGAGGAGCCGGCGGCCAGGACCCTGGGGAGAGTGGGGTGGGGGCCGCGTGGACACCACTCTTCCCGGCGCCGAAAGCTCAAGGCCTTGGGTCTGCGCACCCTTTCCCAGCCGCACGGTTCCCGGCAACGAGCCGTGGAAAGCTTTACACCCACCCCATTCCTTCGCCATGCCTTGAACTTAACTAACCCTTCGCTTTGCCAGGAGCCAAGTGAAATGACTCCTCCTGTATCCGGACTTCATGAATATTAGGAAGTAATCTTTCCCAGGTACATTAGTCTAAGAAAAAAGACCTGAGGCCTGTCCATTTGTGATACGCCCAACTCACTGCGGACATAAAGTGAATTTCTGTTTAAAATGTTTGTGATATACATTTCAAGCTTCCCCATCTTTATAATGCAGTTGTATGACTGCAATGGACTTATGTTTTCTTCTCTGAGATGAGCGGTGCTGATATTCCTAGTGGACCCCTGATGTCCCTGAGGATTAGGGAGGGAAAGCAATTGAGCTGCTACTCCCAAGTACAGGCCTGCAGAAGTAGCCCTTTCTGTGCCCCATTCCAGGGATTTCCACGGAGCATTTCCATGTGCACCTGCAGCAGAAGACAAGCGCCAAACTGAGATCGTAAGAAACGACGTGTTTCACCGAAACAGAGGCTGCTGGTGATGCCTCTGAACGGTGAGAAGGAACGTCCACCCATGGCTGGGAACATCTTCCTGAGGACTGCACCTTCTGACTTAATTTGCACGTGGGTGTGCCTCTTGTTAGGTTGGGGGAACAGGGAAGGGCACTGCAACTGGAGCTGTGGAGGCTGTCTCGGCCCTCCCAACCTGACTTCCAGAACTAATGAACTGCCCCTTCTAGACATCACCTGACCTCCATCCCTAAAAGCTGCCGGCACCGAAGCCCATGCGCGCCCTTACCTCCCACTATCATGGGTTCGGTGAGTTCTGCCCAGGAGCGCAGAAATACCCTCCACCCCCCACTTTAAATTTCCTGGTGTACCTTTCTTCTTTCTCACCCTTTCGCCTCCTAAACCTTTCACCTCTCTCTTTACTCACACACGTGATAAATACTTTTTGTGCGTTCTGTGGGCCAGACACTCTTCCGATCTCTCCAGACAGTTGGTGAACAAAACCGCAGGAGCCCCCACCCTGCTCCCTCCACTGCTGCCCACTCCTCACCGGGCGTCGGAGGTGACCCTGCAAGCAGACGGCGGGGGGGGGGGGGGGGGGGGGGGGGGGGCAGCCTCCACTCGGCCCCACAGCGCCCGGGGTTTTCGGATTCTGCTCTGGCTGAATCATGTCCCCCATGGAAACACGGCCGAGTCCTAACCCTGAGCAGGGGTCCATTTGTAAATAGGGTCTTTAGGACCCCGTTAGTTAAGGTGAGGCCAGACTGAAGCGGGGGGGCCTTACTCAAATGTGACGGGATGGGGAGTTCTTAAAGAAGAGGTGTGGGGGACAGACCAGGATGCCCAGAGCAGGTCCGGGGTCACAGGCAGCCACCTGCCCGAGCCCACAGTCTGCAGAGGGACCAGTCCCACCGACACCTGGAGGGCGGCCCTGTGGCCAGCACAGGCCCCCCGAGTCCAAGCCCTCAGGCTGGGCCATCCCCAGCAGCCAGGCAGACGGAGTGGGGACAGATGACAATCAAAGCAGGTACTTGGAGACCACCGTAACATTCCCCGGACCTATCAAAGCTGCCTTTTCAGGAAAGCTGCAACATGCTGTGAAGACATTTTAGCCATGTTCAAACAGTTTTATACATATTATTTTCCCATTCTATTGTGCACACTGGTTATCGCTATAAATGGTTTCCTCCCTCTTTTTAAAAAATTATATATGTCAATTTTCCTTCATAATCGCAATAAGCTCGGCATATTTATTATTTGCTCATACGGGGACATTCTGCCAGCAATGTCTATTTATGATGTTTTAGTTCTTCCAGGACTCATTCTCTCTGGAGCAGAAATATAATGTGAACCACATATGTAATTTTAATTTTTATTTTAGTTACCACACTTTAGAAAGGATACAGATGAAATCAATTTTAAGAGCGTATTTTATTTAACCTAGTCTATCCAAACTATTCTCATTTCAACATGTAATCAATATAAAAAGGTTGAGACATTTCACTTTTCTTTTTCATGCTAGGTCTTTGAAACCCAGTCTGTGTTAATTCTGCACTTACAGCATGTCTCAGCTCAGTCCAGCGAGCCTGCAGAGCCCAGGGCCTCCTGTGGTCCCCTGCAGTCCTAAGGAGAGCCCTAAGCTTTTCGTCCAGCGGTGACCAGTTACCCTGGGGTCATTCCAATGACTTCAGCATGGAAAGTGCACTGAACAGCAAAGCTTCCCAAGATGATTTCAGAATTCTAATACATAAGCACTGAAACACACAATCACTATTTTAGTTTCCAGACCTATCTAAATCGGAGTCCTCCCAATGAGAATGTATTTCATTAAAGGTTTAAATTATTATTATAAATAATAAATTAACTCTTCCAAATTATGTTCCAATTAACTTCAGCAAAGGTATATTTTCAAGATGCTATCTCATTTCATTAAGGAAAATGACATATGAAAAATCCCAGCAGTTTTGGGGATTAATATTCATTCTTTAATTATCTATCTAATAAATAGATAATAGTATGAGTGAATAATAAATAATCTCTCTCTATGTAAGTAGAAGAAAGTCTGAATAGTGAAGTATCCCCCATTAAAACTCATTTTAACTCAGATAAACCCAATTTAAAACTCATGAGCAATTTACTCATCAACTAGGCTAGGTAAGCAAATCCTTTAAAATCATGCTATAAATCAAAGTCATAATAGAGTATGAGAATTTAATAAACAGCTTGACAGATCATTTAAAGAATCTATGTATTTCACTAAAGTGAGATTTTTCTGTTAAAAAAAAAGCTTTAAATCTTCAAATACCCAACAGACTAGGCCTTAAGCTCTGAGGGAGAAAACAGCATCTTTCATTTCTGTCCCACTGCCGAACGAGTGTCTTTCCTTGCTGGAGCCAGAAAACTGGACATTCAGAGACTTCTAGCTCTTGGGAAAAAACCCAGATACAATGCGGTGTTACGAACCTAAAAATACTGCCCATAAAATGACGTCCTGGGTGTTACAATCTGCCTGTGCTGCCCGCTCCCCTGCCAAAGACTCTGGAGAGGAACTCTGAAAACGGGTGAGACGGTCGAGCACGCCCAGATGCCCACACCCCAAGGGCCTCACACGTAAAACCCAGTTGACTCTGCACAGCATCCGGTTCCCAGGGGAGGGGACTGCGGTGTGGGGAAGTCACCCCGTTCTCAGAGCGAGAGTCAAAACGAGGCACGCACTGCTGGGTGGGGCCCACCGGGCACAGAGCTGGACACTGGGGGCCGGTCCTTCTGTCTGCACTGGATATCACAACTGACAATCATCTTTTCCAGCTCCCACATTCAGGGGAGTTGTCACGACTGGGGGCCACCGAAGACCAGACCTCGTGGTCTGGGCACAGTGACGGCGGCAGGCCTGGTGAGGGCATCGCAAGCTCCTTGGCCATACAAGCCGCTGTCCAGAGACGTCCTCCTTCTCACGTGTCGATGGTATCTTCATAAGCTGGCAAACGTGCCACCTCCAGCTGCCCAGTGAGAGGAAGCCCCGGTTTGCAGCATGAACGCCGAGCTGGGAAGAGGTGTGGGCAGGTCCCTGGTGACCCCTGTGCCCTGCATCCGTGCTAACCGGACAAGGGGCTGCACAGCCCTGAGACAAGCTGCTGTCATGCTGCGCCCGTGCCACCCTGCTCCTTATGTGTGAGCTGAGCACCTACTAAGCAATGAGATTCCAGCTCATCTGTGCAGCTCTTCCAAGGCAGCTCACCTGCGCTGAGAATAGAAAGTTTGCGTCCACAAATGGTGACGATTTTGACACACGGAAGACATGGCACCCAAGTAAGGCAAATGCAAGGGAGGCGTCTCCAAGAGGGAGGTTTTATGTCTCC
Organism: Tamandua tetradactyla; assembly: GCF_023851605.1. Lineage (NCBI taxonomy): Eukaryota > Metazoa > Chordata > Mammalia > Pilosa > Myrmecophagidae > Tamandua > Tamandua tetradactyla. The sequence goes on along the minus strand of NC_135327.1, from coordinate 229,737,031 downwards.
ACAGAGCCGTCCCTTTCCCCATAGTTACCCCAAGACCTGAGAAGCTCGTGCATTTTCTGGTCATGGGCTCCAACACATGATCATTTAGAAGAACAGTAAACTGTGCATGGAAAATAGGATCACAGCAGTGAGTGTGGTAATACACATTCTCTGATTTCCAGAAAACTGTCAGAGATAATTTACAGAAAAAAATTCAAGAATTGCCTGGATTTAAACTAAAATATTAGGAAAAGTTCACCCCAAAATATAAAGCTCAGTAAGGAATGAATAAAAGAAATACTGTTTTGCATGTACTCTGAGCTGAAAAAAATCTATGTGCTCCATCCATTTCTTTGAAACCTAACCATTTTTAAAGCAAAGAGAAGATGTTTTTAAGGGTTTCCATTACAAACTGTCCCCAAAAGTGAACTTTCTGAAGAGCAGTCTCATTCTAAGGATCTTTTACGTCAAAATTTTTTACAAATTTGCTGAAAAGGAGGCATTTTTGCTGACACACCTTGATGAAGTAAAAGCACACCTTTAAGATTTTAATTAAGTTTTGGATACTCGGCCAGTACTATAATCCTCTGAAACAAGATGTTCTAAAGAAATATCAGTACATATGCATTTGATCATGGATGAACTTGGTTCCTTATCCTGAGATTTAAAATTGCTTTATATGTTGTGATTTCCTTTGACAATTCTTTATGCCTTTCATATCACTTTCTCTTGTATAAAAAGTGGCAGGAATTATGTGAAACCTCAGATGTTAATTTAATCAAGGAAAATAGCTAAATTATATTATTCCACATGAAGTAAAATGTTCATAAATGTGGGTTTTTAAAAGTTATTAAAATGGCTTTACATTTTCTTAATGAAATGCACAAGATTTTTTTTAGCCTACCTATCTATCATTTAAACGTGGCCAACTCGAAATAAAAAAATTCCTGTAGAGGGACAAATTACTTGCATTATAAAATAGAATCTTCTGGGATAAACCTGCAGAAGACTCAATGATCTAAATACAAATTATGCACAATTTAAACTAGCACTTTATCTTTCAATCATAACTTAAGTTCAGCATTTTTTTTCTTTTACTTTTTCAAAACGCACCAATGGCGAACATCGGGTTTTAACGATCCTTGTTTAAATATTCCATGCTCTAAAATGCTTATCGTGTGGGGACTAAACATGTTTCAAAATTTCATCAAAACCTGTTTTGGGAGCATTCTGCAGGCTTCTGTGGGGTCTGTTTCAGAGGCGGGGCTGGACACTTGCACGTGGGGCCGTGACTGCGCCACGGTTCATGAACCCCTTAGCAGGGGCTTCTGCTGAGCCTCCTCGCGTCCTACCCCACCCGTGCCGTGAGGAGCCCTGCAGCTAAACCCCACGCCGAGGTGACACCTGGCCTCGGTTCTCCTTCCTGGGTTGGCCAAAGCACGGCAAAGCACACAGGGACAGACAGGTGGTGAGGTGGGTGGGTCCTCGCCAGCTGAGCACAGGCGCCCCAGAGGCCGCAAGTAGGGCGGGCACTGGACACACAGCAGGGAGCCCCAAGGCCTGGGCTCAGAGCCCCACTCTGCTTCTGCTGCCCAGGGGTGTGGGAGAGCCACTTGGAGTTCTCAGTGTCTCAGCGGTAAATGAGGAAACCCTGAGCTTGCAGGATTACCAAATGTGTCTATTTGTACAGTAATCATTGTGGCACAAGGAGTTCAAAGATGAAACATCTGTCTGCAAACGCTTTTACTTGCCAAACGGGAAGAGAAAGAACACATTCTGGAAACTCTGGTAAGTCCTTTATAGACTTAGCTCATGATCTACTCACAAATTCCTGGAAAACAGGATCAGGTCTCTCAAAATAGGCTCAAAATGGCACTGGAGCATGTGCACAAGTGGCCTTGAGAGGACCACATGGCTGGCACATGGCCTGGCCACCACACCCGTCTGTGCACTCAGCACTGGGATTCAGAGCTGCATCTACATTTAGCAACACTTGGTGTGTTTTATCTACTAGTTTTTAAAGTCAGGCTCGGATCAGAACATGGCTTGGTGCTACTGAATGGCTAATACATATAGGACTTCAATAAAACCCATTCCCAAATACATCCAAAAATTTTAAACTGTTAACAAGACATACCCTTCAAACAACTGTAGAGGACAACTGCATATGCTACAATCTAGAGTGTTTTATTCCATGCTCATCTACATCAGAAAGAATAAATGGATTCTGTATGCACCTCAAATGGGACCGGAATCCCAAGACATGATGAATCGTCAGTGGTACAGCTATGCTTAACATATGTAGGAGTATGTGTTCCAAAACCGATAGAAACTTAATCAGCGGGAAATTAAATTCTGATAGAGCCAAGGGGGTGGCTCTTTGAAGAGTCTTTAAGTATTTATCTCCACAATGATCTCCTGGGGAGTTCAAGCTTATTTTTCAAGCAACAACACTATCCAAAGCTCTAAAAAGCAGATATTTATCATAGCACTCAATCTGCTGTAAAAAAATTTCTTGGCAGTATGAATGTAAGAAAATAAAGTTTTCATGTCATCACGAGTAGGGAAATAAAGTATCTTAAGCACTTCCTTTCCTTATCCCCCAATTTAATTAACATTTTCTCTTAAGGTGAGAGTAAGTTTTATTATTCCTCACAATAACAATACTTGAGTTATTGGCAAACACGAATTTAAATATGATAAAAATCACATTTTAAAAATAAACTAGATGGCCACTGCAATTTTATCTTATATTAGCTCTGTTTTCTATTTATCACGTCCCAAAGGAAAGCTAAGAGATGCAGCTTATAAAAAGAGGCAATGGCACTACGTTTGAAATACAAATGTATACACTCATACATATGACATTAAATAACTCAGTATTTGATGCAAAATGTCAATACCTGAACTAGTATGTTTAAATCGCTGTGTTTGGAATTGCAAGAAATATAAAAGTGCATAAAGTCCAGCCTTCACACTCAAGGAGGGTATAAGCCATGAGCACACAAAGCAGAGCTGAGAGGCAGGCAGGGCTCACGGCAAGTGGAGCACAGACACCAGGGAGCACTGCTGCTCCATCACGGGTGAGTCCGTTTCCCACATGGGAGACGTGGGGCTGGAAGGCACACCACGTGAGATGACAGAATCGCCACGCCATGGCCCTCGTGGGAACAAGCTCTGTACACGCAAGCACGGGCAGGGGCCAGCGCCAAGGGGACAGCAGATGCCAGACCGACAATTTTCTATGTGACCAGGGGATGCTCAGTCACAGAGCTTCAAGCAGAGGCGCAACTTATAAATGCAACAGAGAAAGACTAAGCTAATGCCGCGTAGGTAGCACAGGTTGATGCGGGGTGGCAAGCAGGAGCTTGGAAGGTGCCAGTAAAATGGTCCAGGCGAGAGATAAACCACCACACCAGGGTCCTGGAAGTAGATGAAGACGGAGCTCTGAGAGACACTGAAGATGGCGGGTCAGCAGCCAACAAGGCGGCAGGAGAGCCAGACTCGGAGGCCGCTGAGCTGTTCTGGGTAGAGGGAAAGCAGACCCAGGTAAGAGCATGATTCTGAGCAGATCAGGAAGAGATTCCATCAGTCAGCCAGAGGCAAGGCCTCGAGACAACACGGACACGGCTCAGAGGATTCAGAGGTGAGAGAACAGCAGGCGATGTGGGGAAAGTCAGCAGCGGTTTGCAGAGGTATCTCCTACAGAGAAGCAATTGGCCCCAAGGACACGGTCAATCCTTCCTCTGCGCCCAGGGAAAAGCACCCTCCCGACGCAAGGTCTTCTGAGACTGAAGGCAACTCTCTCTACTCTGTTTTAGTAATTCTCAAAATCTAGATTAATCTATTTTAATGCATTTAAAAATATCTTTTCTGAGAGATCTTGGTGTGAATTAGGAACCTGGAACACAAAGAAGATTCTTATCTGCCTTAAGGGGCTTTAAAAATCCTTTACAGATTCTCATCTGGTTCTAAAAATGATAAATGTTCATGATTTACTGGAAATAACAAAAAGCATAAAAGCCAGTGTCTGACATATTATCAGAAACCACTGTCAAATTTTATTAAATGCCTCTGCAGCATGAGATCATTTCTCGTGACTTTTGGACCAGTACCAATATCACACTAACCGCATCATGCTAATGAATGTCCTAATGTTGAAACTCCTTTGCAATCCTGAGTTCAGTATTACTCATGATAGATCATTCTTTCCATGTACATAATTTTATAGCATGTGTTATAATACATATATGATAGAACACATTTATGTTCATGAACTGGAGTCACGTCTTCCTGTTCGAACCGTTCACCTTCTATACCAACTCATAGAACCTCTGGAAGGAGCTGCTTTTTGACACCAGACACCTTCATTGATAAAGCTATCGTGGGCGCGGCACAACTCTAAGGCACATGGACGAGATTTGCCTTCTACTGGTGTCCTAGTAACCATGAAGTCCAATCGTACTTTTTGGAACTGTGAGATTCCCTTGTATTCTGCCTTGTTTCTTTTAGCTGGTCTTTGGAACCAAAGACTCTAAGACAATATTTATCTGGCACGGATGCCTTTATCGGGGGGGGGGGGGAGGGGCGCGGTGGGTAGGGCTGGTGCATGGTCCCGGAATCGAACCTGGGTCTCCCAGCATGGAAGGTGAGCCTTCTACACTGAACCACCCCTGCACCCATGGGAGGCCTTTTATAAAGCTAATTACTTAAATTTTTTCAGTGTTTTCCTTGATTATTACTTTGCTCAGATTTTCTAACTCCTTTGAGTCAATTTTGTTATTTTGTGTATTTCTTTTAAAAATCCATTTCACCTATATTTCCCAGATTTACGAGTATAATGTCCTCACATGAGTTTTGAGTTTCATGATAATCTAATCAGACTCTTGGGTACATCCAGACAGAGATGTCCAAAACTTCAAAGTAACTTAGGAGAAAATAAAAACAATGGAAATGGAGATCATAAGTCATCCAGACAATTTTAATGACAAATTCAATACACAGTGAAAATACTTGCTCTCAAGACTTATTTTTCATATGTTTTTTCGGTAAAAGTTCTAGAGAAGGGATTTAATTAGAGAAGGGATGTAATGAATGGAAAGAAATGAATAACATTTTGGCAATATTTAACCAATATTTTATAGGCACTTACATATGCAAAGCATCAGGTCTTGAAATTTTTATGGTGAATGTTTTAGAAAAGATACGCAAACTTAAAAGGCATTATTTGTATCTGAACATTCTGTTAAACACATTAACTGTTAAAATGTATAGTCAAATGTCACCATAACCTTCACACTTAGTCACATAGCATAATAAGGGATGAAAGATTGTCGTTCCGTGATTTAACACTTATTAAGTTAGAAACAACTAGTCTTTTATTTCCTAGGTGAGACATGAAACATAATGAACCACCACAAAGAAATTTAACTAGTAATTATGTTTGACAAGTGCAGATAGGTGAATGTCAAAATTCTTGAGTTGTTCCCAACTTCTTACTCTAAGAAACCCTGAAATGTAACTAATCCTAGAATAACTATTAAAAGGGGTCAGAAGGAAGGAATAAAGTAAACTATTAATTTAAAAATCATTAAAAATGTGGGAGTAGTTCAAGTTCTACTATTAAATCTTCTTTAGGTATTTCCAAAAGAAAAAAAAATTGCCTTTCAAATGCACCTTGATTAAACTCTTCTAACTTTGTTTTAGTATAAATGGCTTCCCAGTGAAGCTCCTCAGGGTAACAGGCCGTTTACTCCTCCCCCACTAGAGTGTGAGACGCATGATAATTGAGCAAGATATATGTGCCCCATAAGGCACTGGAATGCAGGCAAAGTCAGGAGATCCTCTACCTGCATATATTCCGTTATTCTTAAAATTTAGCAATTCTACTAAGTTATGGATTTATAGCAGCACATACGTGTATTTACAAATAAAACATAAAATATCCTGGAGAAGGTGCTCAGACTTTTGTTTCCTGGTAGGAGATGCATGATGGAAGAAAAACTTAGAGCTCAGCGCACTGAATCATGAACCCCTGACAACAGCAGCTGCACAGGGCTCGTCTGCTACCCTGTGCGTACCTGGCACAAAGGGGTAACAGTACTGATGCTATGCAAAGTTACAGATCAGCTTGTGAATCCAAGACCTATTCTTTTGTTCTTTCCAGGCCACAGGTGCACACAAAATCCCCTTCAAGAGCCCCTGACATGCACCAACCCCTATAACAGTCATAATTTTGCACTAGCCTGATAACATTTCCTCAAACTTTCCTCTCCCCTATTTTTCTGGGGGCACAAATCTATAAAGCAACAACATCCTCATCATTACATCTGAAGCAGATGGTGGAAGACGCAATGCTGAGTTAGGCTGCCGCGCAAGGCAGTTCAAGAAATGTACGTCTGATTTACTCAGAATTGCCAGGGAAACTCCAAACTATTCACATTCAACAGCCCCTCACCCTGAGTCAGGGTTAATTTGGAACTGGGATGGCGCAGTTCTGGGAAAGGTTGGCCCAGGTCCTTTTGTACACACTGACTTAAGCAAAATTGCAGGGGAGCACATCCAGTTAGCGCAAGAAACTAAACTTTCTCGAAGCAGCACACAAAGCACATGAGTGGCAACTTCATCTACAAAGTTAACGTGTTTTTCTGTCTCACACCAGCCTTCCCCATCATTAATCTATTTTAATTTCAGACCCAAGATATTTTTTTGAGGCGATATGAAAACCATATGAATAAAATATAATACTTTTAATTCTCTCTTTTGAAAATCTGGTATAAATAATTTAATTATAAACAAGAAAGCTGATACCATAAAGGAAACAATATGGTCACTGAGGATACAGGGAAGAGGATTTCCGTTAAAATAGTAATTACAGAATAGGATTCAGATGACATCTGCAGGGCACATGAGCACAGCAGTTGAAACAACTACGGTGGAAAAACACAAACTGCTTGGATCCGAGCCTGGTCCTTCATGAGCTCAGTGAGGCTGGGCAAGTTACTTAATGTCTCAGAGCCGAGGATTCCTCATCAGTAATACTGAAACTGTGAAACTCACCTCCCTAGATGGGTTTTATGCTCATTAAATAAGATAATGTACTTGGAGCACTTTAATCAATGCAATTAATATTACTGCAATTCCCTGAAAATTGCTTCTACTTGGCATGACCATAATAAGGTAAAAGATTATGTGGAGAATTCTGGAAAGAATTAACCAAAATAGTAACACAGTTCTAGGGTGAGTTATGTAGGATACTGGATTTTTTTCTTTTTTACTATTATTGCTCATTCTAAAACTTCTCGGAACGTTCTAAGACACCTACACAATTATAATTAACACTAAATAAGTAATATAAAGGACATATTGTTTTAAATATCTAAAACAAATGCACTCATCGGTATGTCCAAGCGAAGCCATCAGCCCTGGTCTGGGCACCAAGCTCCTGGGGAAAATGGGGCAAGCGCTGGCAGAGCTGCGAGCAGGGCCTCTGCTCCCGGGAGGGCTCAGTGACCTGCTCCTGGACCTAACAGCCACCCTGAGGCTAGGTGCCCTTCTTTGCAAAGTGAAATAAGAAGAGCAGCCCATTCCCAGAGCATTTCTAAAAATCCCTCCATTTCAAACTTCTCATCTCTATAAATCAAAGGAATCACGTCCCAATGACTTTTATTTAAAACACACTTTTTTAAAAAACACATATTGCAAAGCCTCCATAATCGGAACTGAAGCACTGACCCAGAGATTGGGGCAGGCTGCCCAGAGGGACACATGATCGAGTAGCCAAACCCCCAGGAAAAGGAAGACTCAATAAACAATGTTAGAACCACGTGAGAAAAATAAAGAACTGGGTCAATTCCTCATAGTTCCTAGCAAGATAAATTCCAAAGGAGATCCAAATGTGACAAATGCAACCACAGAGGGAAACATGGATAAGTTACCTCCTTACCTGACAGTGGTCCTAAAGAGTGGATACACTGAGTTATAATCACTCCTAATGCAAATTCTAAACCATCAAGGAAAAAATTAACTGCATAAAAATAAATTATTTAACTGCACTAAAAGTCAAGAAAAATTCAAAATTCTTCACAGAAAAAAATAACTGTAAGCAAAATAATGATAGTAGGGGACAATATAGACAACATACCACAAAAGGCTAAGAGCATTGACCTATGAAGAGCTTCTAAAAATTGAAAGGAAAAGGTCCACAGTCCCAAAATGACAAAAGATGGACAAAGAGTTCACAGAAAAGGAAAAGCAAATGGTTCCCAAGCATGAAAAGATGCTCAGTCCTGTTACCAATGAGAGAGAAAGTAAAACAACCTGAGAACAGGCTCAGCATCATGATCCAACAGGGAAATGCAAATAAATTCATGAGATACCATTTTATACATACAAGAGTAGTTATTAAAAACAAACAGAAAATATCAAATATTACTGTGAACAGAGAAACTGGAACCCTGTACATTACCGATGGGAGAAAAACAGTTGGCAGTTTCTCAAAAAGTTAAACAGAGAATTACCATATGACCCGGCAATCCCCTCCTATATAAGACCCGGCAATCCCAGTCCTCAGGCTATACACCCTAAGGGACTGAACACAGGGACTGGCACAGATTCTTGCACACTAATGTTCAGAGGAGCATTATTCACAAAGGGGAAAGCAACCCAAGTGTCCATCAACTGATGAATGGATAAACAAAATGTGGTGTATACATATGATGGAATATTATTCCTCCATTAAAAAGTTCTGAGACATGCTACAACATGGATCAATGTTGAAGACATTATGTAGAGTGAAATAAGCCAGACACAAAAGGATAAATATTATATGCTCTGTGCTGGTTTGAAAGGATATATGGACCCTAGAAAAGCCATGTTTTAATCCTAATCCCATTTTGTAAAGGCAGCCGTTTCTTCTAATCCTTATACCATATTCCATATTGTATCTTTGAAACTGTAATTAGATCATCTCCCTGGAGATGTGATTTAATCAAGAGTGGTTGTTAACCTGGATTAGGTGGAGACGTGTCTCCACTCATTTGGGTGGGTCTTGATAAGTTTCTGGAGTCCTGTAAAAGAGGAAACATTTTGGAGAATGAGAGATTTCTGAGAGAGCAGAGAATGACATAGCTATGAGAAGCAGTGAGTCTCCCAGCCAGCAACCTTTGGAGATGAAGAAGGAAAAAACCTCCCGGGGAGCTTCATGAAACAGGAAGCCAGGAGAGGAAGCCAGCAGATGACGCCGTGTTCACCATGTGCCGTTCCACTTGAGAGAGAAACCCTGAACTTCATCACCTTCTTGAACCAAGGCATCTTTCCCTGGATGCCTTAGATTGGACATTTCTATAGACGTGCTTTAACTGGGACATTTTCTCAGCCTTAGAACTGTAAACTAGCAACTTACTAAATTCCCCTTCTTAAAAGCCATTCTGTTTCTGGTATATCGCATTCTGGCAGCAACCAAACTAGAGCATGCCCCCACTTACATAAATATCTAGGATAAGCAAATTCAAGGAGACAAAGTAGATTTGAGTTTACTTGGGGCTGAGGGGGTGACAGAATGGGGAGTTATTGCTTAATGGGTACAGAGTTTTTATTGGAGGTGATGAAAAATTTTGGAAACTTTGGTGATCACTGCACAGAATTGTAAATGTAATTATTACCACTGAGTTTTACACTTAAAAAGTTAAAATGACAAACTTTATGCTATGTGTATTTTACCACAATAAAAAAGTAAATGAACAACAACAAAAAAAAACACAAAAGAGCACGAGCTCTCATTTTTTTCACCTTTCAGATTATTAAAAAGTTTCAAACACTTGAACATTTATTGTGTTGGTAAAACTATGGAGAAACAGGCCCTCTCACTTATGACAGCTAGGAACATAAAATGGTTCAACCCCACTGGAGGTGAACTGGGCAATATCTAGCAAAATTGCATCACCATCTACTCTTTGACCCAGCAGTTCCTCTTCCAAGGGTCTGCCCCCAGAAGGACTGGTTAAAAGCGCCATTTGTCCCAACACACTTCATTTCATGGCTTTGATTTTAGATGATCATGTAAACATTTACAGCATTGGAAAATACAAATAGTTCAGAAAGACAAAAGCAAAGCAACTTCTAAAAATTGAAATAAATGAATAACAAATCAAATAAATGCATAACATACAAAGTAAATAAAAGGATCTAGTTGCATATCAACTTAAGTGATGTAACCACACAGAAAAGAGTTACTGCGAGTATTTTGATGCAGGCATTCAGAACATTTGTTGCTAATAAGGTGGTTATTTTGACATTACACCACTTTTTCTCTTTTCAAAAACAAAATGCGTTTACGAGTTCTGTTCACTGCAGACTTTTAGAAGCAATGGCAACCCGTCTGCAAGGCGAAACTCGAGCAGGAGGAGGCTGTTTTCGATCCATGCTCACACCCAGTGAGATCATCACCAGGAAAGGGAATTTACATGTCTAATTCAAGAAACAAATGTCGACGTTTTACCTAATCTGTTAAGAGAACACAAAGTAGTGCTGCCCCATGCCAAAGTTTTCAGGTCTCAGATGAAATTAGGAAAATATGGACAAATTTACACACATAGCCACCCCATACTCACACACACTCAACCAGACACACTCACACACTCCTGTACCCATATATAAAAACACATTTGGGTACACAAAAAGCGAGTGCGTCTGTACGAGTGTGGGGTTGGTAGTGAGGCTAGGTAACATACCTCACTTCAATTTCATGTGAAGATGGACTTTTCCTGAAGGGAAAATGGAATAGGCAATGGTCTGCTAAGAAGGTCGCTGGAATCATCTTATAAATGCCGCAGCCCCAGAAACCGCGTGGACACAGCGTGCCCTGCCCCCGACGAGGAAGCCGGGCCTGAGGAAGGGCCAGGAGCTGGAGGCAACCCCTGAGGCCCCCGGCATAGCCCTCTGGGCCTCGCTGACCACCCCACCCCACCCCACCCCACCCCAGCCCACCGCCGCTGGGGGGCTCCAGGTGCAGAGACACGAGGTTGGCGCCGTGGGAAATCTCAGTGTGGGGACGGGGGCAGCACTGCCCACTCGGCCTGGCCGGGCTGCGTTGTGAGCCGCCAACCAGGGGGTCCCTTGCCCACACCCCCCCACCCCCACCCTCACCCCACAGACCACTCAGGGGCACTCGTGGCAGAACCGACCTGATCGTAAACTGGCCTGTGCCCTCAGAGATGTCACGACGTGTGAGTGCCGGGTGCTGGGACTGAAGACCCCTGTGCACGAGGATCCAAGCCTGCCTGGGTGCCGGTGTCGTGGGAAACTCACAGCCACTAGAGTAGCTGAGGAAGCTTCCAGAAGGCAGCCGGAGGGCTGGCATGCAGGCTCTGGCAGGCGCCCAGGGGCTCCTCTCCACGAGCCGGGACTCCTCCCCACATGCCAGCCCTCCTCCGATGGCGGCCCCTCCTCCTCTGAATTCTAAACGCTCCCCCCAAAAGTAGCCAAGCCAGAGGTGGGCGGGAGGGCTACATGGAGGCCAGATTCTGAATGACAAAAATGAAACAACGGTGCCAAACACATGGAAACAGGTCACTGCGCACGGAGAAGGGGGCATCTTTCCCTTTCCCCCACCCCCGGGGCCAGGGCCGATGCCCAGGGGGGCCCTCTCACCTACGTCCTGCCTAGGGGCCACTCACCCGCCAGCCACCCAGGTGGGCCCCGCAGGAGGGGCCGAAGGGGACAGTGACCTCGCGCCCCTACATCCCTTGCCCGTGTCGGCTCCCCCGCCCTGGGTGCATGGCCTGGCTCTGCCCGGAGGCCCAGGAAGCTCTCAGGTGGCCAGGACGGGCAGTGGCCCCTCTCCATAGAGGCCAGTCCCTGGACTGGAAACAGCAATTCCCAAACGCGATCAACTGGGGGCAACTTTTGTCCCCCAAGGGATATTTGGCAACATTGGAGAGGTTTTTGGTTGTCAGGACTGCCAGGCTCCACTGGCTTGGTGGGTGGAGGCCAGGCTGCTGCTAAATCCCCACCATGTGCTGGCCAGGCCCCCAAGAAGGGTGATCCAGCCTAAAATGTCGATCCTAGCAGCTCCGTTCTAGAGTCATTTTTTTTTTTACCTTCTGAGACCACGAAAGCTTTGACACTTTACCGCAACCCTTGGGTTAAGAGTACTAATCCAACAAATATTTACTGAATACTTAGAGCTTGCTACTGGGCATGCAAATAAGTAAATGGTACTGCGCTCCCTCAGAACGCCTCATAAACGAGCTGGAAATGAAAGAGCAAAACCGCCGGGCTCGGTGTACAGCGAGTGCAAATCCAGGCCAGTAGCCGTCCATGCACTCCGGAGCGTTGCTGTCCTTTCTGCTGCCAGCTGAGTCCCAGCCGCCCACCTCACTGCACACCCCATGTGACCTGTTTCTCCCCCCACCCAATGCCTGTAGGGGAAAGGCCCTCTTACCTCTCCCTCGCCCTGGTCCTTGCTGGCCTGGGCAGCACTGGCGCTCCGCCCACATGGGCACGGGGCCTTCTCTCTGTGTGTCTTCTCTTCTTTAGACGCTCGTCTATTCAGGTGGGCCCCACCTTCTCCAGGAGGGTCTCATCCTAGCCTAATTCCACCTGCAGCCCCTCCCCCCCGTTTCCAAGCAAGGTCACTTGCTGAGGTGGGGGGAGTTAGGAGTCCAACATATCTCTTTGTGTGGGAATGCAATTCAACCCTTGATAAAGAGGCAATCATCCCATACGCCCACTAGAGATCCAGAACATTCTAACAGACCCTTCTCTGTTGCGCGGATCGTCACAGCTTTGTCTTCTAAAAATAAAACACAGAAGTGAAAACCTGCGTCTTCATACCAATTACTCAAAAAAGTACTATTTGGGTTTTTGAGAAAAGACAGTATAACTCTGAGCAAGCAATTACTTTCAAATTCACACTAAGACATTCGTAATTTTCTCAGCCCTTCCATTCCCATAAGTAAAAGAGAATAATCCCCTGGCATCTCAGCAGAGAACCTGCTAAGCAGACTTTCACTGCGGCTATGCTGGCTCAGTGGGATGAGGATACCCCGATTTCAGCCCCTGCAGATAGCTGGTGGGCTCTAAATGCCTCGGCAAGGGGGTAGAAAGAAAGAAATCCTTAACACATCTTTAAACTGCAAAACCAATATTTCAAATCCACTCTGTTTACGCTTGGCCCACCAGGAACTGTCAACACAGGGAACTGGAAATGTATCAACAAAAATGTTTACAAATTAAGAGAAACGCTTTGCCATTTGAACCTAATGAACAGACAAACCAAAATTGGAAGAATAAAGGAGATCAAAGAGTGCATCCTTGTCCAGACTGTGACAGACACAGGGTGGGGGTCGGGGGTGGTCAGGACACCAGGTCTCAGCCTCCAGGCAGGGGACACCTTGGTGTCCATGAGAGATGGACCCTGCATGCTGGGCCTCCATCGGGGAATGCGTCCTGTGCCCAGGCAGGGTCCAGGAGCCCAGGGCCACCTGGCACGGCAGGGTCTACAACGGACTTAAAACAAGAACTCACACACGCACACACACACAAACACGCACGCACACACACGGCCAGCCGTCAACACTCTTACGCATCCTAAAGAAGGCAGAGGAAGCCACGCCCTGACGGAGCCAACTTCCTCCTAAGGCCAAACAAAGCATTTCTCATGAGAGTTATTTCACTAATAATAGTATATTCTTGGTACTGGAACTATATCAGACAGATGCCCACTGAGAAAACTGCTACTCATTCTCACTCTGCTTTCCAAAACTCCTACTGCTGATAAAAGAAGCCTCAGTGGATTGCCATTCACACCTAGGAAAAACCCAGTTTAAAAAAATGATTTTATTTGAAAATGATTGTGGTTGTGCTATTTCTCTGCATGCCTTTTCTACTCAAGGAAATTTTGTCAAAAGGACAAAAGTTGAAAACTGGAACCTCAGCAATCACGAACTTTGGGTACTTTTCCTGGGTACAAATGTTGATGCATATGCATATTTATGGTACATGCAGACAGATGCCCTTGCATTGATTTGGACACTTGCATAAATATTAATGTGTACAAATGCTCACATGCCAAAAGCCCATTTATGAAGTATCCAATTGCATAAATCAGGCACATAAGATACTAACTTCATTAACACTCCATAAAAGACAGGCACATGCTTGCATGACAAAAAACAAAAGGCACAATCAACTGGAAGCCAGGTTTTTTTAACCTGTTGGTCATTCTTACAGGGTAAACTAGGCTCTCCACAAACTATTTGAAGAATTTAGATTATTCATAGTTCCCCAACTACTGACTTGCCCCCCTCCTGATCAGAAAATTAATTAAGCCCTTTTTAAGGGGTAAATGTATAAACTGGAACCTTGGATCTCCTAAAGGAAGGGCCAGTTTTTTAAGACACCAAATGCCTCAGAGACTAACTTCTAACCCAAAGAATATGACTCCAAAGTAAACATCACAAAATATCATCAAACTTCCATCTACCTATGCACCATTTTATCGTATGTCTGATTAATTCTCAAGAGTGGTCAGTAAACTTTTAAAAGTTATAAACAGAGAAAAGGGTCAAGCCCTTTTTGTAGATTTAGTAAATCTGGATACAACACAAGTGGTGCCCACTAGGTCTCAAATGGGGCAGGCGACTACAGCTCTGATCTTGGGGAGAAGGAGGGTGAGGAAGTCATTTCCTTAAGGCCATTTGGGGATTCTCAGTTCAGCAGACAACCAGCTGGGTACACTACAAGTTAACCATCTTGAATTTCGTACTTTGTGTGACTGCAGAGATGGACTTGAAAATACCCTTTCTTTTATCTTTGCAAAAAAAGTGTCAGCATTCTACACTTGAATTTTCATGCCCAGTTGACCACATTACTTAACTCTCGCTGTCCTCTCTTGATTGGACGCTAGTCGCGCGTGTGAGCGGGTGAGACTGACGAGACAGCTCTACAGCCAAAATAAAGGGGAGAGAAACAGAGTTCTCAACCTAAAGCGCAACTTCCAAATTCCATTCCTATAAGAGTGCGGTGTGGTGAGCGCACACAGCGCCCAGCCCCGAGGGCCATGCGACTCAATGAGCAGGGGCAGTGCAGGTGCTGACCGTGTGCTCTCCTCCTCCAGACACACGGCGAGGCCACATTTCCTGTCCCTGGCCGCCCAGGGAGCACACAGGACTCTGCTCTGGACTGTGGAAAGAGCACGGACGGGGGATTCTGGACTTTCAGACTCAGACCCCAAAACCGCGCTGAGCTCACTGCTCCCTCGTGGTGCTCAGCCACTCCCCCGTGCAGCTCACTCAGGGCCGGGGGCTCAGGCCACGCTCCCACCCGACCGACCGTGCTCAGCCTTGCGGGGCTGAGATGTGGGGCTGGTTTACTTCAGCAGCTAGCCTGTCCCTGCTACCCCCAGCACATACAATCCACCGATGTCCTATCAACAAGCAGACCCTTAAACATCATCACCGATCTCTGTCGGGCCATCGCAGAGGAGAGGGGCTGGAGCTGTGCTCTCAGGGGAGAGGCGTGTGGGACGAATCCAGAAGGAATGATACACCCACAGCAGTGGAGCAAAGCACCACACGAGGGTATCAACTCATTACAACACTCACTGGCTGCTAACAGCTTCCAGAAACGGCGTCCACTGCTGGGGAGAGAACACAACTGGCCATATTCCCTGAACTCAAGACCGCAGCCGAGCTGGGGTGGGGGCTAGGGGGGGTGAGTTAAACCAATCCGTCCAGACAGCCAGCAGGTAGCAGCAGACCTGTTATAA